>NW_022436974.1:13587362-13722888 GCF_009761245.1 Sapajus apella | reverse complement strand
AAAAAAAAAAAAAAAAGACCCAGTAAACACCAAATTTAAAATTTAAAGATGTCTTTCTTCTGTATTCTAGTAATGTCCAATACATAATAACATTTTGTGTTCATACAACTTTGAAGTTCCTTATCTCTCTGAGCTGTCAGATAAAGAGTAAAGCTTCCCAAAAGCACCAACACATCAGGTCCACACCTGAAATTTGTAAAAAGCTGAGACTTAATTAATAAACAAATTACCAGAAAATCAGTACATACCTGAGAGAGAAAATTAGTTATTAATTTGTTACATTATAACATGTAATTATGAATTTAATCCTTTATTCACATAGTCACACATTAATGCCAACCTCAATGTGGCCATATTTTTAGTTTTAGGTCCCATTTCATACTAATAAAAATGGCCTTTTGTCCCTAGCCTGCTTGTTACAAGACACATATTTTTCTCTTTCTGGTCTTATTAATAAGTTCCAGATTCTCACAGGACTGACTTCAGTTGAAACAGTACCCTGGATTCCTCCCAGCAAACCAAAGGGCCCTGATAAACGTGACTTTTGCCACCACAGAACGTTGCTTCTGAAATCAGAAGTTGGCACATTGGTACAAAACTATGCACCACAGGAAATGCTACAGCAGTAAGGGGATAATACCCTACCCGTCGGACCCAAGTTTCTTGGGATTTGTACCCCAGTTTGCTCAGGATAATGCTAGTTGATGCCTCTTTTTCTGGTTTGGTTATTAATGGTCACCTTCCCTCATCCTTCTACTTTTAAACTGCTCGTAATCTGGGCTATGAGTTATGTGGTCACCATATATAGAATTGGCAGATGAGATCTGCTTACTCAGTTCTGACTGCTCCATTCACAAGTACTCCATATTAAAAGAGACTAGAGCTTTTGGTGGGTATCTTGTCACACAGACAGAACTGTTCCCCCAGGTCCTGCCAATAGTGTTAGTGTGGCAGCATCAGAGACACAGTTTCAGCGTCAGTCACACACTCTGTATCTCCCTAAAATAATAGTAGGTTTTGAAGTTGAGCCCAGATATCTCACCCCTCCTTACTGTGAATATCTTTGGGTGTTGTCCTTTTCTGCCAGCTGGACACAGTGTTTAATAACTTTAATCTTCAAAGGGAAATAATCATTGTTATGCCATCTTTTCATCTAGAAACTTCCCTGAATAAAATTAATGAGCCAAGTAATAGGTAAGCATCATAGAACTTGACTTCAAACAAAATTTCACCTTGGAATCCCATGGAACAAACAATGATCTTGTTTCTTACCTCCTTGAATAACATGTAGTTATTTGCTTTGAGTTTTATAATTGAAGGGTCATTATGATGATCTCAAACTAGTTATATTGTGATTCAAGGTGGCTCGATGATACCTTCATCAGCAACAGAAATAGCAGCGTTTAAGTGGCTGTTCTTTTTTCCTAATAATAATAATAATAAGTTACACCTCATGGCGCACTTCATTGTAAGTACACATATGCTCTGACACATGTCCATATACATACACACACTCTACATTAAAATCTTTAAAAGTTAACACAAGGACTCACTCAACCTGTCAGTTTAGTTATTTTGTCTGTAAAGGTACCAAGTCTTCATAAAATAACCATAACTAAGGTACCAAAACATTGATTCAACAAAGTAATCAGTTTTGCGGCAGCCTGTTTCCCCAGGGACACCATTCAACAATAGTTGATTTTTCTTAGAAATAAAAAATGTCATTCTTCTTTCTTCTCCTTTAACACACTCACATACGTATACTTCATAACCTTAGAGATTACAATTTGAAAACTGATCTTCCCTCCTTCCCCTATAACTTTGACACTGTTGCTTTTTGCAATACTTCCCTACCTTCACAAATAATCTAAATAATTTCCCTTTTTAATCAGTGTGTGTGTGTGTGTGTGTGTGTGTGTGTGTGCGTGCGCACGTGTGCACATGTGCATGTGTGCTCTTGTGTTTTGGGGGTGGTAATGGGTAGACAAAACCCTGTCGGGAACTTCTCTCTTTCGTTAGCTAATGGTTTTATTCACTTTTTCAGTCTTTATATTGCTAGCCAGTATATTTTAGGCACAGTATCTACCTTCGTCTTTTCTTCCCAAGTATAGGAACCGAAGACTGATTGAAGAATGAGCTTTTGAGGATCCAACCCTGCCACACTCACACACACTCTCTCTCTCTCTCTCTCACACACACACACACCAGTAGACACACAAACAATACCTGCACTCTACCCATCAAAGTGTTAAAAGTTCTTTATATTTAACTTGAGGAATTTTAGCTTAGTGCTACGCCTTTCTCTAACGCATTTACGTAGCAGATCCCACTGAATGGAACATCAAAGCACAAGTCCTTTTCATTGACCAGGGTGGCAATTTATCAGTATTGGTAAAATTCAAACATACACACTAAAACCGATCCACTTATAAGAGCCTGCATTTCATGGTTATGCCAATTACTTTCAGGTCTGGGTGTGGTCCCCCTTTCTGCTCAAGCAGAGGGGCATTCACACAGAATGCTGTCCTTGGCCTTCCCTCTGAAAAAAGTATAGACAGTCTTTTATAGGCGTTACCTACCCCTCCTTCAAATGAAAATAACAATTAGACACCTCTTACTGAGCCTAACTTTAGCATGTTACCCCAAAGAACATTTATTTGCTTGCCTTTCTTCTCTGACCCCTTCCCCAACTAAACTGCAGACCCCTTAAGTACAGAGGCTGTGTCTGGCTCACTTCAATATCTTCAGGATGTAACATAGCAGTTAATAAAAATGTATTGAACTGATGTTGACATCACAGAAGTCATACCACTTAAAATAAAAATGAGTCACAAGTTATTTTTCTTACCATTTCAGAGCCTTTAGACTACTTAAAGGCAGTATTTATAAAAGCATTTCATGCCTAAATGAGTGGGAATGTTGAAAGATAAACTGTTTCCATTGCTACTTGTTTAGCTGAAATCATCTGGGAAACCTGCTAACTTTACCTTTTTCCCAGTTATTACACCTGTATGCACTCAAGTTGAACCTAATTGCATTAAAAGAAAAGGTAAAAAAAAACAACAACAGTATTTTGCTGGGGAGAGAAGGTAGTTTCCACGTAATAAATTCTAAAAACTCATATGAGGTTGAAGTTGCTATATCTCTTCGATCCTTAGATTAAACCCTGCCATGTGTAGCTTTGCACAGAGCCTGGGTCTTTCTGAGAACTCTACTACCTGGAAGTGGTTGGCTGAACTCTGAAATTCACAGGAGTGCCCTTGTAGGGAACAGAAGGCTTTGCTGGACATTTGTAGGGTCTCTAGCTGGGTCTGAAAATCAAACAAAGAAAAACAAATTAACAGGAGAAAAGCCTACAAATTTATTTAATAAGGCTTACTTAACAGAGGAGATTTCATAAGGAAATGAAGACCTAAAGAAACAGTTAAACTGTATATTTTTTTATGGTATGTTTGATGAAAAAGTGAACAGTCATGGAGTACAATTGGATAAACATGTACAATCGAATGATAACAAACTGGAGGAAACTTAGAAGGGTCTTTTTGTTCAGCTTCTTCTCTGTGTCTCTGTGTCTTCAGAGACAAGGATATTCCTTTCCTCCAGGTATTAAGACAGCACCTTTCACATGAAGGTTTTATGACCTACTTCAGGGAAAGATGAGAAAGTTATTCTGAGATTGTATGACCTACTTTAGGGGAGAAGGGCAGAGGAAAAGTGAAAATGACCTTTCTGCTTCGGCTGCTTGTTCAAATGCCAAGGTGTTGAGATTTTGGAGTAGCATGTCCTAAATCCCATCATCCGTCTAGTCATTTCACTGTTCTTCCTGCTTCACAACTGACTGTTGAGAATGATGTCAGAGGCACATTTCTTGCTGCAAAGAAATTCTGTTTGAAAATACTCTGAGCAAAGTATTCTTAGGAAAATGGTGTTTGTTTCTGGCCATAATGTATCTTTCTTAACAATGATCTAATAAAAGGCCCTGAATTGAGAAATTAATGGCATGCCATGGTTCAAATGCTAGGCAACAGATTCAAATTTTAATAGAAAGTTTCAACATAACAATAAAATGTTATTTCTTCATCCCTGCAGTAAATATCATTTATATATTCACCACAGGATTAAAATTGAATGATGCTGGAAATAGGATGGTTTACTTAGATATCCAGGCAGGAACCACTGAGGGCTAAGAGAACGAGCATGCAACAGCACAGAACACGATCTTGTTTTGCTCCCCTCTCCTCTTACCCTGGCCTTTTCTCCCCTCTTCCCAAATTCCTGTGGGTCTCTCAGAAATGCTTCCTACATTATTCAAATAAGCCTTTTCTTTTCTCTAAAACCTTGACACTAGCTGAAACCCAGATCCTGGTGGCTTAACATCTACCCTAAGTTGACAAAGACATATTTCACTACAAAATGGGATACCTCTTGAAAAAAATATTTGTAATAACTGCTAGGGAGAATTTTAAAGTCTGAATCTTATTATTAATTGTGTGTTATAGTTGTGATATCACAGATGGAGCAGAATATCTATTTGGGTTAAAAGAGAGGGTATAGTCAGCTACATCTGGAGAGGTTGTGGTCACTACAAAGCACATGGTATTTTCATTCAAGGCAGAAATAACATGGACTAATGAGTGAGTTATAGACAGAATGTTTGTATCCTCCAAAATTCAGCCCTAACTCCCAATACTATGGATGTAGAGGTGGAGCCTTTGGGAGGCAATAAGGTTTAGATGAGTTCATGAGGGTGAGGCCTCCATGTTAAGCTTAGTGTTTTTATAAGAAGAGGAAGAGATAAGAGGTCTCTGTTTCTCCACCATGGGAGAACACAGTGAGAAGGTGGCTTCCTAAAGCCAGGAAGGAGGCCTTCAAAAGGAATCAAATGTCCTGGCACCTTGGCCTTGAACTTCCCAGCCCCTAGAGCTGTGAGAAATGACTATTGTTTAGGCTGCTCAGTCTATAGTACTTTGTTATGGGACAGCCAAAGTTGACAAAAAGCAGAAGAAGTTAAAAAAAAAATAATATGTTTTGGAAACTGAAAGCTAAACTGGAGCAGATGTTTGTGATATGGCATTAGTAGAAGATTGGGCTAGAGAGAAAACTAAAATTCTAATCTTCAGTTCAGAAAAGTCTGGAATTTGACAGAAATGCTGGTGTATTCGTTTTCTGTTGCTACTATAACAAATCCTCACAAACTTGGTGGTTTTAAATAACAACAATTTCTTTAAAATTCCCTTACAGTTCTGTAGGCCAGAAATCTTACATATTTCACCAGCATATAATCAAGCTGTTCGTAAGGCTATATGTTTTTCTGGAGGGTCTAAGGAAGATCTAGTTCTGATTATTCAGCTACTAACCATCAACTGAGGGTCTTTGCAGTTTCTAGAGGCCATCTGGCTTTTATGTCTCCCTTCTATCTTCAAAGCCAGCAATGACAGGTCTAGTTCTTCTACTATTGCATCTCACTATAGGTTTGTTTGTTAGATTGGGCCCCCCTGGATGATCTAGGATAACTGACTTAACTCCAATTCCTCAACCTTAATCATATCTGCAAAGTTTATTTATTTTTGTCATATAAGGTGATAAATTTATAGGTTCTATGGAGTAGGGCATGGACATCTTTAGGCCACCATTCTGCCTGCTGAAACTGGTAAATAAAGAATTTCTAGTGATGTGATATGAGATAAATTGGCTGATATTCTATACAGCTCGACTAGAAATTTGGTGTTCTATTCATATTTAAGCCAGTTTGTTCATTGTGCACATAAAGAGTGCAGGCTATGAAACTCTATGAAAGTGTATAGATCTTTTTATTTCTCTTCTCATGTTCTTCTCTCACATTCTCTTTTCCTTAGAACAAACTTAACATTTTGTAGTGAATAGGAAAATAATCCACTCTCAACACATAAAGATTTAGAATATGGATTTTGAGAGAACTAAATATCCAGTAGGAAGTGATTTATGTTTCCTTTTAACTACGAGTGAAGACATAGTAAGTGAAATGTTTTCTTTCTAGAAACCAAAAATTAGAATTGGAATTCTGTTTATAAAAATCCATTTTTCTACCTTGAAAACACAAGAATTGATAAAAATGTTAAAAAGGAAACTAAGAAAACAGTTATTAATTATGTACAGAAAGCTATAGGGTAAATTTTATTCTAAAGACATTTTATGCTTTGGGGGGACTATTTATGATTCCTTAATATATGAGCCTACTGAAGTTCTGATAAAAGTTTCACTCCATTTTTTTCTAAGAAAAATTTTCCATTAGCTAAGGAAATTTATTTTCCTGGATTTCTCTGAGTACTGTCAGATTTTTAAAAAATTAAAGTCACTCTTTTCAAACTTTTTATGATTTGTTCCACGTACATAAGTGCTTCCATAAAGTCTTCAGATACCACACCCAGGAAGAAGCATAGTTTCCATGGCGATCTCCTTTTCTTCAATAATCTCTTGCTCTTCCATTTCAGCAGACCGCTGTGGACTTCTATTGGCTTACTGAGGTTATTTATCAACTCAGAACAGTGGCCATGTAAGAATTATGCACAATTCCTGAGGAGTAAAAAAAATGTTTTGATCATTATGCTGGAAATTTTATTTAATCTAAATCATGGTTTCAAGTTGACCATTCTATTATTAAAATTAGGGTAGAGAATAGAAAAAATACTGTGAAGTAAAAATTTAAAATATACTTTGCAAATAATGGTTTATAATTATTTATAGACATGATAATAGGAAAAAAATTAAATAAAACTCTCTTGTAGAATAAACACCTAATCTGTGGAATGCAAATTAGAATGAAAGGGTTAGAATTCAGTCTTTTCCTACATAAAAATATTCTATGCCTTCTAACTGTAAAAGATTATTGTTTCATTTTTTTTTAATTGCATTTTAGGTTTGGGGGTACATATGAAGAACATATAAGATTGTTGCATAGGTACACACATGGCAGTGTGGTTTGCTGCCTTCCTCCCCATCACCTATATCTGGCATTTCTCCCCATGTTATCCCTCCCCAACTCCCCACCCCAGGCTGTCCCCTATTTTCCCCCACAAACCCCAGTGTGTGATGCTCCCCTCCCTTTATCCATGTGTTCTCATTGTTCAACTCCCACTTGTGAATGAGAACATGCGGTATTTGGTTTTCTGTTCTTGTGTTAGTTTGCTGAGAATGATGGTTTCCAGTTTCGTCCATATCCTTGCAAAGGACATGAACTCATCCTCTTTATGGCTGTATAGTATTCCATGGTATATATGTGCCACATTTTCTTAATCCAGTCTATCACTGATGGACATTTGGGCTGGTTCCAAGTCTTTGGTATTGTGAACGATAGTGAATTGCAAATAACAATAACAAAATTGCTGCAATAAACATACATACGCATGTATCTTTATAGTAGAATGATTTATAACCCTTTGGGTATATACCTGTTAATAGGATTGCTGGGTCAAATGGTATTTCTGGTTCTAGATCCTTGAGGAATTGCCATACTGTCTTCCACAATGGTTGAACTAACTTACACTCCCACCAACAGGGTAAAAGCATTTCTATTTCTCCACATCCTCTCCACCTGTTGTTTCCTGACTTTTTCATGATGATCAGTATATTTTTATGCTTCCTATAGGGCAACATGTAATCTGGGGGTACAACACTCACAGAACTTCCCAACATTTAGTTCATTGTTCCTTAAACTTTTTAAACTAGTGAATTTCTTAAAAGTCACAATAATTTTGGAACACACCACAATATACTTAATTTCAAACTTAAAACAATTAAAGGTACATATTTTGGTAAGGGATCATCTGTGGTAGAGACAGTGCTATAAATTCTCCCAATTTGTATCATTTTCTTCCTAGACATATGGGAAGGTTATATGTCCTGATATTTATAAATAAATTTGGAGTAATGAACTGCATTCTGACTAGTGTAATTGAGTAGAAGCAATGTGGTTCACTTCCACGGCTGGCTCATAAAACCATATGAGTGATTCCCATATACTCTTTTCATATACTTTTATATACTCTCTGTCCTATTGGGATCTTTTATTAAATATGGAGGCAACACAAGATGGAAAGATTCTGAGTCTCTGAGTAATTATGTGGAGCATAATTCCACTAATTGACGTTGAATTGTGACAAGAGAAAAAGGTTTATATTTATTAATGTAAGCCACCAAAATTTGTTGTTTATTGCTGCAACTAACCCTGCTTATCTTAATACAGTGCTTTTTATACATTTTAGTATGTAAACATAATACAAGAACACCACAAGTTTTTGATAAATGTATCATCAAAATTTTCCTATCATTTCCCATCAAACTGGAGAATAACAGAAATAATTCAAATTTATCTTCAGAGTGGTTTGGTCCCAGTAGAGCATAGCTTGAGAACCACTGCTGCTTCTTTTTTTAAATTTTCCTTTAAGTTCTGGCATACGTGTGCAGAATGTGGACCATTGTTTGTAAATTAACTAGTTAAAATATGTATTGAAATCTAGATCATCAAGGCTTATCTGTACTTGGTTGAGGCAGGTGAACGTCTTTAAAATTTTCTTAATTCCTCTCCAGTGCCTGGAACCAGCATTGGCCTACAATGCCATCCAGGTGGAGCTGTCTGATCCCAGTCAAGAAACTTTGGGCTCAGGTTGCCATTTCTTTTCTTTGAGGGCCTCTTTGATCCTCTACTCTGTGGTAGAGTTGACCAAATGCTCATGTCTGTGTGTTCTTCCAAGAACCCAGTGGTTCTGGAAGGATAGCCTGTCAAGCAGATTGCTTCTGAAGACCAGAAAGATATTTTGTTAATGGGATCACATTAAATTAGAAAGCCATTATGGTTCTAGCATAGCTTATTTGTAGTGACTCAAATTATTTACGAACAAAACATTTTTCAAAAATATGAAAAAAACAAAAATTTAAAAATGTTTATATGCTATTGGGAAGATTCTCTAAAGACAAATATTAATCTGTCAATTACAAAGAAAATAATTAGCAGATGTCCCTAGATTTTAACAATTTAAAATTTTATTTAAAACTTTGATATGATTACTTATAAATAATGTGTCAAGGAAAAGAGTAGTTTGAAAGGAAATGTATGTACTCTATGTAATAAACAAAGGGAACATTTATAGGATATATGAAGATAATCTGAAAAATCATAAATGATCTAATAGGAGAAATGTATGCAGAGTTAAGACACTTGATGGTTGGAAGTTTGTGATTGTTTCAATTGATAGCATCTGTGGAAGTGCAATTTGCCAATATATATAATAATTTTAATTGCACATACCCTTAAATGGCCTGAAAATTATACTTGTAGGTCTCTATCAGTGTCAGTAAGATTTTTTTTTTTTTTTTTTGGCTGTGATTGATTGAGAGAAAAGCTAACAAAGTGGCATAGGCAGCAAAAGGAAATTTGTTGGCTCACATCATTTTAAAGACCAGAGCTAGTTCTTGCTGGCGTCAGAAACATCTTGTTTCAGGGATTAACAATAGGTCAACAGGACTTACTTCTCTTTCTGCTTCTTGGCTCTGCATCCACTATTTTGGCTCCATTCCCAGACACGTTCATTCATGGTAGTGACAGAAAGATTGCAGTTCTTTCAACATTGTATTGTAACAAGCTTAGAGTCAGCAGAAAATATTGTTTCTCTTTCTTCCAAATTAAAAGAAAACCATGGTGTGTATAGGTCAGATGGGTCATGTGTCCATCTGTAAACCAATCTATGTGCCTGTGGTATGGAATACTTCAATTGGCATCAGTCTAAAGCTCATACTCTACCCTAATTGGGTAAGGTCTTCCCTGAATTACTTAGAAGGGAGATGGAGGAAATTCTAACAAAGGTGATTTAGATTCCATTACTAAAAAATAGATGCTTGATGGGCCAATCTCTAAAAGTACTATACTACAAAAAGGAATCATAAGGATTTTCATCATATAATTATAGTAATTATAAATAAGAACAATACTGCCGGGTGTGGTGGTTCACGCCTGTAATCCCAGCACTTTGGGAGGCTGAGGTGGGTGGATCATGAGGTCAAGAGATCGAGACCATTCTGGCCAACATGCTGAAACCCCGTCTCTAATAAAAATGCAAAAATTAGCTGGGCGTGGTGGCGTGTGCCTGTAGTCTCAGCTACTTGGGAGGCTGAGGCAGGAGAATTGCTTGAACCTGGGAGGCAGAGGTTGCAGTGAGCCGAGATTGTGCCACTGCACTCCAGGCTGGCGCCTGGCGACAGAACAAGACTCTGTCTCAAAAAAAAAAAAAAAAAAAAAAAGAATACTAAATGTGCATCAATAAAGCAACATGACTTTAACCCAATAAAATCTAATTATATTGCCTTAGAAAAACTCTTAAGACACATAATTAAGTGAAAGGATACTATCACCAAATAACATAAACAAAATGACCCATTTCTGTAAAAATTATAACTTAAGTTATATGCAATGTATGTAAAGTTTACTGAGTAATAGATATCAAACTCTTAACACTAATTACTTTTAGAGAAGAGGGGGACAACCGAGAGGATAAGATAAAGTGAGGCATCTACTTTTCATTGTGTATGCTTTTGTGTTGTATTTAAATTTATAAGGAAGTACATAAAATTCTTACATAATTATTAAAATGAATTCAAATCTTTGTAAATAGAATGTGGCGTTATCTGCTGAGTGACTAATTGTTGCACTAAGCTGATTTAAAATACTGCAGGAAAATAGAACAAATGAAGAAAAACTTCAAATTATTTTGATAGAGATAGTAAAATAAGTAACATCTGGACTTTTTATTTCCTGAGTCAAATGTGAAAGCTATTTTTTTTAAATGTTTATTTTACAAGTCAGAGCTGTTTCCATAATGAATTGGAATTTTTTGAAGAAAAGAGCTATATGTTATAATTTAAAGTAAGGATCTCACTTTATATATCATATATGTTTAATAAGGCCAAGACATTAGTTCAAAAGGAGCCCCCGTCTAAGCAACATAAATTATGCTAAAATTAAAGCAAGAACAAAAATCAAATTTATGGTGAAGCTGTGGTGGAAGAAAGGTGAAATTATTCACACTTTATACAAAGTTTAGGAGAATTATGCCCCGAAGAAATCAGCAGTTTACAAATGGATAACTTATTTTAAGAAGAGACAAGACAACATTGAAAATAAAGCCCCCATCAGCGACTATCCACATTCATTTGCATGGAAAAAAGTCATCTTGTTCGTGCTTGCACCACAGACGTCTCAGTCAGCTTAGGTTATACAATGCTGACTGAAAAATTAAAGTTGAACAAACTATGCCCTCAAAGAGCACCAGAATGGTTTCATTCAGATCAGCCTGCAGACAGAAGCAGAACTTTCAGGGGAAATTTTAAATATGTAAAAAATCAAGATACTGAAGCATTTTTTCAGAGATGAAACATAGCTTTACCAGCACAATCCCGAAGCCAAAGAATGATCAAAGCAATGGCTACCAACAGGTGAAAGTGGTCTAGCCAAAGCAAATACAAACTGGACAAGAGCAAAGGTCATGGCAACAGTGTTTTGACATGCTCAGGGCATTTTGCTTGTCGACTTTCTCGAGGGCCAAAGAGTGATAATATCTGATTGTTATGAGAGTGTTTTTAGAAAGTCAAAATTTTAGCAGAAAAGGACCCAGGACAACTTCAGAGAGTCCTCTGCCACAACAATGCTGCTGCTCATTCCTCTCATCAAACATGGGAAATTTCGAAAAAGTTTCAATGGGAAATCATTAGGCACCCACCTTACATTTCTGATTTGGCTCGTTGGACTTGTTTTTCTTTCTTAGTCTTAAAAGGGCATCTATTTTTCTTCAGTTAATAATGTACAACAGACTGCATTAATATGGTTAAATTCCCAGGACCCTCATCATATGAAAACAATCTCAACACAGCTAATTATTAGAGGAATGCAAAGACATAGAATCAACCTAAATGCCCATCAATAATAGACTGGATATAGAAAATGTGGTACATATACAACATGGAATACTATGCAATGATAAAAGTGAAGGAGATCTTGTCCTTTGTGGGGACATGGATGGAGTTGGAGGCTGTTATCCTTAGCAAATTAACACAGGTACAGCAAACCAAATATGGGATGTTTTTACTTACAGGTTGGAGCTAAATGATGAGAACGCATGGACACATAGAAAGGAACAACACACACTGGAACCTATCAGCGGGTGGAGGATAGGAGAAAAGAGAGGATCAGGAAAAACAGCCAGCGGGTACTAGACTTAATACCTGAGTGATGGAATAATCCCTAAGACAAACCCCTACAACACAAGTTTACCTATGTAACAAACCTGCACATGTACCCCTAAACTTAAAAGTTAAATAAAAACCAAAAAATAATACTGATCTTCAGATAACTGTGCAAGGATTCAGTATACCATATATAAACCTTGACACAATACACTCAGTAAATTATTACAATTTTTTAAAGAAGATAAACTAAATGGCTTCTATCATCACTTAAAAAAGTGTCTTGAACTTGAAGGAGCTAATTTTGATAAATAAAATTTACTTTAAAGTAAGTCTTTATCTTGATTAATGAATAAACTATTACTTGTAAAGCACATATTTTTAAGTAGCACTCACTCTAATGTAGTAATTCATTTATAACCAGTCCATCTGCACTGAACACTGAGCTTCTCTAGGACACAGGCTGAATGTTATTTAATATACATCTTTAGTGTCTTGAACACAGCCTGGTGTATAGAAAATGTTTGATGTTGATGGGTGGATGAATGAATAGGAAGGAGTGAGAAAAGAATGGAGAGTAGAGGAGTGGAACTGGAATGGGCTTCCAGTGTTAAAAAGATCTGAAATCAAATATCAGTTCTGCAAATGTAAAAGCTGTGTGACTTTAGGTAAATTAATTCTCTGATTCTTATTTCCTCATCTTTAAAATAGAAAATAATCTTGCTTTTATAAGGGAGAAAGAAGGATTAAAAAGAATAACTTACTGAAAATATCAAGTACCCAGAAGTACCCAACTCATGGCAAATGATAATACACGTTAGTTTCCTTTCTTTCCTCCGCACTCTTTTCAGAAACCCCCACAGAGTATTGTGTCTCACACTTCACCAGCAAGTGTGAAACAGGTAGTGAGCTGGAGAGCGAGGTTTCAACCACTGGGTGGTGAATGTGCAGCCTGAAGTCCCAAGTTTCAGACCTAGGACAGAATTTGCAGAAATAGATGAAAACATTAGAAACAGAAGCCAGGACTCTGTTTGATGCTTGGCTGTGTAAATAAGGCAGAGCTCTAAATAAAAACCTGGAGACCTAAAACTCGATTTTTAGTCCTCCTCAAAGTTTATAACTCATTGCTTGATAGAATGACTTTCTAGTTGATCCTGTAGTTTTAAACCATCTTTCTATCTATATTAAAGGTACTCAAAGAGTATAGCTCTTAAATCTTTAGATAAGCATAGTTTACCATGTGACCTACCCTCACTGACTTCACTCACCTAAAATCCTTGTAGAATTTATAAAAATACCTAAGCATAATATGAAAACCCTTTACATTAAATGATACAGTGATTTTTTCTATAAATGGGTGCTGCCCATGGGATAACTTCATATTCAGTGCAAAGCGGTTACCATTCCCTCTGCTACCAAGGCCGAGCAAATAAACTTAGCAGAGCTTTGGAGGGTGGGGTGGTCGCGATCATGGTAAAAATATTCCTTTTATCTTTCCCACATGCAGCAATACATGTTGGCTTTGAGATAGCAACTCTTGCTCCAAAGATAAAGCTAATTATTCTTGACCAAAGATTCTACAAAAGTCTCTCATAGGTAGATATGTGGAAAGTTTGAAAATGACACCCTACTGAGAAAACACTAGCAAAACTTCTTTCTTAGTTGTGTTGCTCCCCTCATTACTCCACTCTCAAGGCTGGTGAAATCACTGCTCATATACTTAATGTACCATATGTTATTTACATAATTTCATATCATATATCATATAATGATAGAAGTCTCTCTCTACTGGTCCTATTCAATACATGTAAGTTATTACCACTATTATTAGCAGCAGCAGTAGCAGCATTTTACCTCATAATTTACATACATCATTTAATTTAGCCCCTGCAACAATCTTATCAGAAAGCCTCAAATATAATATTCTTGTTTCCCATTTTCTTGGGACATCATAGTTTTCAGGTATTAGATGAATTATCTTACTTTTTTGACAGCAAATGAAATATTTCATCCTTTAATTAGGTGAGGGGACTGAGGCTCAAAGAAATAAAATAATTTGCCCAAAGCCACATAGCTAGTGAGTTTCAGACTAGAATATGACATCAGTTACTTGGAATTCTAATCTACAGTCTTTTCTCAACCCTGAAAGAATAGTGGAAGGCCTTCAAATAAAAAAAGAAATGAGTGAGGCAAAGTATAAAAAATTGTTAGATGGTAGCAAGAGAAAAACATAATTTAACTTAAGTAATATCACAGATAAGCAGTTCACAGTGTGGTGGATCATCACCTAAACAAACTCCCAGAGATAACATAGGAGAATATCCATCCAGCTGTGTATTTGAAAGTTGAGATTTTCTACCTGATCATTTAATTGAATAAACATGACCATTCTCTTCATCTACACTTTGTGATTTGTTTGACGAAATGAAAGTCACTTATATTTACTTCACATAATAATAGGATAGACTGAGGTGTTCCTATAAGAGGGTCACCAGGAAGGAAGACCAGGGAAGGTTAGAGGCAATGGGGGAAAAAGGAAGGTAAGATGAATGTGAAGAAATGGGGTATGATGGACTGAATAACATCGGCCAAAGATGTCCATGTCCTTATCCCTGGAACCTGTGAATGTGTTACTGAATGAAAGGATTTTGTAGGTATGATTAAAGTAAGGATCTTGAAGTGTGGATATTATGTTGGATTATCCAGGTGGTCTCAAGATAATTCCAAAGGTCTTTATAAAAAGGAAGCAGATGAATCAGAAGGAAAAAATATAAGAAACTAAGCAAAGGTCATAGAGAAGAGAAGATGCTATACTACTGGCTTTGAAGATGGAGGAAGGGGTCACAGTCAAAGAATGCATTCCAAGAAGTTTGAAAAGGCAAAGCAAGGTTGTCTCCCTCCCTAGAGTGTCCCAAAGGAACACAGACACTTAATTTTAGCCAGTGAAACTGATTTTGGGCTTCTGGCTTCAAAACCACAAGATGAAATATGTTGCCTTAAGCCACTAAGCTTGTGGTGATTTGTTAGATCAGCAGTGGGAAGCTAGTACATGATCAAGAAAAGAGGACATGAAGGGAAGGAAAAGTAGAGGGGAAGAAAGGAACAGAGAAGGAAGGAAGAAAAATGGAGAGACATTAAGAAATTGTGAGAGTCAGCAGACTTGAAAAACCAGTCAATTTTGTTTTATATTTTTTTTGGTAAATATACAACAGAAAGAGTAAAGGGATTTGTAGTCACTAGAATTTCTCTCAGGAGAATATTGTACGTGTCAGGTTATATCTCAAAGACTATGATGGTGCAACAGCAGATGGCCCCTAATCTTTATCTTTTTTGCCTTGGAAAGAAGGAAACGAGGGACATTTACATACACACTCAATAAATATTCACAATAAATTAGTTGTTAACCTTTGCAATAGAAAATATTCTTAGTTTTATAGAAGAGGAATCTGAGTGTTAGAAAGTATGAATGAACAATGGAGTCAGTATTTAAAACCAGGTTGATCTTCCTCTAGAATGAGGACTTAATAACTAAAAAGGAGAAAAATAGGAAGAACAAGGACATCCAGAGCAGGACGAATATGGGGCACAGGGTATCATGGTGGCATGAGGGAGAGAAAATGGCTTAGAGTTACTGATGTGCTTGCAAGAATTTTGAGGAAACCGTTGAGCAGCAAACAAATATCAAGATTTCTGGGCCTCTATGTGTGCATTAGTTTGTGGCAAGTTCTCCAGAAAGCACTAATATTACTCCATGAGCAGTATCTTTCCAGTAGAGACTCTTCCAATGTCATTTCTTTCTATGACATTACTTTATTCTTCATTCACTTCTCTTTATAAACATGTTTATCAGGCACAAATAAGTCAATCCTACTTAGACTCTATTTTTATCTTTCATAACTGAAATGAGCTAAATTTGATTGTTGATTTTAGCTGCTTTCTGGAGTCTTGACTCTGTCTCTGTGATATGTACTCATTGAGAGAATTACCCTCTACCAAATGTCCTTTTCATTTTTCCTTGTCTCTGTTCATTCTGTTTCAATAAGTGTATACTGAACTCCTACCATGTGCCATATAGTGGGCAAAGTGGTGGACCTTACGCTAATAGGAGTAATAGATAGTTATGTAAGCTCCCCCTCCCCCATACCAAAATGCAAAGAGCTAATTTGTGCTCACAGAATGTCTTTGAAATGCCCCAGTTGGAAGAGAGTCATAGCAAGGAACATTCAACTGAACATGGAGAGTCAGGAAAATTTCTGGCATGGGCTGAATTTTGCCGTGGAGACCATGGATACTTGGTTAAGTTGGGGGCTATGTTTTACTAAACACCTTTCCCTGTAAAGTTCTAGGGTAGTGTTGTATAAATGAGAAACATGAAAAACATTTGGGAGGCAGAAATAAATATGTGGCCATTGCCTTGGAAGGTATTTGAAGTCACTTGTGATGCTTGTTGAATTGCAGAATCTAGGGAGCAAAACTATAAAACAAGCCATCTTAAATGTCATTCTCATGATCACTTATATTTTCATGGTATCCTGTCCTTTACTGCTGTCTGCTGAATGATCATCTCCCTTCTCATCAACCGAATCACAAGATCAGCTACTATTTTTTAGATTATTTATTCTACTTCAGGGACTGGGATAAACATTTAACATCTGTCTCATTTAATCTTCCTAACACTCATGTGGTGAGTATTTTTATTCTAAACTTAAATATTGCCATGTGTGTACCCATGCAACAATCCTGCATGATCTGCACATGTACCCCAGAACCTAAAGTACAATAAAAAATTAAAAAAATAAAACAGATTCAGAGAAATTAAATGAGCACTCATAGTTACTTGGTCAGTACAGCTTGAAAGCCTGAATAAGAAACCAGCTTACTCACCCCAAATTACTACTCTGCTTACTCTACTACAATGCATCTGTATCCTGTAAACAGGTCTGCATTAACAGAAGTTTAAAATCATTTTGGAAAATGCGATAACTTTATAGTTACTGGATAAATCACAACAGCAGGTGGAGTGTTATTGTTTAAAAAGCTTTTCTTCAGGACTGTAGCCCTTGTTTTTGCTATATTCAAGTGTCTGTGAAGTTTTGAAGTGAAAAAAATAAACTTAGGGTTCTTTCAAGAGTATCCCAATAATAACATTGTAATTGTTTGTTTGTATTCCCTTACGTTTTCTTCAATTGGAGACATCTGTCTAAGCGATATAGCCCAACAGATCAGCAGCATTCCTGCACAGCCATATCTTCAGTATATATAAATGAAGGAGATGAGCAGTATGTTTCTATTACTAAATTCACAAAAGGATGTGCCTGCTGCCAATCAAAGCAACTCTACTGAGCTAATACTTAAAAAGTTCTATAGATAGGTTAAAAGTCAGAAAATTCTAAAATTCATTATAATGTATCTAATTTATAAAATCCATTATAATTCTTATAATAAATTATGTTCATACTTATGCTTAAATGATGTAATATTGTTCATCTTAATATTACCTGTAGAATAGAAGTCTGGAAAAATATCAGACCTTTTAAAAATTAATACTATTTAGTCATAATATTATTTAATCTTTTAAAGTAAATACTTATTTGGGACTGATTTTATTCGCATGCCCACAACAAATCTTTTTTATGAGTGCCTCTTTAAAGAGAAAATATTTCTGTGGGGATGTTTACTCTACTTTCTTGCAAAAGCTTTTACTGTTCTGTGAAAATATCTGTATATGCCCAGAATGTCAGACACACAGATATCATCCACTGTGAGTCATGGTGAAATGGCTCAGAATCACTGAAATAGACTTAAACCAAAACTGATACAGGTCTCATGTTTGTGATGCAGCTATTCATGCCCATTTTTATTCTTAATTCAAATTTTAAGAAACCCTTTTTGTCAAATTAAAAAAAAAATTGTTACATGGTCTATACACATTTGTCATCAGGGATTCATAACTTTTCCTTACTGTGGCCTTTGGCTTTTTTGGTCATACTAAACTTGTTTCTTTGTTCTTGTTTTTAATTTGGTGTTTCTGAGCTAAGATAGCTCCTATTTGTATTATCAACTAATGTGTGACATTAAGAAGATGCTCACATAAATTGGAGCAGGAAAGTGGTAACTCAAGCAAGGATATAACAATTGCTCCTGTCCTCTGCCCAAGCCAGATTTTAATAGAAACACACCTACATTTCTATTAAAGAGGGGGTTGAAAGCGACAACCTTATAATCATGTGGGACTGATCTCAGTCTGATGTTTGTATATGGAATAACCATCATTGTATATTTGTGCTTTATGTTCAGACCAGATGAAAACTGTAGTTATTTCATTTGTAGTGCAATTATTCAATCCTACATTTTATGCAGTAGATTTTTTTATATCACTGATAGCATTTTGTTGTGTTATAGTATATCATGCAAAATGTTAAAATATTTTATAACCATGCAATTATTTAATCCTGCATTTTATTCAGATTTTTTATATCACTGATAGCATTTTGTTGTGTTTTAGTATATCATGCAAAATGTTAAAACATTTTTATAACCATATTTTATGTACAAACTATTCCATTTGTTTCAAACTTTAATCTGGATGCAGACACTGGGTTTAATATGACGCATGTCAAAATTAAACAATTTTGAGAAAATCATTTTGATGTTTAGTTGATTTCACCTGAGGGTCTAAACATGATTCAAGTTTGTTGTTAGTTTGTTTGTCAAAGCGTGTCATTGTATATTCTGATTGCCTCTAGGACAAGCTGTGAAACGCCTAGATTCCAGAGCAGCAGACTGTGATTCATTCCTAACAACCCCTCCCTACCGTCTGCCACCAGCTCCCATAAAGCAGGGATCAGAGCTAGGCTGGCTCAACTTAGGTAAGCAGTGAGGCTACATCCACAAAACAAACTCTCAAATATATGAAATGTGCTAAGATTTCAAACTGGACTCAGAAGTTTGTGGTGTGTACACAAATACATACACACATGCACGTGATCATATACATATGTTTAAAATTCTTTTTAATGCTTTTCAATATAAAGCATAAATTAGTCCATAAAAAGTTTGCATATTTTAAAGTATAACTTTATAAAATATACATACAGAAAAGTAGATGTGTATGAGTATGCATCTAAATGATTTTACACAACATATAATGGAACATTGTCAATATCCTGGAAAAGTACCTTATTCTCTCTCCTACATTTTCCCTGTGGCTAGCAAATATTCTAAGTGCTAACACCATGAATTAGGGTTGACTGTTTTTGAAATTTATATAAGTAGAAGCAGATAATACATGGTGCATTTTTGTAGTGTAACTTTGTGTGAATTTTATCCATGACTCTTGTGCAGCAGTGGTTTACCTATTTTCACTACATTGCATTGAATGAACATACCCCAATTTAATTTATTGTTGATGGGCATGTGGTTTGTTTCCACCATTGACTACTACAAATAGAACTACACATATTTTAGTGAATGTAAGTACATATTTTTGTTGGATATATATATCAAAGAATAGAACTCCAGAGTCACAGGCTCAGCTTTATAATATAGTGCTTAATACTTTATCAAATTGATTGTATGAATTTACATTTCTACCAACAGTGTCTGAGAGTTCTATTTGCCTGGTGTCTTCACTGATACTTGTTTGTCATTCATTTTTGCCATTCTAGTGTGCATTTAGCAGTAAGGCATTAAATACCTTATCATATGCACTTTGGCCATTGAACTGTTCTTTTCCTTTTCCCATGAAGAGACTATTCAAGTTTCGTCCATTTTTAAATTGGATTTTTTTTTTCTACAGACTTTTTAAAAAGCAGTTTTAGGTACACAGTACAATTGAGTGGAAAGCATGAATAGTTCCCATATGCTTCCTGATGTCACATATGCATGGCCTCCCCCACCATCAACATCCTGCACCTGAGTAGTACATTTGTTACAACTGATAATCAACAATGACGTCATTATAAATTCAAAATCAAAGTTTATGTTAGAGTTCACTCTTAATTTACATTCTATGGGTTTTGACAAATGTGTAGTGATAAATATCCACTATTATTGTATCAGAATAGTTTCACTGCCCTGAAAATCCCCTGTGCTCCGCCTGTTCATTCCTCCCTGTCCTCTAACCCTGGAAACCACTGATCTTTTTAGTCTCCACACTTTTGCCTTTTCCAGGATATCATATGGTTGGAATCTTTTATTTCATTTTACTTAATGGTATTTAGCCTTTTCAAATTGGCCTCTTTTGCTTAGTAATATGCATTTAAGGTTGTTTCACACCTTTTTGTGGTTTGATAGCTCAGAACTTTTAATGCAGGATAATACTCTGTTGTATGAATGTATACAAGATTATCCAGTCACTCTCTGAAGGACATATTGTTTACTTCCATGTTTTGGCAATTATAAATGAGGCTGATATAAACATATATGTGCAGGTTTGTGTATGAATGTAAATTTTCAACTCATTTCCATAAATAATTTGGAACAATTACGGAATAGCGTGGCAAAAATATGATTAGTTTCGTAAGAACCTCCAGACTGTATTCCATCATAGTTGTGCAATTTTGCATTCCCTCAGTAAATGAGAGTTCTTGTTCCTCCACACTCTCATTAGCATCTGGTGTCAGTGTTTTCGATTTTAGACAGTCTAACAGATATATAATGATATCTCATGGTTGTGTCAATTTGCAATCCCCTAGTAATATATGATGTTGAGCATCTTTTCATAGGCTTACGTATTATCTGTTACCTACTTTAGTGAAGTGTCTATTCAGATATTTTACCCACTTTTTAATATTTGTTTTCTTATTATTGAGTCAAAACTCAGGGCTTCTTTGCATATTTTGGATAACAGTTCCTCATCAAATACGTCTTTTGCAAATATTTTCTTTCAGTCCCAAGTTAACTTACTTATTCTCTTGACAGTATTTTTTTACAGGGTGCTTTTACTATTTAGTAATGAGGTTCAACTTATCAATGACTTCATTCACGGATCATGCTACTGGTTTTGTATCTTAAAAGTAATCACCAAATCCAACCCAAAGACATCAAGATTTTCTCTTATGTTATGTTCTGGGAGTTTTACAATTTTACATTTACTTTTAAGGCTATAATCCATTTTGAGTTAATTTTCTGTGAAGGGAGTAAAGTCTGTGTCTAGATTTTGTTTGTTTGTTTGTTTTTTGCGTGTGGACATCCAATTTTCCCAGCACCATTTATGGATAAATTTGTATGCTTTCTCCATTGAATTGTTTTTGCTTCTTTGTCAAAGATCCGTTGACTCAATTTGCATTATATTTCTAATGAACTGTTAAAAATTTGTTTTAAAATTGAATATGTTTACATTTTTTTCTCATTGATTTGCCAGTGTATAGGGGTGTGTGTGTGTGTGTGTGTGTGTGTGTGTGTGTGTGTGTGTGTGTATTCTGCATAATAGTTATTTGTCAGATCTACATATGACAAATATCTTAATCTGTGGTTTCCCTTTTTATTTTCTTTATGTTACTTTTTGATGAGCAGAATTTACAAATATAATTAAGTCCAATTTGACAACATTCTTTATGTTAATGCTTCTCGGTCCTGTTTAATGAATCTTTTCCTACTCCTTGTTCATAGAGAATTTTTCTATGTTTACTTCTAATTTATTGTTTTACCATTTACATTGTGATCTATGACCCATCTAGAATTAATTATTGAATATCGTGTGTATTAGGTAAAGTACAGTTGTTTCACTTATTAAAATACTGGTATTAGCAACAAAGGAAAGAGCAAAGTGAAGAGGCAGTCAACAAATGGGAGAAGATATGTGCAAGCCATATATCTGATATTACCCAAAATATGTAAAGCACCCAAACAACTCAGTGTCAAGAAAACAGATAAGCCAATTAAAAAATGGCCAAAGGACCTGAGCAGATACCTTTTAAAGACATAGAAATGGCTTAAGAGGTAAAGCTCAGCATCCCTAATCATTAGGGAAAACCAAAGTAAAACTGCAGTGAGATATCACCTTAATCTGTTAAATGCCTTTTATCAAAAGGAAGAAAGGTAAGCATTGGCGAGGATGAGGAGAAAAGGGGGAACCCTAGCAGGTGGTTGGTGGAAATGTGATTTAGTACAAACATTGTGGGAAATGGTATGGAGGTTTCTCAAAAAATTTAAGATAGAACTACCATATGGTCCGGTAATCCCACTTCTGGGTACATTTTCAAAGGACTTGAAATCAGTATGTTGAAAGGATATTTACACTGCCACACTCATTTCAGCATACTTATACTGCCATACTTATTTCAGCATTATTCGTAATAGCCAGGATATGGATCTGTTGTTGATCAAAAGATACAAAGTTTCAGATAGGAGGAATAATCTTTCAGATCCATTGCCCTGTAGGGTGACTTTAGTCAATAACAATGCGTATTTTAAAATAATTCAGAGAGTAAATTTTAAATGTCTTACCATAAAAAAGTGATAGGTAAGTTAAGTAGTGGATTTGTTAATTAGCTTGATTTAATCATGTGTGTGTGCATGTGTACATATATATATATATATACACACACACACACACATACACTATATATATACACACATATATAACATTATATTGTGCTCCACAAATGTATGCCATTATTGTCAATTAAAAATAAAATAAATCATAACTAAATCTGAAAAAAATTAATATCCAATCAATCAAACACTATTGAAAAAAAATCTTTTTTCCATTGCACTTTAATGTCATAAATGAAGGGACTGTAAATGTTGATTATTTATCTTTTGTATTTCCATATAAATTTTAGATTCATTGTGCCAATTTACCCAAAATTGCTACTAAGTTTTGATTTGGACTTAGTCAAATCTATAGGTCAACTGGTGATAATTTGTATCTTTGTAGTATTGAGTAATATAGTTGATGAATATAGCATTTTTCATTATGTTTTCTTCAAATTTTCTAGTAATTTAATAGTTTTCATTGTAGTTTCAAGTTTTAATTTCTGTAGTTTTTTTCTATAGGAATATAATGTTTTGATATTACAGTAGGCATTATCTCAATAAAATTTAATTTTTAAAAATTTTTTTGTTGACTGTCTCAGTACAGTACAGTCGATTGTTACATACTGAGTCCTATACAACAACCTTGCTAAAATTTACAGGTTAGTTTTAATCATTTGCAGATTCTTTTAAATTGTCTATACCCATAATCCTGTTATTTATGAATTATAACAGATTTTTCTCCCCATTCTTTACATATATATTCTATATTGCTTTTGCCAGGGCCTTCAGTACATTGTTAAATGGTGATATCAGGAATCTTTGTTTTTTCCTCAGCCAAGTGGTGAAGTTAAGAATTGAGCTTAGGAAGTTTGTCTCCAAACCCTACATTTAATTATTACTCTATAATTTTCTCTAATATTTCAATATAGATCTCTGGAGATAGATTTTGAAATTGCCATGAAAATATGCTGCTAAGATCTCTAGCTGCAGGTAACAGAAATGAGTGATGGTCTTAGCTGATGCCCTTCAACTACCACATTCATTCCAATGACTGAACAAAGTAGGTCTATTTTAGAGACAGAAACCTTCTCCAGTGGGTATCTGGGCATGATGATGACTCCTTACCAGCCATTTTTCTACCATAGTCCTTTGTCCTTCTACTTTTTCACAGATGTTAGACCATTGTCGTGGTCCAAAAGCTCTCGCCATCTCCTCTTTCTTCCTCCCTCAAAAACCTTTTGTATATCTAATTCTGTCTTGGCCTCTCCTCACCAAATCCAAACTAACGCAGCTTTGAAATAGTAAAAAGTCTTAATTTTCACCTAATGAATATATTAGAATGAAGGGATTATGAAGGCAGGAGACTTAGAAAGCTTCTAGTCTATGTTGCTTCTTGATAGGTGATTTCTTTGGGGTTCATTCACATCTTGGACTTCCCATTGTCTTTAAGTTTGAAATTTCTTTTCTTAGAAGTCACTCTGGATTAGGAAATTCTAGTGAGGCCTATGTGAGATTACTCTTCATACAAGACTTTGGTAAAAGAGAGAAGGAAATGATGCTCTTCAATGCCATTTAGACCTGCTCACTTGGTAGCAGATGGGCAGTGATACTGGGCACATTTTCTACTTTGCCATTCAGCTGAAGTGTTTTTATAGAATTTCTTAGGAAATTAAACACATGATATAGTTTCAATAGAGAATCCCAAAATAGCAAATGGGCATTAGAAGAAATCTTAATTGTCAAATCAATGTTTATTTTTACCATCAACAAAAATGAAACACCCATCAGCAGCAAATAACATGAGAATATTCATGAGTGGACGTGTGTATAAATACTATAAACAGAACAGATAGGTATCATCTTTTTATACCTAAGGAAAACAATATCATGCATGGGAGAACTGTACGTGCTGAGGACTTTATCCATGAAACAGGACCTCTTGATATACTGCTGCTTTTGCATGGACTCTGTAAAGCCATAATGGAAAGGGCCTAGAATTTAGAAGGTAGATAAAACTATTTGAATCCCAGCTTCTTTATGCTCTGGTGGGTGTCATTAAGTGTCATTAACAAAAGACTTACTTTTCTGGGACCCAATTTTCTCATCTAGAATATGGGAATAATAAAGTATACTTTGCAAGATTATCGCAAGGAATAAAGGAAAATTATTTCTATTAGTTGATCCCAAGTAACTATGAATCCTCCCTCCTCCCATACCCATGCTATCTCCTTTTCTTGCTAACTCTGACTCCTGTTCATCCATGGAATATGATCATTATCATCCTTCCAGCATATCCAGAATGCAGTTTTCTTTCTTTTATGTCCTGTATCCAATTTATTACCAAATTATTCACATTCAACTTTCACCATGACTGCTGACTGTGTCTGACTTCCGCTGAGTATCGGTGCCTCCCTAGTTATGCCCATCTTCCATTTCATCCTCAACTACAGCACTAGCTCTCCTAGCTGTTCTTTCTTTTTCTAGTCTCTGCCCCCCAACTCAATGGTCTCCACTTGGCTACTAAAGCAGTAGCCAAGTGGAATTCTCATTTAAGGCTGAAATTCTCATTTAAGCCTGCTTTACTGGTTTTCTGGTTTTCTACAATAGCCATCTCATCAATCTCTCCCTCTGTTACATAATTGCCAGATTCCCCACTTGCCTTATCTTCTTGTAGAGTGCATGACTAATCTATAATAGCTTCATACCATGGTATCTTCTCTGTTTTAGGCAGTAAGCGTGCCTGACTTATCCTTGTAACTTGATGCAAATAAGTATTAGTATTCTTATTTTGTATGTAGGGAAACAGCCTTGAGCCAGAGAGGATTTAAATTATCTATAGCCTCACAACTAGACCCGTTGGTGGGGCTAGGATCAGGACTCATTTTGGCTGACTGTAAAATCTATGCTATGCTCATTTGCTGCTTTTTAAAAAATTGCTCTTATATCTTGGATGACTAATATGTGTGCATATATATATATATATATACGCATAAAATTAAAGGAAGTCAGTGTAGGTGTATATATGTGTGCGTGTATGTGTGTGTGTATATGTGTGTGTGTGTGTGTGTGTGTGTGTATATATACACATATATATATGTGTATATATATATACATATATATATATATATATATATATATATATATATATGGAGAAAGAGAGAGAATATTAAATGAACTGTCTCTTGTGAACACCCTGGTTATGTAGCTCAGAAAACAGCAGAGGGCAGTGCAAAAGCTTCACAACATTAAATGAAAGTAGACAATAAAATGCTATAAAGCTGCAAAATAAAGAGGAAGCAGTCTATGGTTTCTGAAAGAATTCAACCCAAGGCAATGTTGAGAATGTCGGAGGATGTTTTCATCAAAGCTACTCCCAGTTTTAAAAAAGCAATTCCCATTGCTGACAGTGAGGCTGTGCTAAAAATTACAGTTCCCCGCACCGGTTTCAGCTTCTCTTTATTTCATGTACTACCACATATGGGTAAGCAAATCATAGCTTTTAAAGCCAGCTGTGTGCCACTTACATCTGCAAACATAGTGTGCTCACCAGGTGAGTTTCTTGCTCAATCCACCTCTTTAATTTATCCTGTGGAGAGAAAAATGTGACTTTGGCTCAAGGATGAAATTTTTACTCTACCTCGTTATACCATTCTCATCCATCCTGTTATTCCCATGTTATTACAATGGAAAATATCCAAGTTAAGTACCATATCCTAGCTGGCTTCTCTAATTTTCAGAGCAATTATTTATTTATTTATTTATTTATTTGCCTCAGTGGAAAATATGTATTGCCTAGGAATTTGAATTCTGGCAGAAGTGTTGAGGAGAGGGGTAGGTCTTATTAAAGCTAGGCAAAAACTCCAGTCATTTTGCTTTGCATTTTCATTGTGGAAAAATAATTGCTTTTGTATTAGGCATATCATAAATATAAATTTCATTTATTTCTACATCAATTACCAACACAATAAATGGCTTAAGCTGAGCCTAAAAATTTTCATTTACATGGATAGAGACTGTATACACTCATCAATATTTTCTTATGTGTTTATGTGAATAAGTAACCACATTGAGAGAACATGATTCATCCTAGCACCAGGCATAAGGGACAAATTTGGAAGGGAACACCTACTTTTCAACGTGTTGGGTCCTGGGGGTGGGGAGTGTATTCTGTAAGTGAGAAGGTTTTTTATTTTTTTATTTTTTTTAGTTGAGAGTATGAAAAGACAACAAAGAAATTATTTAAAAAGGCAAGACCCGCCGTCTGGAATGGGAACTCTGAGATTTACTTTCAGAGCTTACACAGTGGACTAAGGGCATGTGGAGTGGGTTCTGCTGTCACCTTAGTTCTTCCTCCCTAAGAACCTAGTGAGAACCTCTGTGTGCTCATGGAATAACCTCTATGCTCGTTTCTTGTGGGCTCTCTTCTGGAGTTTTACGTTCTTTTCATTCTGTGTGACCTAATCTGGGGTAAAACTACCAGTTCTTATTTAGTAACTTTAATGAACAACGTTAATCATTGCTTATTCAGGTACTCAAGATGCATTAATTATTGTGAGTTCTTGAGCAAGTGGCTGTTTTCACCATAAAAAACAACAATAATAGTATCTCCTCCCATTGTAAAGAAATAAATGCAATAATGTCTATAAAGTACCTAATACTCAAAATATTAGTAATTATATTTTAAATATTATACATCTCCTATAATATGCTATACTTTATCAAGCACTCGTCTTCATTTAATGGTTCACTTGTCTTCCTTTCTAGACTATAAGCTTTAAGAGAGTGAGAATAGTAGTACATAGCAATAAGTTCAGATATAAAATGAATGAATGAATGAGTATCTGATTCTTAAATCTTTATTAAAGGATTTTCATGGAATATTTTGCTTCCTATCTGTATTTTCTATACTTGTTGGCTATGACTAGAAACACTATTGTGCTTTTTAATTTTAAACCTAAAGTTGAAAGTATAACATTGAGACAATGCCATGTATTCACCAAACCATTTCATTTTCCTTCTTGGCACACAAAATGACTATGTTTTGTAGTCTTCTTACAACTCAGTGAGACTCTGCAACTGGAATGTGGATGGAATTAGTGTATATCTCTTTGAGTCCTGGCCACAACATCTCCACATATCTTTTTTGCTCTCTCTATCCCAAATTAAAGCCTTGAAAACAAAGAGTTTAAGATGGTAGAGCCACAGTAGGGAAACAGCCTAGATCTCCAAGTCACAGCTTATAGAAGAGCCACTCAAAGGACAGTAATATGAAAGAGAAATCATATTGTGTTAAGTTACTGAAATTGTGGGGGTTATTTGTTTTTGCCACTTTCAGCCTAGAATACACTGAGTAATACACTGTTTTCAGTTGAGGCAGTTTATATTCCATTTTGGGGAAAAGAGTCACTTTGTATTTGCAGTGAGGGCAGAAAGAATATATATGGATCCACAACATTGCTCTTTCTACATTATATACTTGAAAAAGTACCTTCCAAGACAGTAGTTCAAAAGAAGTGACTTTGCTGTTTAATCACTTAATGGTCAATATTATTCACTCACTCAATGATTCATTCATTTATTCATTTATTTCACAAATAGTTAATAAGTGGGGCCTATAAAGGGCTTTGGGCATAGAGTGGTGATAAGGACAAGTCCGTTATTTCATGAACCATATTCATATGAGTAATATATACTACAGACACTTAAAAATAAATTTATGATTAACTATCAACTAGTGCTGAATGCTGTAGTGAAAAATAAAGAAGGTACTTTGTTTTGTTTTAGCGACAGGGTCTTGCTCTGTCACCTAGGCTGAAGTCAAGTGGCGTGGTCATAGCTCACTATAGCCTTGAGCTCCTCGTCTCAAGCAATCTTTCCACCTTTGACTCCCAGATTGCTGGGAATAAGCCATGAGCCATCATATCTGGACCATTTTGCTTTGTTTCAACAGCATCCCCAGTGCCTAACAGCACCTGACACATAGAAGATACTAAAGAGAATAGAATAACATAGGCTGTTTGGAAAATACACTGCCCTTACTGCCCTCATGTTCAGAGCCCAGGATATTTGTTGATTCATATTTTATCTGCGGGTTATTGAAATAAAGATTCTAGATTAGGCACTAGGGTATTGGATGCTTATCCAATTGTTAACAAAACAGTTCTGACTTTTCCTTTATATTCTCTTTTACTTTCTACTGTTGTTTTTTATTAGGTTCACATGATTTTCATTTTTACCCCTATCTTCTGGATATGAATTCATAAATGTGGAGACTGCATCATGTCACATAGTGATCTGTTATTTTTTTTCTCCACATTCATTTGTTATTCTCAGGGTTTCATTATTACAAAACCAGTGTATCCTTTGCCACACGACACTAGCCTGTGAGTAAGAATAGGGCTGTAAAGATAATATGACCTTTCTCTAGTTCCAGCTACTTAAGATTATTATGGGTTTGTCTCATATGAGCTTCATAAATTAGTTCTTTTTAGCCACTAAGTGTTTTTTTCTCAGGTTTCCCCCATTTCCTGCTCTGGCTCTGTAGTCACATTCTTGTATTTTCAATATCAAAAGTTAGAGCCATATTCTTTCTCCTGCTAAAAGCACAATGGACAGACCTGTGAATGGTATTCAGTGTCGGTGCCAAGACCACTGATGCTCAGTGAGCAAAGGGCTGGCTGGTGTCTGTCAGAGGGCTGTGTATTCAATAATAGCCAGTGCCATTCTTCCTTTCCTGCCATAGTTATACATTGTCCTTGATGCAAATTAATACCACTTAAATCTCCCCCTTTAGCACAGTTACTGTGACAAGTCTCCTTAGCTCCTTACCAGTCTCCCAAACTATTGCAAACTAACCTGAATCTTAACAATATCCTTGGTGTTCTAATAGAATTTTACATTATTTGGGAATGGAGCTTATCATTCTCGTATCCTTGACTTCCTCTGGCCCAGATGTGGCCACATTTGTAGGCCCATCATTAGTGAAACAAGTTCTTTCATGCTTTTGCATAGGGGGGTATTATTCAAGGTTGGCTTTTGGCAAAAGTGAATCTAGCATGTTGCCTATAAATTTGTATAAGAGGCTAAGTAGTGTTTCTAAACTACAGTGCATATTGGAAGCCCCTAAAGGGTTTTAAAGAAATGTAAGTGTCTGTGCCCAACAGATCTTATACTTGACAATCTCTAAAATAAATATAGAGAATCTATATTTTCATTTCTTCTCAGATGATTCTAGGTCAGTCAATCTGCAGATTATATTTGAGAACCACTCTAGTAGGTAATGTAATATTCAATTGTATCTATCAATTTTTATGAATCATTTACTTCCTATTAGACACTGTGTTAAATAATGTGAATACAAACTGAATAAGTTAGTTGCTGTCCTCAAAATACAATAGGGAGTGATGTCTGACATGTAAAGAAACAATTAGAATAGCAAGTGATAATGAAACAAGCAGTCTCTATAGCTACACTCATTTTGGTCTCTCTGTCATTGTCACTTTTTGTTGTCAGCAGTAAAATTTTGGCATTAGAAACCATTCCCATGGAAACTGAGGTAACCTATTTTCTTAAGGAGAATTTCAGTATTTTTCGGGAAATGGCTTATGATGCATGGTCTTTGTGAGCTTTCTCCTCTCTCCCAAAGAAAAATAAATAAGTTTGGCTGAGATTAAAATAGAATGTCCTCTGTTTTCCCCATTTTTATTGGTCTAAAAGACAGCTCTGAGTTCCAACACAGCTATGTTGGAGAGGATTCATTGAATTTTCACTGATTTATTTTTACATTTTTTTTAGTCTTGTGTGTGATTTGTGATTGTGGTCGACAAAGCTTGGTGGAATCAGCCTAACGAAAGTATATAAAATACTCTTGGTGGATTTTTCTCTTCTCATTGCAGGAGGTCACTGCTGACAGCACATGCCATCCAGAGCAAATCTTATTTGCATCATCGACTCTAGATCACTCCATATATCTCCAAATAAACCTCCATCCCTCACCACTACAGCAAGCCAACTGTTGCCTTGGAAATTTTCTGTTAAATCAGGGAACTGGCTTACTGAATCCTTGTTAAGGGAGATAGCAGAAGGAGGTGAATTTGAGGGTAGGCTTGAGAATTAATAGACTTCAGTTCAAACCTCATGTTTGAAATTTCCCAGCTAGGTCACCTTACCAAATTCGTTTTGCTGAGCCATGGTTTCTTTATTTGCAAAATGCAGATAAGAGTCTCTACATAAGCCGGGCACAGTGGCTCACACCTGTAATCCCAGCACTTTGGGAGGCCAAGGCGGGCGGATCACAAGGTCAAGAAATCAAGACCATGGTGAAACCCAGTCTCTACTAAAAAATACAAAAATTAGCTGGGTGTGGTGGTACACACCTGTAGTCCCAGGTGCTTGGGAGGCTGAGGCAGGAGAATTGCTTGAACCTGGGAGACAGAGGTTGCAGTGAGCAAAGATCATGCCACTGCACTCCACCCTGGCACCTGGTGACACAGCGAGACTCTGTCTCAAAAAAAAAGAATCTCTACATAATGATGTTATTGAGAAAATGAAGCTTTCACAAAAAGCATTATGATTGGCAGTCATTTTGGTAGATAGAAAAACGTTACACAAAAGATGGGGACCTGTGAATATTTTGGCTTCCATGGCAAAGGGAGCTTTGCACAAGTCATTAAAGTTAAGGACCTTGAGATGGGAAAGAGCTGCCTGGACTTTCTAGGTGTACCCAACTTAATCACTTGTATTCTTAACAACCGAGACCTTTCCAGGTTATGACTATGAAGAAAGCTGTGACAATGGAAGACAAGTCAGAGAGATGCATTGTTGCTGGCTTTGAAGATAGTAAGAGTCATGACCTAAGAAATACAGTTGGCTTACAGAAGCTGACAAAGGCAAGAGAACTGTTCCTTTCTTAGATCTTCCAGAAAAGACCTCAGTGCTGCTGACACCTTAATTTTAGACCAGCGAAACTCATTTTAGACTTCTAATATCCCAAGCTGTAGGATAATTTTATGTTGTTTTAAGCTACTGAGTTTGTGGTGATCTGTTATGGCAGAAATAGAAAAATCATATACTGCTCTTATTATGAAGCATGATGACCACACATGAAAAAGAAGTGTTTCACTCTTCTAGATGATTGAGCTAAGGATGATGACCTTGAATTTCTGACATAAATTGTCTCTATAAACCATCATCTGTCCTTATCTTTAGATTAGATACCTGTAGGTCACCAATAAATAAAATGGTAATAACTAATGAAACAAAAACCCTAGGATTAATATCTGATGACATTATTTGAGGTTGACTTTACTCTTAGGAGTGGGAATACATGCCAGAATGAAGAAAAAAAGGAAAAGCTCCCTGGAGTAATGGAAGGCAGGATTCCTTGGGGAGGAAGATAATAGTTGTTTCCTCGAAGCAGGGTAGATTAACAAAGGGAAAGTTCAACTGTTAGTCAGATGGCCTGGCCTGGGAAATGGGACAATGCCTCACCTGGAGCAGCACCAGGAAAATGACAAGATGGTTCATAGCAGGCAAAAATGTGCCCTTTCCTGGAGAAAGAATGCTCTGGGCCTTCACATGGCAGTGGGATGGGACTGGTACATTACCTCCTTAGTAAGCAGGAAAACGCTATGCTCACAAGTAATTTGGGAGGTGCTGAATTATTACTGTAGGAAACTAAGCACTGAAATAAATGGAAGCTGAAGGCAATATCCCATATACCCCTACTTTAGTCTCTATGACTAGAAGGGCGAAAAGGGATATCAAAATCAATCGAGAAACTCCTTTAATTCTCATTAGAATACTAAGCAACCAAGGCCCTACACTTCTATTTTGCTATGACATTACCTGGATGTCATTCAGAATGCAGACTTCCCACCTCTAACTGTATCAGGAATCTATAGTTCAGCAAAATCCCCAGATCATGCCAAGTGTTGATTATCTGATCATTATGGCCCTGGGTTTGGTAGAATATTTAACTATGGTTTTGCTGTAAGTCAGTGGTTTCCAAATCTACTTTAAATTAGATACATCTAGGAAACTTCAAAAAACACAGACCTGCAGGTCCCATCTCAGAACAATCAGATCATCTGCAGGCAAGTGTGTTTTCAAAATTTCTTTATGATGATTTCAATATGTAATCAGAATTGGGAACTACTATTTTAAGAGAAGACATTCATCCTATCACCTAACCAAAATGATACTTGATACTTCAGATGTACTGGGTGTGTCAGGTGTGATCCTTAGTTGTTTTTTGCTACACTTCCCACCGTGAACATTCCTGCTTCTGCTCTGTCTGCTTTGGAGTTATCCTATGTGACATCTGAGCCATGCAGCACAGGCAGGAAATGAGAGACAAGGCTAGTAGTGTACTGCGAGTAAACATATATGAATGCCTGAAACTGGAACCCTGCTCATGCCTTTGTAAAATCCAAGTTCTGCTGTACTGAAGTTACTCTTCAAAATACATCTGTACCTCGCCCTGACACTGGCTGATATAAGCAGATGTCATGATTATTCCTTTAATCATCAGCAAGTGAGTTTGGAGTAATGAATCTAATTTTTGTTTCTTCTTAAAGCAGTGTTACCTAAAAGGTAAAACTGGGGACCAGTTGCCATCTGGCCTTGACCTCTAGCATGGGAATTTAAAAAAATGAGGTGCCAGGAATTTTCCATTACTTGTATCAATCAAGAAATAAATAGGGATGAAGGCAAAAATTACACTAAAATATATAATCATCTATTGAAGTATTGTCTCATAATTCCTTAAAGCAAATCAAATCCATGGCCGTTTTCCTGAAAATGGAAGGTAACGGCATGGGTAAGCTTTCTTTTCTGGTATTCAGGAGGAAAAAATTGTCTATGCTGTGAGTGAGTGAGTGTCTGTCTGTGTGTGCATGAGAGAGATCTAATACAACCTTCCTGATGATTCCAGTCTCTTCCCTGGTGAGGCTGCATGTTGTTAGACAGAGTAAGACAAATAGCTGTCAGGGTTGGGCTCAGATTTCCTGGAAGAATTTGCACCATGGAAATCATCAAATGCTACAAACGGGGATTTTTTTTCCCCCAGAAAGCCTGTGGTTAAGCATTTACCAGCACAGTAGCAGTTGGTTGGTTAATTTGCAACTAATCAAGTATCCTGATTCCACCCGTGGCTGTCAAGTCAGGGAAATAGCTATTACATTAACTCTTAGTACAAACACTTTTATTTAAATTATCTCCTCTAATCATCATAGCTGTCCTGGAAAAAAGATACTATTATTCACTTTCAACAAATAAGATTAACAAAGATGAGTTGATTGTCCAAGCCGATACCACTTGATGAAGCCAGTCTCATGAAGATGGCCTGATGCTGAAACACTTGTGTTTTTTTTTTTTTTATGCTGATGCAAGCCCATTTTCTGATGCATCACTATCTGTGTTCATTGGATATGTGTTGCATCAATAAAAGGCTATATGCGTCTCCCAAACAGAAAACAATTTCCATCAGCCAGTATAAGTTTCATGAAGTAAAAGCCTGAGAGTAAAAGCAGCCTGACATATTCAGCTGCAAACTAACCCCATGTAATGGGAAAACAACTCTCTTCCCATGGGGGACTTTGTGCTATGTGGTGTGACAGAATCACCTTCATTATTTCCTTTAAGGCAACAAAAAGCCCAGCAGGTTTGAGACTGTCATCCTCTTACATGCAAATGAGTCTCTGAGCAGCTAAGTAACTTTTCCAGTTCTTACAGTCAGTGAGTGGTTTACCTGAGATTAAAACTCAGTTATGTTTTACTCCAAAGTCTGCCTGATCTCACCGTGCTATAGCAAGAAAAGGTTATACATCTTTAGCAACTTACTGCTGCCCTGAGCATCCTTGCCCTCTTCTTCCTTCAGTGGCCAACACAGGAGTTTTTTACTTAATTCTCCAGACACTGACTAATACCTACCATATGGTCTGCAGAGTGCTGTATCTCTGGTGTGATGGACAGAAAATACTTGAAAATTAATACAATATGACATTTCACACTAAGATGGTTAAGTCTAACCACCCTGGGTTAAAACCCTCTCTTCCACAGTATGGCGATTCCTCAAGGACCTAGAACTAGAAATACCATTTGACCCAGCAACCCCATTGCTGAGTGTATACCCAAAGATTTATAAATTGTTCTACTATAAAGACACATGGACACGTATGTTGTGTTTATTGCAGCACTGTTCACAATAGAAAAAACTTGGAACCAACCCAAATGCCCATCAGTGATAGACTGGATCAAGAAAATGTGGCACATACACACCATGTAATACAATGCAGCCGTAAAAAAGAATGAATTCATGTCCTTTGCAGGGACATGGATGAAGCTGGAAACCATCATTCTCGGCAAACTAACAAAAGAACAGAAAACCAAACACTGCATATTCTCACTTTTAAGTGGGAGGTGGACAGTGAGAACACATGGACATGGGGAGGGGAACCACACACCGGGGCCTGTCGGGGGGTGGGGGACTAGGCGAGGGATAGCAGGGGATTAGGGGCCAGTAGAGGGATAGCATTTGGAGAAATACCTGTGTAGATGACGGGTAGATGGATGCAGCCAACCACCATGGCACACGTATACCTATATCACAAACATGCGTGTTCTGTACATGTACCCAAGAACTTAAAGTACAATTTTAAAAAATGTTAAGAAAGCAACAAAACAAAACAACAAAACCCTCTCTTGCTAGTAGTATAAATTTGGGAAAATTATTTAATATCTTTAAGCCTCATTTCCTTGTCTGTAAGATGGGAAAAGTAATAGCTACTTGACAAGATTGTTGTTTGAATTAAAAAATACAATATATGCCATAATATACAATTTGGAAGATGATATGATCTCAAAAACATGATGTTATTCATGTCATGGCCAGACATTGCTCTTTGAAACATATATCCAGCTAAAGGAAGAGGGCAAATTCATGGATGATCCCAGCCAGAATTATGTAGGACATTGTGAACATGGAGTTTTAAAATCACCTATCAATATAATGTAAAAATAAAATGTAAGCCAATGTAATACAGCAAGATGTAGTAACAATATGAGAGAAACCAGTTTATCCTGAGTAAGCTTTGCTGTAAGAATCTTCTAGTTAGTGCATTTTTTTATACAACATCCTCCTCTATACCATCAAGGGCATTAGTGATGCAGCATTTTTGAGAAGGGCTCTACTCTTTTCTTGAAGATACTCTTCCAAGCCCCAGACTCTTGTTCTGTATATTTTAGTGGTAGTGCTTTCTTGATCTTACCATGTATCAAAGGAAGATTTTTCAGAAGACTACTAGGACAAATAATCCTCCTTCAAATATTTCCTAAGTGGTTTGTTGACAATGACATCAAGTGACTCCAGTTATCAAATCATGACTCCAAGAATAACACCCAGGTTTGTGCACACAGAGGCAATGACGAATAGCTACAATTCTCTCTTGGCTAATAGCCGTTGTAAAGCACTATGTATTTCCATTTCAGATATGCTCACAATGTGGAAAAAAATGTGTCTTAGGATTGATGCAATACAGTAAATTATGAACAGCCAGAAAAAGTGAGAGCATGTGATAATGAAAAGAGCACCAGCTTTGGAGTTAGACAGACATGGGTCTAAACCCCAGTTCTATGACTCTTTATCTGTGAGATCTGGAACATTCGTACTTTCTCTCTCTGAGCCTCGGCTCTCTCATTTTATGATAAAGATAATAATCTGTACCTTGAAAGAATGTTGGAAATCAGATTATATATGTAGAAGCCTCACTTAATACTAATTTGTACCTTTCCTCCTCCGTCAGCTGCTCTTCTGGTAAACATTCAATAACAAGGGCATTAGAAGGGACCTCCCTGCCTGATCCTTCCACACTGCTGGAAACATGCAAGAAACCAGGCTTAGCGCTGCTCTCGGGGGATGAGGAGCAATAAGCTATGGTTTACATCAAGGATTATTTTATCTTTGTTGTAATATATTAGGGCCAATGTTTAACACATGTAGCCCAGTGGATTGGTTGTCTAAAAGGTGAAATAAAGTTCTGCACTGTTGACCTTCAAAGGGAAAATGGAGGCATAGGCTACTTCTGAGGAGACACCACTAACAATTAGTGCTGTCTGCAAGTGGTTCATTGTGGTGCTTAGACAAAGCACTTAATACTGCTTCAAGGAAAAGATTTTTGCCTAATTAGTGCTCATGTAACTCCTAAGGGAAAAACATACAGAACAGAACACTCGCTAATAATGTTGTTTTCCTCTTATCAGCCATAGTTTTTAAAGTTTGAAAATATGAATGTGAAAAAAATATGATCTTATGTTTTTCTTCAAATGGAAGAATGCCTTGATTATTAGGCCAGGAAACTACTCATGTGTTCTCTGCCCATGAAGTACAGAGGAAGGAGAGGAGGTGTGAGCAGAGGGGCCCCTTACCTGCCCCTCTTCTCCACCTCCCTCTGGCTGATTCTACCATGTAGAATTTGCTGGGGCCAAACAAGAGCGCTTGCAGTGAGCACCTGTGATCTCCCAAATCCAAATCACATGCGCTCTTCCCTCTGCCCAGGATAAATTATACACTTTTTTGCGCCTAGTTTATTTATTCTGATCTTTGAAGAATCTGCTCAAGATCACCTCATTGAAAAAGCTTTTCCTAACTTGTTGGCTGGACTACTTTTTTCATAATCATGTTATCAATAATGATAATCAAGAATAAGTATGATCAGTAATATTAATAATGATAGTTGTAATTTTTGAGTAGCTACCATCTGTGAGGTTGTTTGCATATATTATGTGTTATAATCCTCTTAACTTTTTTACAGCAAAGGTAGTATCTCCAATTTTGTAAAGAAAGCACACAGAAGGCAAGTTAGATTCCCAAACTCACAGAGTAGCTAAATAGAAGTATCAGCTTTGAATCCAGAGTTTTCCTGACTTCAAAGCTCATAGTCTTTCTCTTACATCATACTTTTCTTATACATGACATTTAGTGTTCTATATAACATGTAGATGTGTGTGTGTATTTGTGGGATTTTTTTGTTGTTATTTTTGCAACTAGAACGTGTCCTTCTTAAGGGCAGATATCGTACCTCTCCTCTATATTCTTAATATCTAATAGAACTTCATTATATTAGAGGGACACTAAATGTTCATTGATGATGTTAACAGTATAAAAATCTATATATTATAAATGATAGAATATTGTATTTTTTATTTAACAAATATTTGTGAAAAACCTATGTATAGGACACTAGTAATCAGAAAGACAGAGGTGAAGAAGAAAAAGTATCTGTTTTCTAGGAGCACACAATCTAGTGAAGTTACAGAATCACCTCTGTGTATTTTTAATAAAACCTGAAACTATAAAATCACACAGACTTTAAGGCTGGAAAACACTTCAGTGATCACGTGATCCAGGCTATTTATAATATGTATGAAGAAGTAGGTTTGGGGAGATTACGTATGTTGCCTAAGATCAGAAGTATTTTAAAGTTCAAACACATTCACTTTGCGATTACTTTCAACCTCTGTTTCATTCTAGGAGAGACGTGTCTTCCCTCTTCCCAGCAGCCAGCTCCGACTGTGTTCCTCTTCTGCTTAAGTATCCCATGACTCATACCAAGCCCTTGGTTCATCTCTCACCTTTCAGAGTGACTGTCTAAAATTCATACCCAATCCTTGTTACTTTCATGTTTAATGGACTTCTATGGATTTCTTTAGGCCGTGGAAAAAAGTCTGAGCTGTTTAGATTGGCATCTAAAGCTTTTAACATTTTTATCAACTGCTTTATTTTTCTGCAATTTCATCTTTCCCATAACTGACTCCAAACAGGCTGGGCTCTACCATAATCTAAACTTCCTGCCACTCCCCAAATCACAGAAGTTCTTTTTATCCTCTGTGTTTTTGCATAAATCTTTCTTGTACTAATTCTTTCTCCCTTCAACTTGGAAATCTCCAACTTATTTTTCAAGAAAAACTTGAGTCATTTGTGAATTCATTCACTTATTGAGCAGTCATTATGCTAGATATTACACTAGTATATCCATTTCAGGAGGACTAGCCTGGTGCAAACTGAAAACATGGGAACACTTGTTAAGAAAAAAAATGGCATGAATGTCAAGATAGCAACAGCAGCACATTAAACCAAGATTAAGTCTCTTCTAAGTATAAGGCCATGTGCACCTGCATAAGTCACACTGTCATGAAACCAGCTCTTATCTACCCTCTCTCATCTGGATTAGGTTGGTTCACAATACATTCCATGAGAGACAGCAAAACCCCTCAACTTTGACTGTCTTTAAAGAAAAATAATTACACAGGAACATGAAGAGTACTAGTAAAGACAGGTCTTCATTTGGGGTGGCCTTACCAAGTCTGCTTTTCATTTGTTCCTTCATTTTCTTGTTTTTCATCATTGCTAAGATGCCAGACATCTAACAGACATCCCAAAGAATGTGACAGAAAAGGAACTTTATAGTCTTCTACTTTGGTATCAAGGAAAAAATGTATATATAATCCCTGACCCTGAATCTAATGTTTTGTGTATGTTATATTTATCATTACACACAGAGGAAAAATAAATACCACCGAATGAGGTTTCTTACTTGTTCATTAATCAGTCAGATTTTGTGATTGGATTGTGTCTCCAGTGGTGAGCAGGCTGAAATGGGTTTTGCTCTTTCCTTCATTAATTGGCAGAAACTAGGTAAGATTTAATGATCATCTAAAGAACAGAGTTTCTGCACATCAGGATGACCCTGTTCATTAAAAATATATATAAACTATGAATTGGAAAGCTTTTCTTGGTTACACAATTCTTCTCATTAGCCCAGTGAATAGGCCCCTGAGGAGTTCAAATGACTTACACCAAAATTTTGAATCTATATGTTATGTGTATTAAGAATTTGAAATGTGTTGTAGAACACTACAGGTAGGCCATTAGGAATCAGGAGTAAACACAGAGAATACAGATCTTACCCTTCTGGAGCTGTGAATGTAGGTATCAAATACCCTTTCATTTCCATAGCCTTTGTAAGACAATAATGCATTGAGTTTTTCTCTTGTTTTTTCTCTTCCCACAGCCCAATGTACACAGCTGAATGAAACCCTCCATCACAAGATATGGTAATTGTTTGCCTGCCTGTTTACCTTACCTGAGTCTTTTAATGATAAGAGGCATAATCGACACATCTTTTATCCCCGGTACCTAGCATAATACATGTTCAGTGTCTATTCAATGAGGAATGTATGAATGAAGGCAAAGCAGTAGAAATGGGCATGGAAGAGATGCCCAAACTGTCACGAGCTGTCTGACAGCCCTAGTGGGTACTAATCTGGAAATTTGAAGACTTAAGTTCTGGTTCCAACTCACTCACCAAGGAGGCAGCAGAATCTTGGCCAAAACTTGGCAACATCTTGAATGTTACTTTTCAACTTCCTTGGTATTACTCCCCATACACATCTAACTAATTACTGAGTCCTAAAATTTTGCTTGAAAAATACAGATCCTCTCAATCTTCACTATCACTATGTTATTTACATGGCTGTCCATCTTTCTCCTGGATGGTTGTAATAGCTGTATAACTGGATTTCCTTTTCAACTCCTCCAAATTCATCCTCCATAATGATCTAATTAAAATGCAAATCCAACATGTCATTCTCCTGCTCAAAGCTTTTCACGGATTGTGATTACTAGCAGGATTTAGGCAGGGCATGGCAAATCAAGCTCTAGTTGACTAGCCGTTCTCGACTTCAGCTCCTACTATTCTCACTCCCCACTGCAATCTCTGGTAATCCTAAACACCTAAAATCTCTGCAGCCACACCTGAAGAACTGATTTTTGACTTCTTACATTATCTAATGGTATGATACATCCCCATTTCTTTGCTTAACTCAATTATATCCATTCTTTAAGATTTAGCTCAGGTACTATTTCTTTCAAGAAAGTCTTGTGTATTCTCTTCACTAGGATTAGTACCAATATTTCTCATTTTTGATTAGTATTATATAGCTCTTATTCAAATCATTTAATTATTGAAATTGTTAGACCTTATTATTGCAATGGTGTTGTTCATATTGTTGAAATTCTCTGTGTACTTGATCATGCTGGTAGACTATACACTTTACAGATGTCAGAGACCCTAGTATAAGATTTGTAACTTTACAACTCAAGACAATAAAGGTAAAACATTTAGTATGTTGATCCCTAGATACTTCATGTATCAGTTGTTGTTTCCCTGATGTTGATAGTAATATTAGCGGCTTAGTTATAACTAGTACTCAGATGCTGGGATACTTTATCTTCATCTTCCACTGGTATGTTCTCTCACCAAAGACCAGTTCTCTCACAAGGCAGGAAATATCACACTGGCAGCTTCCAAACATTGTAACCCAGAGCTTTAGTTATCAAAGATGACTCAGTTATTTTTCCAGGTTTTTCTCATGTATATATATGTGTGTGTATATATATATATATATGTATGTGTATATGTATATATTTACAAATATATATATGAAATTCATTCATATATATGTATGTTTATATATGTATACATACACATATTTCACACATGTAATATTTATACCTATATATTTCACATACTATTTTTACATAGATATTTGAGTGGCAGACCTTAGGTCAAGAGCCCACTTCTGGACCCATCAACTGTTCAGAAGGAAGGAAGATATTTTGTTTTCTTTATTTTTCCTTTTTAAAAAATCACAGGAAAAAGCAAAACATTAAATTTACCATTTTAACTATTTTTAAGTGTGTGGCTCAGTAGTGTTATTTGCATTGCTGTGTGATAGAGCCCTAGAACTTTTTCATCTTATAAAACTGCAGCTGTATACCCACTAAAATCTATTTTTTTCCAGTCCTCTTCCTCTCTCTCACCACTTCTAGCAACCACCTTTCTAGCTTTTTTCTCTATGATTTTGACTACTTTAGCTGCTTTGCAGTAATGGAATCATACAGCATTTGTCCTTTTGTGACCAGTTTATTTGCTTAGAATGAACTTTGGGATTCATTTCTTTTGTAGTACATAACAGAATTTCTCTCTTTTTTAAGGCTGCATAATATATTATCATATGTATATATCACATTTTGTTTGTTCATTAGTCTGTCAATGGACATTTGAGTTGCTTCTACCTCTTTGTTACCATGAATAATGCTGCAGTAAACATAGGCATGCAAATATTGCTTAGAGATTCTTCTTTGAATTATTTTGGATATATATGCAGAAGTAGGATTACTGGATCATATGATAATTTTATTTTTAGTTTTTTTTAGTAACTTCCCTACTATTTTTCATGGTGGCTGTATCGTTTTACATTCCTATCAACCATGCATTAGTGCTCCAATTTTTCCCTTGCATCCTCACCAACACCTATTTTCTCTTCTTTTGATAGTGGTTATCCTAATGGGTGTGAGGTGATTTCATTGTTGTTTCAATTTGCATTTGTCTATAATTAGTGATGTTGAGTATCTTTTCATGTGCTTGTTTGCAATTAGTATCTTTTCTTCAGAAAATCGTCTTTGCAAGTCCTGTGCCTATTTTCAATTGAAGTGTCTTTTGTGAGTTTTTGAGTTGGAGAATTTTCTTATAAATCTGTGTATTATCCCATTCTCATATTGCTGTAACAACCGACCTGAGACTGAGTAATTTATGTAGAAAAGAGGTTTATTGGCTCACGGTTCTGCAGGTTGTACAGGAAGTGTGGCTGTGGAGGCCTCAGGAAACTTTCCATCATGGCAGAAGGTGAAGAGGAAGGAAGCATGTTTCACATAGTGGGAGCAGGAAAGAAAGAAAGTGAATGGGGAGGTGCCACACACTTTTAATCAACCAGATCTCGTGAGAACTTTATCATGAGACAGCACAAGGGGGATGATGCTAAACCATTAGAAATCACCTCCAGGATCCAATCACCTCCCACCAGGCCCCACTTTTAACACTGGGGATTACAATTCCACACGAGATTTGGATAGGGACACAGAGCCAAACCATATCAATCTGTATTAACTTCCTTATCAAATACACGATTCGCAAATACTTTATTTGATTCCATAGTTTGTCTTTTTACTCTATTGATTATTTCCTTAGATTTGCAGAAGTTTTAAAGTTTAGCGTAGTTCCATTTGCTGACTTTGCTTTGATTGCCTGTGCTTTAGGTATTATATCCAAAAAATTATTGTCAAATTCATGTTTTGAACTTTTCTTCTATGTTTTCTTCTAGAAGTTTTATAGTCTTAAGCATTGCATTTAAGTCCTTAATCCATTTTGAGTTAATTTTTGTATATCATATTAGGTAAGGATTCAATTAAATTTTTTTTGCAGGCAGATAACCTGTTTCCTCAACACCCTTTGTTGAAAAGACTGGCTTTTTATTCTCTGTTACGTAGTCTTGGCATCATTGTCAAAAATCATATGGCTATATATGGAAGGATTTATTTTTGGTATCTCTATTATTTAATTTCTCTGTATACCTCTCTTTATGCCAGTACCACACTGTTGTGATTATTGTTGCCTCCAACTTGTTTTCTTTTTCAAGTCTGTTTTGGCTGTTCAGTGGTCCCTTGAAATTTCATATGAATCTTAAGTGTCTTTTTTTGCTTTTTTGTTTTTTTTAACTATGTGTGAAAATCAAATGCTGTTGGGATTTTGATAGGGACTGCATTGTACCTGCAGATCACTTTGGATAATAGGGGCATTTAACAGTATTGAGTCTTCCAATCCATAAACCTGGAATGTTTTACTATTTATTTGTATCTTATTTGATTTCATTCAGCAACATTTTGTAGTTGTCAATGTACAAATCTTTTATTTCCTTATTTAGATTCATTGCTAAGTATTTTATCCTATTTGATGCTATAGTAAATGGGATTGTTTTCTTTTGGAGGTAGAATTTTGATAATAAGACAGCCCCAGCACTGAATAAGAGGGCCAATCAGTAAGGGAGAGGCGGGGTATGAGACAGGAATAAATAATTTCTGCAGAGAAAGGATATGCTATTCCCCAGTGTAGAGGAGTTTTGTTAGACAGCCAAAAGCAATGTCTCTTTACAATAGTAGACTTTTTATGGATAATGATTGATGATGACAATCATGTTAATAATGTATCATATGCCACAGATTCCCTGGGAGCAGTTCCAACATACTGTGGAGTAATGGCAAAAATATGATATTAAATGTACTACTTTTTAAGGAGATCATTTTGAGATAGGTATAGTAAAGTCATCTGAGCATATGAATTCTTCTGTGCTATTTAAAAAATCACATTTAGCCCTTAAAATCTTAGCTGATAGGGATGCTATTCATTTTTAAATTTGAGACAATAGTATTGAAATAACATCAAGTATGCCTACTGTTGTGTGGGGCATATGCTGCTTACCTTATATGTGAAATAATATATACACATATTCTAGAAGTTTTATAGTCTTAGGTACTACATAAGTCCTTTATATTACATTAAACATCTTTATGATATGAGGAGATAATACAGGCAAAATGTATAGTATTGTGGGGGAACTAGAACTGCAGACATATTGAATTTATTTTCTTTGGGAAGAAGAAAGGATTAAGTAGCTCTGATTACAAATGAGACTCCTGGAACAGCTACCAGCCATAGTGTAGTAAGTCATTTCAATTTCTGTAAAAGAAATGTGCTGTTGTTCCAGCACCCTATGGCCCCATTTTGTAGGGTTGATGGAGTTCAACTAAAATGCTTACTTGACAGTTAGCTTGAATTTGTTTAAAAAGAAGAAGAAAAGCACCCCCAGGTGTGAAATGAGGGTGAATTGCTCTTGTGGGGGCTCTGGAGAGAAAACAGCTTGTCTGGCTTATGAGGGTGTTTGCTAAGTTGAATGCCATTAAACATTCTTGCCCATATCATGTGAGTCAAACACAGCACAGATGATGGAGGAAATAAACACTTAAAAATAGCTTTTCTGTTGGTGTCCAATACAGTACATAATTTGGAAAATGAACAGAAGTTGTAGGAATATGGGATTGAGATCCTTGTGTTGGATACTGAGGGAGGGCGATTTGGCTCACTAACCGCAAGGCTCCTTAAGCCTTTGCTTTGGAGAGCAAAAGAGGAAAGAATGGCAGACTCCTGACATTTGTTTCCTTTCAAGCATGGAATGGGCAACTTAACTGTTTTAATTTAGTTCTCTTATCTTCACAACTAAGTATTATTAGCCTCATCTTAAAGATAAGCAACTAAGGCAAATCTATAGTTAATTAAGCTAGACAATGGAGAATCTCTTTGGCTTCACAGATTATACTTCTTCCGCTGCACTGCCTGCTTTAAGGGTAGGAGAGTCTGTACTGTCTCTGCTTTGGGATATGTTTATAATTCCATGCCATGAAGTAAGCAAAATTTGAAAGGCCACTTTGTGCTGGTGACTGAGCCACAACAAATGAAACAAAGGTTATGTCTCATTGACATAGTTAATGTAGCTGAGAAGATAGACATATTCTAAATGCAAAGCCGATTGTGATGAGTGCTATAAATGGGGGTACAAAAGAAGTCTTCACAAGGAATATTTTCTGAAATGATTTCTTCACATATATATTGCCTTTGTACATGTTATTTTTCCCCCTATTTCTTCTAAATTATTTAAGCCTGCTTATTATTCTGAATCAGTTTATAATTCAGATGCTCCTTAAAAATGTTATTTATTTGGATTGATATCATGTAATCAAAACTATACCAGGTACCGACGAAGATATAGCAACATATAAGAATGAGTCCTATTCATTAGTAACTGGTAAAAGGGAGTGAGAGATGGAAGTCAGACAGAGTTGAATTAAAATGCTTTACCTGTTCAGCAGCTGTCTGACCATAGCCAAGTTGCAAGCCCGCTGATCTTTCATTTCCACTCATACATTTAGAAGGAAACCATGCCAGGGGGCCATTCAGCCCTTCTCCAGCCATCTGTGGTAAGAATCTCCAGTATTCTAGACAGCAAGATGTCTGTACCAAAAGCAGTACATCACAGGGAAGTGAACCATCCAATTTGAAATCAGGAGAGACTGTGCTTGCTGGAATCTAGGGCAACACATCTAGGAGAAAGAAAACTTTCGAATTTGGATGCAGACACATTACAACAAATACATTGCTCTCTGCTGAAATTTATGACAGAAAAGAGTCAGAAACTTCAACTCTGCATTAATCTCAAAACACGGCTGCTGAAAATTTTCCAAAACAACCATTTCCTATGGTTGTTGAGTTAGGGAGCAGAGAAAAACAAACAAACAAACCCAGAGAATTGGTTGTCTTTTAAACCAATATTGTCAGAGAGAGGAAAACAGAGGAGGTATCTCTGAGTCAGACATGGGTTAGGGTCCCAAATGTGCTTGCTGTGCAAGTTACTAATCCTGTTGACCCTCAGTTTCCTCCTTTGTAATCCTGGTTGGTCTTACCTATAAGTTTCTTTGTGAATATTAAGGGGCTTCATATGTGTGCAGTATGTAGAAAGGAGTTCGGCATATATGAGGCACTCAAAAGAGCTAGTATCTTCCTCCACTCTGCATTCAGGTTAGTTTTATCCTACTCTAATTTCTTCAGGCACTGGAGTATTTCATTAATAGTTTACTTGTTGGTAGAAATATCCCTTATACATTTTTTACTAAAGCCAATCTTATTGATCTGCCTTTTAAGTGTAGACATCTGAGGAACTCTATAGCTTAGAAGTCTACATTTATCTCATTAATTGGGAAGTTAGGTACTTTTAGAGTAAATAGATTAAAAAACATGTAAACATGCATTTAAAATAACTCTTCAGATTTAGCCTCCCAAACCAATATGCACCATAAATGAAAATCTGTATCCTTCTTGGTAACCTCTCCTATATGTCTAAAATAATGAATCAGCCGATATGTTCAGAGATTTTGTGGCAAAGTCCTACCTTCCCACCTGTTAATACTTTTATTAAAATTCCATTTGAAAAATTGTAAATACTATTGTAGGTTTTGAAAACCCTGATATTTTTATGCCTCCAGCAATCCCTAGCTTCTAAATATTTTATCTTGGGTAGCCTGCAATATGTGAATGACGTCGTGCTGTAATATTTCCCAGATCTTAAAAACCTAAAGGTCCTTAAGTTAATATTGAACAGTGTTAAGAGGGATATTTTAAAATTTCTCCTGTGGGTTTGTTGTTCTTTTTAAATAAAACTGAAAAGCAGTGGAAATGTTTTAAATGGAAGGATTTTCCCCCAAATTTCCAGAGCAGATACACATATTTGCCTAAATTTTGCATGGATTTAAAAAACAGCCCATATAAAATTGTTTTTAAGAGCTGAGAAAGAAAGAATGGCTTTAGAATCCATTTAAAGGCAAAACCATTATACCAGGATAAATGAGATGAATACTTTCCTCTTCCATTTTTAATGCTCAGTGTACTTTTCACCTCCAGGAGAAAATAGCTTTTCTTACTGTCTGAGACAAAGGCAAGCAGAATGACCAGAACCCTAGAATTGAGCTACACACTAACCACAGGAGAAGGAGCAGATGAGCTTAAGCAAAGACATGACTCAGAATCTGCACAATTATCAATTCTCTAGTACTCTGACTGCAAATTCCAGTTCCTTACATTACGTCCAAACTTTGATCCTTGTCTCCAAAGCTTAGCCAGATACTTGAGTGTTTCTTGGTCTTCAATTCCAAGTGCTATGGGTGCCTCTGAGCTGAAAGCCAGGCAATCACGAGGCTCACCGCATTTTTTCTCCTTATCTTGGAGATCATGGTTCTGTTCTGAAAATATATTTTCTTTTCATATACTTTGTCTAGTTTTATAGATATTTAGAACAGAATGGCAAGATTATTACCAGCTACTGTAACATGTGAGAATCAGGAGTCCCGTCTCCCACCCATGAGCATTAAAAATCAAATAAACAAATAAAGCCTCAAGAAGACAGCCAACTATTCCCATTTTTACCAATGTGCTAGGTGCTGGCATTGGTCCTTAAGAACCCAAACTTATAATTATTTGGTTAGTGAAATTTTAGATGGAGTAAACATAGCACTCATCAGTTATGTGAATTTCTACAAGTCATTAAATGTTTCTGAGTTTTGCTCTGTCATCTTTAAAATGGAGATAGAAATCATTACTATTTATAATTGTGAGATTTAGAAGAGTGCTTAGAAGACACATAACAGTGTTTTACACATGTTAAGCATTCAACCAAATACTATTATTCTGAAGTTAAAAGTTAAAATCTTTACAACACTGATGTTTAGAAAGTATTTTCATTATAAAAACAGAGTATATGTATAATTTAAAAATCCAAGTAGTACAAGAAATTACACCATAAGAATTATCTACCTATCACCTTGGAACTCCAGTCTTAATTCTGAGCACAATTTTCATATGGGCTCTTCCAAAATTTTGCCATGGCTCTACAAATATCAGTTTCTGTAATTCTTCATGTTTATGAAAATGGGAGTATTTTATATATAGTTTTCTCTAGCTTGCTTTTATTCACCCATTGATATATCTTCAGTTTCTTCCTTTTTACACCTATTAATACAATTCATCCTTTAATAACTGCATATTCTTTGGCATAAATGTAACATATTTATTGACATATTTATTTACAGTATTAAGGTATTTTCATTTTTCTGCTTTTATTAATGCTGTAAGAATCATTTTTGTACATGTATGGTTGTATATTTGTGAATATGACTAGGTAAATTTCTACAACAAAGATTGTTAGATTAAATAGTTACATATGGTATGACATTTTGGTCAATATATCTGAGTTTTCTTCCAAAGAGTTTCTCAATTGATATTCCCATAAAGAGCACTGATAACTTAGCACTGTTCCCAATACTGTGTATTATCAAACAAAAATTTTGTGATTTGATACATGAAACACAGAATTTTAATATTTTAATTTTCATTGCTTTTGCTATAACTTGATGGAATTTTTTTTCTTTTTATTTTTTTTTTTACTAAGCGCAAAAGTAAGCAATGGAACATTTTTATCTGGTTATGAGCTATTTGTATTTCTCTCTGTCTTAAATATGTATGCTAAATATTTGCCCTTTTCCTATTTCTTTTAAATTGGTTTATCTTTTTGCAAGATTTTAAAAGTAGAATCAAGAGATTAGTTTTTTGACACATAGTACAAAAAATTATTTTTTTCACATAGCGGTTTATTTTTGTTCAGTTTGTTGTTTTATCTTAGTTTTAAAAATTTATATAAACTATTTTCAGTTATTTCTAGCATAGATTTTACTCTTTCTGTTCTTTTTTCCTATTCCAATATTATATAAAAATTAAACCACGGATTTTTTTGACATTTGTATCTTTCAAAACTTCTGGTATTTAAATCTTTTAGTCACATGCAATAGATTTTTAAAATTAGAACTGAATAATCTTTTTTTTTTAAATGCTAGTCATTTGTTGAAAAATATTTGCTTAGTAACTCGTAGAAAATTCAATCCAATGGTATGTTTTTGTTTTTCACTTTATATAACATATTTCTTTTTTGCTATAATCTGGAAACCTTTACATATATAGTGGGATAAATTTGCTATACATATTTTTTGGCGGAAATTCTAATATATATAAAAACACATACATTTTATATATAGTATAAATATACTATTAGAAAATGGTATCTGATTTACTGATTCTAATGATCAATAAAAATTGATCTCAACATTTATAATATTGATCTTATTCTTTCCTCTCCCCTTTTAAGACTAAAATGCATTTTGTAACAATTAGTCTGAGTCATAAGACCTAACATGGTTCTCTCAGATAGTTTTGGCCTGCCCATATAGCAGTTCAGAGGGATGCCTAGCTCATAAGAGAGAGTGAGATCTGTGTGCTCAACTGCAAGTCTGATTGGATTTTCAGATTAGCAAAATGGGAAAGATCAAAGCCCTGCTATGAAGCAGACCTACAAACCTACAGCTTGCTCTTGTGAGAAAAATTGTTCTTTCCCACTAATCTTTCTAATCTTGACCTCACAGAAGGAGTTTTGTACTTAAGACAATGTTATCAGGATGCTAAATTCAATCTCAGACCACATTCCACTTTCTCTTAATGTGGGTGAGTACTCCCTTGGTGAATAAATTGGTAACTATGGAAATTTAAGGCTTCAAACAGAATTTCTAATTCCATTAAACTGATGTTCAACAGAGCACATTGAATTTTTTGGATACTATGGAGGCCTGCATACTTACTCTGAATTAATCACAGTTTATCTTTTCTCAAATAGTAAGACTTTACTTTTCTCCTATTTGTGACTTCAGTGGCTAGCACTGTGCCTATCACACAGCAATTTGCAAGTTGAGTCTTTTTTTAGACTCAGGACAATTTATAATTTGTGCAATTTTAAAATTCTAAACCCATAAACCTGTATTATTTACAGCTGAACAGAAATGCTTGGGAAGTTTTGAAATTGACAATATGTGGGCAGATAATGAGGTTTTCACCTTCCTGTCTCATGTGTTCAATGACAACATAATCTTAAGGTGGTGAGCTTTTTCTTATCCTGAATGTTAAGAAGATTGGAGCATTTCAGAATGCTTGTTTTATTAAAAGTTTTTCCACATATTGATTTCTATCTTGGAACAAAATGCAATGCATCAAAAATTCTCAAAATTGAAACTGTAATGGAAACAATATTATCGAAGCAGAGGATACTTCAGTGTATTCCAGTTACTCAGGGTCATGATAATATTATTATGGATCTGTGTACTCACATATATGCTCTTGCCTCTACCATTATAGGCTTTTTAAGAATCATTTATAGTATCTCAAATTCCTGAAATAATCATTTTCTTCTTTATATCTGAGTCTTTGTTACGCAAGACCCCTATTGGGAAAATTTCATGAACTTTTTTTCTCTTTTTATTTAGCTACTTGTATTAGCGTTTAATAGTCAATGTAAGTACAATATCTCTAGGATAATATCTTGACTTGCCAAAGCCTGGTTCCATGCCCTTCCTGTGTGCCACAGCACCTACGCTTCTCATGTTTTGCAGGAGTTAAGAAGGGCATTCCTCTTCTGTGAAGCAAATTGATTGGATTCTTTATCAACTGAGTTTAGGTGGATCCCCAGAATTCTGTTTCTCTTTCTCTCTCTTTTTAAACAATCTTATTAAGGTATCATTGACATACTATCTATAGTTAAAGTGTGTAATTTTATATGTTTTTACAAATGCATACATCCATAAAATCATAATAAAAATCAATGTTATAAACATACTCATCACACTCGAATGTTTCTCCATGCCCCTTGTAGTCCATCTCTCTTGTGCCTCCCTGCCCATACGTTACCGTGAATTCATAGTACATATTCATTTTTTTTTATTCATCACACTTATTTTAAAATGCATTCTTATTGTTGTGTGTTACCAATTGTTCCTTACTTTTTGTTACTAAGTAGTATTCCATTGTAGGAATATATACAACAATTGGCTTATCCATTACACTGTTGATAGACTTTTGAGTTGTTTTTAGTTTTGGGCTACTGCAAATAAAGTTTCTGTGAACACTCATTTAGAATCTTTATATAAACATATGCATTAATTTATCTTAAGTAAATACCAAGGAGTGAAATAGCTGATTAATGTGGTAGGTATACAGTAAGCTTTCTAAGAAACTGCCAAAGTATTTTTCTGCATAATTAGACCCTTTTATATTTCTACCAGTAATGTATGAAAGTCTCATTTATTCGGCACCCTTGTCAACACTTGATATAGTCATTTCTATTTAATTTTAGACATTCTAATAGATGTGTAGTAATATCTTATTATAGTTTCAATGTTCATTTTCCTACTAATGATGTTGAGCAAGTTTTCATATGATGAATTATCACCTATATGTCTTTTTTAGTAGTGTGTATTATCAAATCTTTTGCCCATGTTTTTCATTGGAGTTGCATGTTTTCTTTTTGTTGAATGTTAAGATTTCTTTATATATTCTTGATAGTCTTTAGCAGATATATTACTTGAAAATAGTTTTCCTAGTCTTTTTTTTTTTAAATTCTTTTAACGCGATTTTGGAAAATCATTCATTTCTTCTTCCGATAAAGTAAAAATTATTAATTCATCCTTTATGAATTGTGCTTTTAATAAAATATCCAAGAAATATTTTTCTAACCCAAAGTTACAAACATATTGTCCTATGTTTACTTCTAGAAGTTGTAAGGTGTTAGGTCTTACACATAGATATATGATCCGTTTCAAAATTCATTTTTATATGGTATGGGTTCCAGTTCAATATATATATATATTTTTTTTTTGCATGTGGATATCTAATGTTTCAATATTAATTGTTGAAAAGACTATCTCATCTGACTTGCATTTGCATCTTTGTCTAAAGTCAACTGACTATATATGTGTAGATTGTTTACATTTGTATTCTATTCCACTGATGGGTTATCTTGATACCAGTACCACAGAAGCTTGACCATAGTAACTACACTATAGTCTTAAAAGTTGTTGGTCATGATGAATTAATTGTATTATATGTAGTTTGATTCAATTTTCTAAAATATTAAGAAGTTCTATATTTATTTTCATGAGAAATAGTGGTCTGTAATTTTCATTTTATTTAATATATTAGTCTGGTTTTAGAGTAATACTGGTCTCCTAGAATAAATTGGGAGGTATTTTCTCCTTTTTGGTTTTCTGAAATAGTTTGTTTAGAAGTTGTATTTTTTTTTCTCTTTGTTTAGTAGAATTCCCCAGTGAAGAAATTTTGGACTGGAGTTTTCCTTGTGTGAAGATTTTTAACAAACTAAATTCCTTTAATTGATATAGGGCTATTCAGGTCACCCATTTCTTTTTGCATGAGCTTCTTATTGCTTATGTCTCAAAGGACTAGTCCATTTCATCTAAATGTCCAATGTATTACATAAAGTTAATTATAAGATTCACTTATTATTCTTTTAATATGTGTAGAATCTGTAGTTGTTACTTACTTCATTCTTGATATTGTTAACTTATGTTGTTGTTTTGCTTCCTTTCTGTTTTACCCTAATCCTTCCAGCTAGATGTTTATCAGTCTCATTGGTCTCTTTAAATAACAAGTTTTTGGTTTCGATAATTTTCTCTGTTGCTTTCCTGTTTTCTATTTAATTGATACCTGCTTTGATATTCATTACCTCTTTTTTCTACTTTGGCTTTAATTTTTTTTTTTTTTTTTTTTTTTTTTGGTTTCTTCAGGTAGATGTTGAGGTCACTAATTTGGGAGCATTTTTTCTTTGACACTATAGGGATTTAGTACTATAGTATTTTTCTTTACTACTTTTGGCACATCTCTTTATTTTATTTTACTCTAAGTTCTAGGATACATGTAGGCACATCTCTTAAATGTTGATACGTAGTGTTTTCATTTTTGTCCAATTCACAATGTTTTGAAATCCCACTTTAGATTTCTTCTGTTACTCATAGCTTCCTTAAAAGTGTGATATTTAGTTTCCAAATATTTGAGGATTTTCCAGTTACCTTTCTATTATTGAATTTATTGAAACTTGCTTTTTGGCCAGAATACAATCTATCTTGGTAAATGTTTCATGTGTACTTGAATATAATGCATTTTCTACTATCGTTGGGTGGAATGTTCTATAAATGTCAAGTAGCTCAAGTTGGTTTATGTTTTTTCAGGTCTTCTGTATCTTTACTAAAGATACAGGTTTTCTGTCTACCTTTCCTATCAGTTATCATGGAGGAACGTTAAAATCTTCCATTTTAATTGTGAATTTGCTTATTACTCCTTGCAGTTTTGTCAGGGGTTTTCTTTCTGGTATTTTGAAGTTCTGTTATTAGGCATAGAAATATTTTGAAATATTAGGTGTAGAAATATTTTGAATTTTGTAATGCCATTTGATTAATCGCTGTAAATTATAAAATGACCCTGTATATCTTTGGTAATATTTTTTTCTATGAATTGTCTGATATAAATATAGTAATTGTAGCTTTCTCTGATAGCCTGGCACTGCAGCTTGAATATGACTTGTCTCCACCAAAACTCATGTGCAATTTGATCCCCAGTGTGGTGGTATTGGGAGGTGGGCCCTACTGGGGCATGTTTGGGTCATGAGGGTGAATCTCTTGTGAATGCCTTGGTGGTGTTCTTATGGAAGTGAATTCTGACTCTTGCAAGACTGAATTTGTTCTTCTGGGACTGATGCTTTGAGAGTAGGTTGGTATAAAGCCTGGATGCCCCCGTCAGGTTTTGCCCCTTTCCATATATCTGCTTCCCCTTTGTCTTTCTCCACCATGTTGTGATGTAGCATGCTCAGCCCCCTTTGTGTGATGCTCTGTGTCACCTCAGGACTCTACAGAGTTTCACCAGCAAGAGGCCCTCAGTCTTGGAACTCTCAGACTCCATAACTGTAAGAACCTTTTTTTTTTTAGGGATTACCTAGTTTTTTGTTTTTTTTTTTTTTGAGACGGAGTTTCGCTTTTGTTACCCAGGCTGGAGTGCAATGGTGCGATCTCAGCTCACCGCAACCTCCGCCTCCTGGGTTCAGGCAACTCTCCTGCCTCAGCCTCCTGAGTAGCTGGGATTACAGGCACACGCCACCATGCCCAGCTGAATTTTTGTATTTTTAGTAGAGACGGGGTTTCACCATGTTGACCAGGATGGTCTCGATCTCTTGACCTCGTGATCCACCCGCCTCGGCCTCCCAAAGTGCTGGGATTACAGGCGTGAGCCACCGCGCCCGGCCGGGATTACCTAGTTTTGAGTATTCTGTTATAAGAAACAGAAAACAGACTAAGGTAGAAAACTCATACTAGGAATGGAGTGTTGCTGTAAAAATACCTGAATATCTGGAAGTGCCTTTCAAATTGAGTAATAAGCAGAGATTGAACGAGTTTGGAGGATTAGGCTTGAAAAAGGCTGTATTTCTATGAACAGAGCATTAAGCGTGATTCTGATGAGGGCTCGGAAGAAGACCAAAAATAAAAAAATAAGGAAATATTTGAAACATTTTAGAGATTAAATGGTTGTGACTAAAACATTGATAGAAACATACACAGTGAAGGCCGTTTTGATGAAGTCTTAGGTAGAAATGAGTATTTTTTTGGGAACTGAAGCAAAGGTCACCCTTGTTACATTGTAGCAAAAATTTTTGACTGCCTTGTGTTCCCGCTATAGAGACTTGTGGAGGACTGAACTTAAGAGTGATGTACTAGTATATCTGGAGGGAGAAATTTCCAATCAGCAAAGTGTCCAAGAAGTGGTATGATTACTATTCGCTGCTTATGGTCATTCAAGGGAGCAAAGAATTGACCTAAAGATGGAATTTATAATTAAAAGGGAAGCAGAGCATAAAAATCTGAGAAATCTGTAGCCTAGCTATGTGGTAGAGAATGAGAAAGCGTTTTCAGAAGAGAAGTGTAAGGGTGCAGTCAAGTGACTGCTTCTTACATAAAAGGAAGCCAGTTGCTAATAGTGAAATCAGTGAGAGAAAGGCCCTGACAGCATTTCAAAAATCTTCCAGACTGCCCCTCCCATCACAGGCCCTCACAAAATAGTTTTGGAGGATAGGGCTGAGGGCTGAGGGACTGCTGCCCTACGCTGTTTCAGGACACTGCTTCCTGCATCCTAGCTGCTTGGCTGGAGCAGCCATGGCGCCAATGACCCCAAGTGTGACCTAATCCTCCACTTTGGAGCGGCCAGGTGGTAATCTTTGGTAGCTCTTTGCTGCAGGTGCCCAGAATGCACGCGCCATAAAGGCTTGACAGCTTCCACCTAGATTTCAGAGGTTGTATCAGAAAACTTGGAAGACTAGGCCAAAACCTGCCTGAGGGGCAGAGCCACCACAAAGAATCCCTACTAGGAGAATGCCTATGGAGCCATAGGTGTAGGCCACTCCAGACCCTAGAATGGTAGAGCCAGTGGCAGTGTGTAACCCCAAGCTGAAAAGTGATTGGCATTTGATTCCAACTTATGATAGCAGTCACGTGAGCTGTGCCTAGCAAAGCCGTCAGAGGCATTTGAACCAGAATGACTCAATCTTGAATAGGGGCTGGGTAAAATAAGGCTGAGACCTACAAGGTTGCATTCCTTGGGAGTTAAGGCCTTCTGAGTCACACAATGTGACAGGACGTTGGCATGAGATACAGACCTTGCTGATAAAACAGTTTGCAGTAAAGAAGCTGGCTAAGGCCCACCAAAACCAAGATGTGACAAAACTGATCCCTGGACATTCTCACTGCTCATTATATGTGAATTTTAATACATTAGCATGCTAAGTGACACTCCCACCAGTGCCATGACAGTTTACAGATGTCATGGCAATGTCAGGAATTAATGCTATATGGTTTAAAAAGGGGAGGAAGCCTCAGTTCTGGGAATTGCCCACTGCTTTTAGAAAACTCATGAATAATCCTCCCCTTGTTTAGTATATAATCCAGAAGGAACCATAAAAATAGTCAATCAGCAGCCCATGCCACTGCTCTGCCTCTGGAGTAGCCATTTTTTAATTGCTTTACTTTCTTAATAAACTTGCTTTCACTTTACTGTATGGACTCCCCTAGAATTCTTTCTTACATGAGATCCAAGAACCTTGCCTTGGGATCTATATCAGGATCCCTTTCTGGTAACAAAGCCATGAGGTGGGACTGACTGCACAAGGCTTTGGGATTTCACCCCTCATACCAGTGCACCTAGGATGTGGGACATGGAGTCAAAGAAGATTATTTTGGAACTTTAAGATTTAATGTCTGCTCCATCAGTTTTTTAATTGCTTGGGGCCTGTCATTACTTTCTTTTAGATATATATATATTTTTTCCATTTGCAATGGGAATATTTACCAAATGTCTGTCTCGCAATTGTGTCTTGGAAGTAAATTGTTTTTGATTTTACAGACTCAAAACTGGAAGGAGCTTGCCCTAAGTCTCAGATGGGACTGAATTTTTGACTTTTATTTTGGTGCTAAAACAAATTAAGACTTTGGGGGACTATTGGGGAAGAATTATTGTATCTTATATGACAGATGGACATCAGTATTTGTGGGGCCAGGAGTGGAATGCAATGGTTTGTATATGGTTTTTCACCATCAAACTCAGGTTGAAATTTGATCCCCAATGTGATAGTGTTGACAGGTGGGGCCTAGTGGGAGGTATTTGAATCATGGGGGCCGATACTTCATAAATGTCTCATTGCAGTTCTTGTGGTAGTGACTGGGTTCTTGCTCTGGGAGATTGGATTAGTTCTCACAAAAATAGATTAGTTCCGTTGAGCATGTTTTCTTATAAAGTGAGGATGCCACTTAATTTTGTTTTTCCAATATGTCTGCTTCACCTGTGACAACCTCTGCCATGGGTTGACCCAGCACATGGCCCTCGCTAGATACCAACACTGTGCTTCTCATACTTGCCAGCCTGCAGAACTGTGATCTAAATCAACCTCTTTTCTTTATGAATTACCCAGTCTCAAGTATTCTAGTATAGCAGTACAGAACAGACTAAGATAATTGTTCTGTCTGTCTCCTTACTTTAAATCTGCTTTTGTCTTTAGATTTAAATTGGGTTTGTTGTATGCAATGTATAGTTGAACTTTGCTTATTTTGTTGTTTTTAAAATCTAGTCTGTTGACTTCTAACTTTTTTGAAGTGATAAAAATTTATATATCTATTATATGCAGCATGATGTTTTGTGTACATTGTGGAATGGCTAAATGAAGCTATTTAACATACATGTTATCTCACATACAATTTTTTTAGTGGTGAAAACATGTAAAATCTATATAAATTTAATCTTAGCGATTTTCAAATATATAATATATTGTGTTGTACTTTTCTCTAATTGGTCTTGAGTTCCCTCTTTGGAGAGTGGCTACAGATTTTTGTCCTGCCCTGATTGGGCTCCAGGAGAAATGGTCTTAGATGTTTACAGTGTGTCTTTCACAGGATACTTCTTTATCTTGGCAGATGGCTGAATACCTCAGGAAACTTGTTTATACTGACAGACAATCTGTCTTGTCTGACTGGTATCTAGTTTATTCATAGCAAGATAGCCACTCTCTAGGAGAGCACTGATCAGGAAAAAAACTATGTTCAGATATGCTATTCAGGTGAGGCACACAAAGTACAACACAACAAAACACATGAAATAACAGAAGCAGTGTATTACTTACAAATCCCAGAGAGAAGGGTTTAGCATACCTCACGGGATCAGTGGGAAGTGGGTAGTCATCCAGAACATAGGCATATTTAACCAGTGGCTGGGAAGCAGGAGAGGGAGAGCAAGGGACCTGAGAGCCAACATTTTTATTGGGGTCTAGGGCATTGCCCAAGCAGATTTCTTTTTTTTTTTTTTTTTTTTTTGAGACAGAGTTCAAGCAATTCTCCTGCCTCAGCCTCCCACATAGCCGGGACTACAGGTGCGTGCCACCACACCCAGCTAATTTGTGTATTCTTAGTAGAGACGGGGTTTCACCATGTTGGCCAGGTTGGACTTGATCTCTTGACCTCGTGATCCGCTCACCTTGGCCTCCCAAAGTGCTGGGATTACAAGCGTGAGCCACCGCACCCGGCCTTTTTATGGGGAGTCTAATTAGTGGGTTCAGAGAAAGTAGGCACAAGTTCCATGGAGGCATGCTGAGACTTACAGGTAGTCACAGTGGCATGTCTGCACTGTGCATTGGGTATTGCGGGGATCAGCAAGGTGAGTCAAATATGAGTCATTATGACCCATAGAGAGAGGGTCATCAGGAGGTGGTGGCATAAGGTAGATACTTGCTTCTATCACACTGAAAAACTGGGAGGAGATGGAGAACTGGAAAATGTTTCAAGAATGATTAATTCTCACTTCCTGTGTGAGAAAGCTCAACTTATATTCACAATGAATGTACAATAAATAAAAAATTATGATAATACATTATTATTGACTCTATCACCACCATGTCTTAAAATATATCTATTGAACTTATTTCACTTGTCTCACTTAAGTTTTTTTTTTTTTTTTTCCAGGGAAGGAAAGAAAAACATATTTATCTCAGGCCAGGTCTTAAAATGCACACTGCACTGTTCCCTATTGTTATCAGCACCAACATGCCTTAATGGCAGCTCCACCCAGAGCTTGCCACGTGGCTTCTGTGAGGCTCCCCGTGAGTCCACGTAGCCTTTCTCTCATTGGTCTGGTCAGTGATGTTTTCCAGCCTTATAGCAAAGGCATCCTTAACTATAGATTCACTGTGTGCAGAGAATAGGACAGAATCTGACGTATTGATTGTTCCAAATTTTAACCATGACTTAATCCCTATCTCAGGATTTAACTATCCTTGTTTTCTGTTTTTTTTTTTTTTTTTTTTTTTTTTTTTTTTTTTTTTTTTTTTTTTAAGGGAAGGGGGAGAGTAGTAAGGGGCAATAGCAATAAAGATTGCAGTCTGCTGACACAGAGACTTTAAATTCTAGTCAGAGTGAAGACCCATATATAGGGTCAACTGAAGTTTTGTGTCCTCTAACAAACATCTGCCCACTCCTCATGCCCCCCAGCCTCAGGTTACCACCATTTTATTATTAATTCAACTTTTTTATACAGCATATATAAGTGAGATAACGTGGTACCTTTTGTGTCTGTGTCTCACTTAACACACTTAACACATCCTCCAGGTTTATGTCATCACAATGACAGAATTTCCTTCTTTGAATGGCTGAATAGTATTCCATCTTATATATATGCCACATATTCGTTATCCATTCATTCACTGATGGACACTTAGATTTATTTCATATCATGGTTGTTGTAAATAATGCTGCAATGAATGTGGGATTGCAGATCTCTCTTCTACATATTGATTTCAGTTCATTTGGTTTTATAACCAGTAGTGAAATTACTGGATCATATAGTAGTTCTAATTTTCGAGGAACTTCCATACTGTTTCCCACAATGACTGTATTAATTTACATTCCCACTAACAGTGTACAAGGATTCCCTTTTCTCCACATCTTTGCCAATACTTCTTATCATTTATCACATAAGACAAAAGCCATTTTACAGGCATTAGATGATATCTCACTGTGGTTGTCATTTGTATTTCCCTGATGATTACTGGTGATCATTTTTTTCATATACTTGTTGGCTGTTTCTATACCTTTTAAGAAATGTCTATTCAGGTATTTTCCCATTTTTGAATCAAGTTGTTTGTTTCCTTCTTATTAGTTGTTTAAGTTCCAAATATGTTTAGAATATTAAGCCTTTATCAGATGTATGGTTTGCAAATATTTTCTTCCATTCCGCAGTTGTCTTCTTACTCTATTAACTGCTGCTTTTGTTGTACAAAAGCTGTTCAGTTAGGTGTGATCCCGTTTGTCTGTGTTTGCTTTTGTTGCCTGTGCTTTTTGGGTCACACACACAAAAAAAGTCATTGCCCAAAACCAAGTCATGAAGCTTTCCCTATATGTTTTCTTGTACTGTATATACAGTTTAGATCTTTAATCCATTTTGATTTTTGTAAGTGGTGTGGGATAAGGGTCTAATTTCATTCTCCTACGTGTAAATACCTAGTTTTCCAACACCATTTTTTAAATAGATTGCATTTTCTCCAATGAGTTTTCTTGACATCATTGTCAAAAATGAAGTGGCTGTAAATATGTGGATTTATTTCTAAGTTTTCTATACCATTTTATTGGTCTGTGCATCTGTTGAGTATGAGTTTGGCTATGAATTTTTTATTTGGTCTTTATCGTATTGTGGAACATTTCTTCTATTTAATTTGTTGTCAGTTTTTATCATGAAAGCATGTTAAATTTTGTTGGATTTCTTTTCTTCATCTATTGAGATTATCATAGTTTTTGTTTTTTATTAAAGTGACATACGGAATTTATTGATTTGCCTATATTAAAATATTCTTAAATTCTAGAAATTAACCCCATTTGGTCATAGTGAATTATCCTTTTAATTGGCTGTTGAATTTGGTTGGCTAGTATTTTGTCAAAAATTTTTAATCTATTATTCATCAGGGATGTTGGCTTTTTTTCTTTTTCTTTTTTCTTTTTTTTTTTCCTTGTGGTGTCCTTGTCTGGCTTTGATATTAGAGTAATGCTGACTTTATAAAATGAGTTTGAAAGTGTTCTTTCGTCTTCCATTTTTCAGAAAAGTTTGAGAAGGACTGGTATTAGTTCTTCTTTAAATATTTGCTAGAATTAAGCATTGAAGCCATCTGGTCCTGAGATTTTTCTGTGATGGGATAATTTTTTATTAGATTCTTAACAATTATTAGTCTGTTGTTTTAATAGATTCTTAACAATTATTAGTCTGTTCAGATTTACTGTTTCTTCATGATTCAGTCATGTTGGATTGTATATGTCTAGGAATTTATTCATTTAATTTAAGTTAAATTTGTTGGCATATAATTGTTTTAGCAGTCTCTTATCATCCGTTAACAAAATTCATCTACTCTAAGTCTCACAAATGTATGTCTGTGGCATGGGTTGTGATGTCATTTCTTTCATTTTTATTTATTTGAGTCTTCTTTTTATTCTTAGTCTAGTTATGGGTTTGCCAATTTTGTTTATCTTTTCAAAAAAAATCCTTAGTTTTGTTGATTTTGTCTATTGTTTCATAATCTCTATTATTTATTTCTGCTCTAATCTTTATTGTTTTCTTCTTTCTGAGAATTTGGGGCTTAGTTTATTCTTCTTTTTCTGTTTCTCTAAGGTTTAATGTTAGCTTATTTGGCATCTTCTTTTTTGATGTAGGTATTTATTATTATAATCTTTCCTGTTAGGACTGTTATATTTATGCATCCTATAAATTAAACGTTGTGTTTCCATTTTCTTCTGAAGATTTTTTAAAAATTCTTTTTTTATTTATTCATTGACTCATTGGTTGTTTAGGAACATATTGTTTAATTTTCACACATTTGTGACTTTTTCTGATATTTCTCCTATTATTGAATTCTAGTTTTAAACCATTGTGATCAGAAAAGATACTTGATATGATTTCAGTCTTCTTCAATTTGTTAAGACTTATTTTGTGGCTTAATTTATGATCTATTATAGAGAATCATCTCTGTGCAGTTGAATAGAATATGTATTTTTCAGCTGTTGAATGGATTATTTGTATATGTGTATTAGGTCCATTTGGACTAAAGTATAGCTTAGGTTTAATGTTTTCCTACAGGCTTTCTCTCTGGATGATCTGTCCATTACTGAACATGGGGTATTCAATTACCCCATGTTACTGTATTATAGTCTATCTCTTCCTTCAGATCTGTTAATCATTGCTTTTTATATTTTGGTACTTCCATGTTGGATGAATATGTATTTGCAGTTGTTGCATTTTCTTGATGAATTGATTTATCATTGTTTTGGTACATATTACATTAATATAACAGAATACCACGTATTGGGTAATTTATAATTGAGATTTGCTGGCTCGCATTTCTGGTGGCTGTGAAGTCCAAGATCAAGGGCTGGCATCTGGCAAGGGCCTTCTTGCAGCATCATAACATGACAGAAGTCATCACATGGTGAAAAGGCAGAGAGAACAAGAGGAGGTAAACTCATTCTGACAATTCCTGTGATAATGGCATTAATATGTTCATGAGAACTGTTATGTATAACTACAGACCATTTCTGACTTACGATGGTTTGACTTTAAAATGTCTGCACTTTATGATGGTGTGAAAGCAATACATAGTAAGTAGAAACCATATTTTGAGTTTTGATCATTTCTTGGGCTAGTGACAGTCTCTTGTGTTGCCGGGGAGTGGCAATGAGCCATAGCTCCCTATCAGTCAGCCATGGGATCACAAGGGTGAAGAGCCAATACTCTACAGTGTACTGTGTTACCAGATGATTTCACCCAACTGTAGGTTTATGTAAGTGTTATGAGCATGTTCAATGTAGGCTTGGCAAAGCTATGATATTTAGTACATTGGGCATATTAAATGCATTTTTAACTATTTTTAACATGATGTTTTCAACTAATGATGGGTTTATTGAGAAATAATTCTCTCTCTCTCTCTCTCTCTCTATATATATATATATATATGTATGTATGTATGTATATAGTGTCTATATGTAGACATATATGTCTTCATGTGTCTCATATATATGTCTTTATATGTCTGTCTCTAGCCATATATACAAATACACACACACACACACACACACACACACACACGTACGTGACGACACTAATCTCTGTCTACTTCAAGTACCTTTTGGTTCTTTTCTGTTGTACCAGCTGTAAGCTCCTTGAACTTGGAGATTGGTATTATTCATCCTTGCATCCCCAGGTCCTAGTACATGCCTGGCACATAGTAAGCTCTAATAAATATTTTTAAATCAATAACTGAGTTAAAAAATTGATTAGTAGAGCCTTCTTTTTCTCAGATAGCAGCTAGTTTATTTCAGCATACCTGTAAGTCCCATTTTGAAGCAGCACATTGGATAAAAATGATTAAAGAGATGATCTAGTCTTCTAGGCCACTGAAGAACATAAGTATAGGACTGTACCTGAGCAAAGTCAGCATTCTGCCAACCACAAGGAAGGAAAAATATGGTAGACAGGTAGACAGATAAGTGATAAGTATTCTCAAAAGCACCTGTACCCTTTGTTCTGAAGAGAATATTTTAAACATAGTGTAAGTAAGAATTTTAAATAGTGTTTTAGACTAGTTTCATGACAGCATCTAACTTATATGACTGTAAATATTTCCAGAACACAATAAACTCCACTTCCATTCCAAGATACTTCATGCGGTGTGTCACTTTGGATGGTAATTACATTGCATTAAGGAGACAGATTGTGCAGCCTCAAAAGTGGAAAGACTATACTGGTAAATCTGTCATCCACCCCCACAATGCACACCCTCTAACAAGGAGAAATCTATTACTTTTGGGACCATCTTTATTTCACATTTGTTATTTAAGAAATGTAAGCTACCTATTATAAATATTAAGAAGCAGAGTAACTCCTAAGTAGAAATTACTGTTTTTGTTTCAATCATAGAGATCTAGGATTTTTTTTCCTCTGTGGGAATATTTTTAAATACAGAATTTTCTACTTATTTCTTTTCACCCTTTTAAGAAAAGGCAAGACTTAATTACCCGTCATATTCTTATTTGACAAGTCATTCAAATTTTCTAAGCCTCATTTTTCTCACCTGAAAAAAATATATAATTGAGTCATCTTATGGAGATTTCTGTCACTCTTAAAGGAGCCAAAGTATTTCTATACTGCCAAATACTGAGCACATTTTCAATATGAGGTTTGTGGTATATGGAAATGTAGTTATTTATCTTTTTTTATCCCAACAACATTAGATGGTGGCTGGAACATGTTCACATTCAGTGCATATTTAAAAGGAATAAAGTAAATAAGAGATGAAGAAACATGGAAGTCAGAGGAAGAAAAAAGGGAAGGAAAAGAGAGAGGGAACAGAGGAGGAATGAAGGAAGAAAAAATGATAGGAGATGGAAGGGGGAAATAAAGGAAGGGAGGGAGGAAAAAAGAAAAGGGAACCAGAAGAAGAGAGAGAAGGAAAAGGAAAAGAAGGAAGGAAGGAGAAAATAAAAATAGAGGAAGAAGAAAAGGGAGGAATAGATATGACTATTTATGTGATCAGTTGATTAATTTTGACTTTGACTCGTATATGACAACAACTGATTTAATCATGGTAGCTGTTCTGTGCTCCTCCAAATAAGTTAAGTAAATTTTTCAAAGTGACTAATGTTGCATGAAGTTTAGACCTGATGGTCCTATGTTGGAGTGGTTGAAGAAGTGATATTTGCTACTTTGTTAGTATTAATATTAATATTACTCCCTTTGAAGATGAACCAGAAAGAGATAGTTTCATTTCCAAATGCAGTAGCTAAGTGGAAATGCTAGAGGAGACTCATACATTAAAGGGATTGCCCTTTTTTTCTACTTTTTAGAGGATTTATTTAAAAAACAGCAGGATACTTCCTAAATTTTCTTAGATTCTCAGTCTTAAATTAGAAATAATTTCTTCATTTATTTTGTGCTTAAGCCTAAACTTGATTCATTATTAGGGGCACACAGTACTAGAGAATAGAAGGTATTTGTATCTTGCTTCAATGCAATAGTCAGTTAATTCTGTGTGTGTGTGTGTGTGTGTGTGTGTGTGTGTGTGTGTGTGTGTGTTGTGTTAGCCTTTTGACAACCTAATGCAGATTCATTTTTTAAAAGATGGTGTTATTATTCCTCATGTAAACCAGTAATTCTGAGGTTGTTTTAGGAAGGAAGTGAGTCGGTGCTTTGGATGCATTTAATGATAGCATTAATAATCATCACTACCATTAATTAAGCACCTGCTCTGAGCAAGGCACTGCACAGATGCTGCCTCATTTAATTCTCATGGGAACACTGTGAAGGTAGCATTTGCATCACAGTTTTGTAGTTGAGGAATCATAGACTCAGAATAGTTAACTTTTCAAAAATACTAGCTGATGGCTCTCCTCATTATGTCCACCTCTCCAAGATCAGCGAGTGACTGCAGATCAAAGAGGAAAATTGAAAAGAAAAAAACCAACATATTTCTACACCTTTTTTCATCTCAGGGAAACAAAAACAACAAAAAGCTAAGGTAAATACCGGTATGTGTGTATATGTGTGTGTATATATATATATACACACACACACACACACACACACACACACACAAACATACAACAGTTTAAATGAGACACTTAGCATTGCTCTCAGTTCTTTGCTAAAGTATTTTTGTGAACCCCCTAGCACACTTAAAAGAAGGACACTGTTTTCCTTATTTGACTGACAAGAGAAGGAAAGTTTGGGAAGTTAACTTGCCTCCCCAATTTGGCAAGTGATGGAACCTGTATTCGAACTTAAAATGCACATGCCTTGGAACGCTGTGCCCCTTTCCCAGGTCACGTTGACCTTCACCGGTGGTACAAAAACACTTTATAAGCACAGGACAATTAAAGTGATACAAAGACAAATAAGACACATCCTTGAACTCAGCAAAGTCTCAGAAAATATCTCAGTTGATGCAACATTTATGAGGAAGTATGAAACGGATTGCAAAATAGTCCTTTGAGGCCATAAACTGAAACATTAGCTGTGACCTTTGTCCTGTTGAGTAAATTTTTGATAAAGAAAGGGCCTTCTAGCATCTTGATGAGAGAGGACTTTACTATGATGAAGGAGACACTCACGCTATATCACCAGGCAACAGATTTTGAAAGGTGAAAGCAAGCCTTCCTCCACTTTGCAGAAAAGGGTCATTTTGCATATATACTTTCGAATAGCTCTTGTAACAGCTCTGTGGGATGAGAACTCTATTTTCTCTTTTACAAATGAGAAAACTGAGGCTTAAGATGAAGGAATCACCTTGGGTCAAACAGGTAGTAAGTGGTAGAGGCAAGACTCAAACCAGTGCATACCTTATTCCAGAGATCTAGTTTTTCCACTGCATCGCCTTGCCCCTCATTGTGTATACAAATGTGTGTTTTGTATGATATGCATGTGGTGAGTGTGCATGTGCAAACAAACGGATGTATCTTGTGGTTCCTGAAGCCTGCTTTTGTATTTGTATTTCTTGTCTCCTGTTGCACTCCCAGGATAGCATGTGCATACTGGATAAATGAGGGATGGATTGAGGGAGGTTGGTGTGCTCAGTGGTAGGGATGATGAGGTCCTGAGCCAAGGAGAGTAAAAAGGCCTTTGGTTAGTAGAAGCTCTTCTCTATCACTGGCAATACTAGAAAACCAGAACAAGTGCCATAGTTCCTGCCTTGAGCATCACCAAACCTGACTTCACTATTTCCTAGATCTGAGTATACTGAGAAGATAAAATTGAGTTCAGCTTAGAACCTCTTATTTGATGTAGGTCACAAGTGTTTAGTTTTCAAAGACTTAATTCAAATGCCAGTTCTTCTAAAAAGTTTCTCTTATCCCCTGCCCACTTAATGCTAACTTCAGGAATTTATTTTTCTACCAATATTTATCAAGTAGCTACCATGTGCCAGGAATTGTGCTAAGCACTTGTGTTTATTCGTTTATTTATATTTCCATTTTATAAGATACATCAATGATCATGTTATGCTATAATTGTTTTTCAAAAGATCTGTACCATAAACCAACAAGGACGGTCTTTTATCTGTTTAATATTCTTAGCTTTTGGCATGGTTTGGACATAGAGTAAGTATATAATAAATGTATGTTTAATGAAGGTATTCAGGAAAAGACTGATGATTTCAAGTGGAAATCATCTTGGCTGGTGATAGAAATCAAAGGTTGAGCTGATCGGTTTACAAGTCCCATGAGTAGTCTCATACTTCCTTGAGGGAACTAGTGGGCAAATGTTATAGAAAGCAGTTACATGACTGCACAAATAAAAGTAGTACTTTCTTTCTATTAAGTTATCCATTCAGAATGGGCTGTCTGTTGAGATAATGTGTTTCTTATAACTGGTGTTTAAGCAAAATATAAAGCATTTGTCTATCTGGAGTGATACGGAAGGATTTTCCACATTGATTTTGACACAAACTTATCTAAGGCTTCTAACATTGATGTTTGCCATCCTGTGATCAGAAAGTCTTTATGGAGGGAACAGCAATGTCTTAGTAAAGCAGGAGAGGATGGTTCATGTCAGAATGCCCCTCTACCTCTACCAATTCAAACCCTACTCATTTATCCTTAGTGCAGCATTGAGAGAGGTCACTCTGTTAATGGCCTACACTTGAGTGTTAGCACAGAGTTAGTTCATAATTCATGGATAATGAGCAGAAAGTTCCAACCAACTAAAGAATCGCCACTACCCTTTTTGACTGCTGTGATTGTCAACCTTAGGTTTTTACCCTCAGGTCCTTCTGGCCTAGTTTCTCTTTCATACCTCTGTTTCAAAAGCTTCAAACCTATGTTCCTGACTGAATTTCAGAAAAGTTACTACATTCTCTAAAATTAAAAACATTAAAAATTACCAAACTATTGTCAGTTAAAATGTAGTAGTGAAGTTCTGACACTGAAGCTAAATCACTTCACTCAGCCATCAACTTTAGGAAAGTGAGCTTACCTTTCTGTGACTCATCTGTAAAATAAGAACACTGATCTAACAATCACTGAAGAATTTCTTTAGTTTAATTCTAAATAAGTCAAATCGTGGTTTTGTTTTGTTATGTTTTGGAATTCTCAGTCCCAAAGAATTTACCCATTGAGAATGGTAATATAAGGAAGCTTGAGTCCCCAAGAGAGTTACTATGTCATTATAGATTATTCTAAATGAAGATGAAGAGAGGCAAACTAAGCTGGCAGGTGACAGTCTGGGACTGCTGCTGCTAAGGAGCTGTGCTTTATTACTCAGGGACAAGCAAGAGCAGACTTTCCCCACAGGGCCTGACCTGCTAATCTGTGAAGGATGACTTATTCATCAGTGTTGAAGATGACTGCAGCACTGAGCTGCAGCTCTGTCTTCCTTTGCACAACCTCACCCGATTCCCTGGGGAACCTTGGCTGGGCTAGTTTGTTTTGAAGCATTCAGGAATAGCAGCAGTGGTAGAAACAGTAGAGGAGATGGATCCAACAGTACAGAGAGTCAACTCGGAGGAGACAAGGAACATAATGACATGTGGACTTGCATCGGTATGACAAAGTAAAGATTTTGGCTGTACTGTTCCAACTGCTGTTCTTCATATTCATTTATCCCAGGAGGCTTATAAAGAACAACTGCAGGTGGTGATTGCTCAGAAAGAGGTTTCCCACTAAAAATACAATTGGGGATGTGAGTATACTTAAGTCTGTATAATAGACTTGCAGTGTTTTCAATGATCCATACCTGGATTGTGAGCTACCTGCAGGTAGGGATTATATTAAAAATATTCCTACACCCCAGTATTCAGAAGGGAGCATTAACAGAGCTGGTGCTCAATATAGGCTTGATAAATAAAAGAAAAATTGAGAATCATTTTTGTTTTAAGGAAATTGGATTATAAATGATTTTCTTTCTTTTCAGAAGTACCAATAACATTGTATATTGCTTTCTACCTGGAGGTGACTTACCCTCAGTATGACTTATCCTCCTGAACAGAATTCTCTAAATAGAACCTTTTCCTTTGTTAAATTGCCAATCCACATACTCATCTCTTAGTCATACTATATACATGACATAGGAAAGCATACTATCCAATCTAAGAAGCCCTCCTGCTATCCCTGGGGAAATCACCCTTTCTCTTCCTTAATTTCTAGAATACCCTGATTTATAAATCTGTGAGCTCATAGATTTACAGAGCTGAATGAAAAAAAAATAGCTGGGTGTGGTGGCATGTACCTGTAATTTCAGCTACTCAAGAGGCTGAGGCATGAGAATCTCTTGAAACCAGGAAGTCGAAGTCTCAGTGACCTCATAGATTTATGTAAACCAGGGTATACTAGAAATTAAGGAAGTATACTAGATTTAAATTGTCTTTAAATCCCTTTCTTCCAGTCACTTGCTATCAGGCTTAGGCAAGTTACTTAACTTTTCTGTGCTTGTTTTCTCATCTGCAACACAGGGATAATAACAAAAGCTATTAGCTGAGCAAGATGGCTCACGCCTATAATCCCAGCACTTTAGGAGGCTGAGGCAAGAGGACCACTTGAGCCTGGGAGTTCCAGACTTGCCTGGGCAACATGGTGAGAACTGTCTATACAAAACATAAAAAAAAAAAATTTGAAAAGAAATAGCCAGGTGTGGTTGTACGCACCTGTGGTTTCAGCTACTCAGGAGGCTGAGGTAGGAGGATTGCTTAAGCCCGGGTGGTTGAGGCTGCAGTGAGCTATGATTTCATTGCTGCGTTCCAGCCTATGCAGCAGAGGAAGACCCTGTCTCAAAAACGAAAAACAAAAAAAGAAACTATCATGGTTTTGTAGTTGGGCTAAATGAATCAGTACACGTACTTATTAAATGATAAGTGTTCAGAAATTTTAACTATTATCATTCGTAGTATTTGTCCCTCTTTTATGTTGTACTTTTAATAAAAAATTACTTCTCGTATTTTAATAAAACTATCAATTCATTCTAAGACTAGTTATAGTTATATAAAATGATAATGGGAGGCAGTCTGCACATCTGATCATGTGTTCTTAAAATAAATGAAAAAATGGAAAAGTCTTCTAAATTCAGTCTTCCCATGATACGCACCTCTTATAACAAGCTGATATTGAGTTCAGCATTATTGGGTATGATTTTACTAACTATTAAAAATATCTTAAAATGCATTTACATGTAATTAAGTCTAATTAAAATTTTAAGTAAAATGCTGAGACAGACTGCCTAGTTTTTTTTTTTTTGTAAGTGAACAAAAGTAGATCAGAGGGTAAAAATACCCAAAGATTCAAAAAAAATTCCCGTTTGTGAAAATACTGTCAACATGACAGTTAATAGAAACATCAAAGTGAGCAGGAGGAACTTTAGATGATTTGCTTTAAAAAAGCAAAGGATTGTATTTTCAAATAGAACCACAAATAATTGTATAAACACTCAATTTCTTCCTATGAAAATAAAAAGAATGAGTAACACTAAATAACACAAATTACTCATTATTCTGCTATTTTTTTGAATTAGATAAGATAAAAAGTAGGCCGAGCATGGTGGGTCACACCTGTCATCCCAACACTTTGAGAGGCCAAGGTGGGCCGATCATTTCAGGTCAGGATTTCAAGACCAGCCTGACCAACATGATGAACCCCTATAACTAGGAAAAATAAAAAAATAGCTGGATGTGGTGGTGTGCACCTGTAATTCCAGCTACTCAAGAGGCTGAGGCATGAGAATCTCTTGAACCCAGGAAGTGGAGGTCGCAGTGAGACAAGATCACACCACTGCACCCCAGTCTGGGTGACAAAGCAAGACTCTATCTCAAAAAGACAACAAAAAAGTAAAAGCTCTTCATCCCTATTCATTGAAATCTACCCTGTAGAGGTAAATACTGTTAACAATTTGGTAGGCTTTCTTCCAGATCTTTTACTCACTCATATTAATCTGTTATATTTAGTTAACTAGTTAGTAAAAACAGTGCTGCATATAACATATTGTAACCTCCTCTTTCCTTTTAACAATTTAGCATGGACAACTTTTCATGTATATATGTTTAATTCTTTATTTTCCAGCCCAATATTCCCATAGAAAGTAAATTTCATTCTTATTAAAGGCTACATTTTTAATCTTGATTCTTAAAACCATCAAATGGATAATAAATCCGAGATAATCTTTAAAGACAGAAATAATGTTAAAAGATAATTTATGCTATTATGGAAAGAAGGAAGATAGAGGCAAGTTGTTTTGGCTTGTCGATTTTTGTTTGAGGTCCTTTCATTGCACCTGCTGTCATCCTTACTTTTAAGTATAAGAAGAAAGAATTCCATACAAGATGAGAAGGAGTAGACAGCGCCACTCAGCCTGGTGCTTTGCACTGGGTTGGGAAATGTGTCCACTCATGCCTGGGAGGGATCCAGAGCAGGGAGGCATTTACCAGGAGTAGGATTGAGAAATCACATGTTCTTTCAGAGGCCACTGGCCACCAGGTACCATATGGCTACTTACATGTTGTGAATTCCCTGAACACCAGGCACACTAGTATTCAAATGTCAGAACAGAACAATTTTCAAAACCAACCAGAAATTATATTTTGGTTACCCATAGTATCAGTTCCTTCTGTTAGCTTTGATGATTCAGCTTTGATGTATGTATTAAATTAACAAGTCTATTAAGAACTTTTGACATCTGTAAACTTTTCCTTAGCTGGTACACCAAACGCCTCTATAATTCTTGCCTATGATCTGTGTGTTTAACTGTGGACAAGAACAAAATGAGATAGATGTGTGTTCTATGATTAAAGAAGCAGCACCTCCATTTACTGTAAGCAGAAGGGCCCATGAAGTAAAGAAGAAAGGAGTATATTTGGACAGTGCACAGGAGGGGTGGTGCAGGGCAGTGAGGGAGAATGGCAACTTCTGGGATCATCAAGAAAATCTGAACAGGAAGGCCTGTGTCTATGTAACCTTTTGCTGTTGTTTCTCAGGGTAAAATTGTTTGCTGTCTCCATGTCCCAGTTACAGGTCCCTAGGTTTGAATACCAGGTCTGCCCCATGCCAACGAGCTATAGCCAGGGACATTTGCTAAATAAGAGATTCAGGGAGGCAAGGGGAGGGAGAGCATTAGCACAAATACCTAATGCATGCAGAGCTTAAAACCTAGATGATGGATTAATACGTACAGCAAACCACCATGGTACATGCATACCTATGTAACAAATCTGAACATTCTGCCCATGTATCTAGAACTTAAAGTAAAATAAAAAAAGATTCAGGCCGAGAAGCAACAACTTAAGAGTTCTTGAAAACAAGAGTTTGGTGCCACCAGAAGGGAGAGAAAAGCCTGGAACATGGCAAAAAGGCATCTTGAAGAGAAGTTTGTGCAGGGGTTTCTACCATGTCTGAGTAGGGTGGTGGTCCTGCATGCTTAGTCCTCTATATGCATAACCAAGCTGTCACAACGGGCTCCTTCTATCATCTCGCCAAATCTCTTCTGAACTTCCTTTAGTTCTTCTAATGGATTTTTGCCCAGAAAAGTAAGATACATCTCACTTAGATCATGGTGTAATCAGCCTCCTGTGAAAACTCCAACAAACCAGTTTCTCAAAGTTTGCTCTCCTCTGTGTTAGATAAGCATTTCGATCCCATCTATAAGCATCCTCTTCTCCCCATCCTTCTGTGTAAGTAGAGCGACAGCTAGTTGTCCAGTGTGTAGGCAAAAACTGCCTGACTCATCTAGTCATACCTTAATGACTGCTGTGCCTCAGGCTTCAAACTGTACTGGTTACTCAGATCATCTAAATTGGACATTCCTAATTCTAGAATCAGCAGCAAAGGGACCTAGGGACTGGTCATCTTACTGACTTTTTATTTTCTTAATTTAGAGTCAAGGCATCTTGGTTGCAGTTATGAGAACACAGACTCCACAGTCTGCTAAATTGTATTTTCTCAAGAGCCCTATCAATGCCCTTAAAAAGACAACAGTACCGTCTGTTGTGCACCACCCACAATATCACGTATGGAGGTTCATCGTAGAACAAAGATGAATCCTCAGTGAATACAACAAGAAATAAACTGACTCAAGTTCCAGATTAGCCAGGCAGTTGCTAGATACTTTGAAAGCAGAGAAGCCAAATCAAAGATGTGAAAAGAAATTAGTCCTGAGGTAGAGATGCTACAACGTGGCTTTGTAACAGAAATAACATATAGTGGGTTTTTGTTGTGATTGTTTCCCCAAATCCATTTATTTTTGTAGCACTGGTATCCTCATTGTCCTCTGAGCCACTCCTTGCCTACTTCCATCTCATGTTTTTCAGGTAAAGTTGATTTCACTCACAGAATTCAAGAGTAGAATATGTGTTCTGTTCTACTCTTGTATTCAGTGAGGTCCAGCATAGTTACCTAATTCTATCCTGCTTGACTGAATGCAGTTTAAAAATGGGCATATGTCCTAAAGCAGGTCTACCAGAGAAGACACAACCTGAAGCCTTCTACTTAATGTCTCAGAAAAAAACAAACTCTCCCAACTGCTAGACAGGAATGAGATTCTGTAAGTGTGAAGCTGCCTTGGTGTTCTGGACAGAAATGAAAGCTGAAGCAGCTCTGAGGAAGCAGAGCTAAGAGAGGGGTAACATTGTCTGAGCTGGGAATCAATTTGTACTTTAAAAAGAATTAAGCCTAGATTTTTCAGTATGCATAGAGCCAAAAAAAAAAAAATTTCCTTTACTGTAAGCTAATCCACCAATGGCAAGACAGAAAGTCCTATCTAGATTGGCATTTTCTAATTTAGGAAATATTAGCTGGAACACCTTTCTCCATCGAAGCTTCTCTGCCTCTCATCCAAGTCTTTCCTTACACAACCAGTAATGTTCCAGCATGTCTCTGAATTAATCCCTGATTGTCCAGGACCACTCGGTAAGCACCTGAGTAAATTCAGTCTTTTTATAGAGGTCTTTCAAGTTAAACTGAAATCTGGATGTGTATCTCAATTATAAATAACATGCCCGTGTGCTTCAGACAGACACGCAATGACTAAGGGGTAAATCCATGAAACAGTGGCCTATTTATTACCTATGAAAACACTATTTAAGACACAATTGAGGTTTCAACTTGATTCTTTCTAACATTCGACTCTTTCTGGTATGATAATTATGAATTTTCTAGTAAAATTATTTCTGCCATGTCATAATGGACTGGATTAAAAGACAAATGAATTACATGCTAACCTCATAGGTAGCTTGGTGGAATATCCACACAAAAGTGACATTTTATACCTAGTGGCAAAAAGCTGACCCAATTGAATTTATTATTTGGGAAAATATAAATATCATATTAACATAAAAGGATATTGATTTGAGGCAGTACTCTCATGCAATGCGAAATTACTTTCCTAGTTCAGCCTGTGGTCAGTCAGTCTCAAAGGAAGTGAAGCTTTCAGTCTGTATGTCTTCAAAGTTCACTACGTGTTTCCATCTGTGTTTATAAAAATCTTGCATTCATGAATATTATATGAGTTTAATATTAAAGTCTGGTCAGGAAAAAAGAAACCATACAAGGTATTTAACTGAGAAGAAAATAATAGGAAGGTTTGGTTTAAAATAGGTTAGGGAATCAAAAAGATGAAGAAGTAATGTTAAGGTAACACGGAGGTAGCAGTTGTAGCAAACAGCTACAATGGGAAGAGATGGGGCAACAATGAGATGGAATCACAAGGGAAGAGTTTGGAGATACCAGAATGTACAAGCTTGAGGAAGAGGCCATGTGGAGCCTGGAAACGGTCTCCTACAGCCACGGTGTACAGCCCTTGCAGGGCAATGCTGATGGAAACAGCAAGCACGTGGGGAAGGGAAGGTCTCTCCTCCCCTTTTGTCTTCAGTCTTCTTTAAGGGAACACAAACCAAAAAGCTGTTCTAGAAGATTTGGAGAAATGAAGGGTTGTTGTATGACAGATGACTAAAAATTGAATATTGGATAACGTTTTTAAAAACATCTCAGTCATTTTATCCATGTGAAAATCCTCCTTGGCCTTATTTATTTTGGGGGACTCTCCCAACATGCTCCTGATCCTCTGATTTTGAACTTCCACACATATTACCCCTTTTCTTAATTTTCTGATGCCTTTACTGTTTCTCTATTGGGATTCCTGTAACAATTCAAAATTATTTATTATTCTCAATAATTCAACCCTCTTTACCCCTATCATTTCTCATTTCAGATCATGCCTTTGGGAAGACTTCTTTTTCACACAGATTTCTGTAGAGTTTGTTTTTCTGTCCTGAGATTAATTTTGGTACTTCTTTGGAATAAGAACCAGCTACAATTAATTATTTTATTAATATTTTTATTTTGAAATATAGATTCACATGAAGTTGTAGAAATAATGCCAATAGGTCCAGTGTACCGTTTACCATTTTCCCCAATGATAACTTCTTGAAAAACTATAGTACAGTACAATCAAGATGTTGACGTGGATATAGTCAAGATTTAGAACATTTCCATTACCACAAGGATCTCTCTTGTTGTACTTTTACGGTCACGCCCACTCCCCAGCCCTACTCCCTGCATCCACTAACCTGTTGTTCATTTTATAATTTTGTCATTTGACGAATGTATGTAAATGGAATGAAACATTATGTACCCCACTTAAAATTAATTTTTGTTCAGTTAGATGGGTTTTAAATTACACTTCTTTAATGACTAATGATGTTGAATATCTTTCCTGTGCTTATTTGCTATCTGTATATTGGTGAAACATCTTATTTTGTCTTAGGCCCATGTTCTAATTGTATTGTTTGGTGTTTGGTTTATTTGCTGTTGAGTTTTGAAAATTTTTTATTATAATCTAAATAGTAGTTCTTTGTAGGTTGCAAATATATTTTCCTCTGTAGTTTATCTTTTCACCCTGTCAGCAGGTTCTTTTGAAGAACAAATTTTTAAAATCTTTATGAAGTTAGGTTTATCAATTTTTTCTTTTATGGATCATGCTTTTGGTGTCAAATCTATAAATTCTTTGCCTAGCATTACACTTAAAAGAATTTTGCTTATGTTTTTATTCTAAAAACTTGATAGTTACATATTTTATATTTAAGTTCATGTTTCATTTTGAATTAATGTAGAAAGTGTGACACAGGTCAAGCTTTATATTTATTTATTTATTGCCTATGGATGTCCAATTACTCCAACGTTATTTATTGAAAAAGCAATCTTTCCTCCATTAAATTGTTTTTGCACCTTTGTCAAAATATCAGTTGGGTATATTTGTATGGAAATACTTCCGGATTCTTCTGTTCCATTCATTTAAGTGTCCGTCCCTCAAGCCCTGTCACACGCCATCTATACCACACGGCAGTACTGCACACCTAGTCTTAATGAGTGTACCTAAAAAGCAAGTTTTGAAATTTGAGTAGATGAATTCCTTTCACTTTCTTCTTTGTTAAAATAGTTTTAGATGTTCTAGCTAATTAGCTGTCCAATATAAATTTTAGAATAGTTTTGTATATATTCACAAAAAATCTTGGTGAGATTGTGATAGAAATTACTTTAAACCTGAATATCAATTTGGGAAGAACCGAAGTATGTGCTGTATGGAATTATAATTGTTGTATGTTTATTTTATATTATGTAACCTACCTAAACGCACTTATTATTTCTAGGAAGTTTTGTGTTTTGTCTTTGTAAAGCTCTGGGTAATTTCTATGTAGACAATCATGCCACTGCATTTATTTCTTCCTTTTAGATTTGTATGGATTTTCGTTTCTTTCCTTGCCTTATTACAATTGCTAGAACTTTTAGCAACATGTTGAATAAAAGTAGCTAGAATGGATATCCTTGCCTTATTCTTTTAGGGGAAAAATATTCAGTCTTTATTAAGTATAATGTTAGATACAAGCTTTGTTGTAGATGGTCTTTATTAACCAAATTATTATCATGAATGAGTATTGAATTAGGACAAATGCCTTTTCTGCTTTCATTGATGTGATCAGATAACTGTTCTTCTTTAGCTCATAAATATAGTGATTGCATTAGTTGATTTAGAATATAGAACCAGCCTTGCATCCATCAAATAAATTCTACTTGGTCATGGTGTGTGTGTGTGTGTGTGTATGTATGTATGTGTATGTGTGTATATATATATATGTATGTGTGTGTATATATATATATATGTATATGTACATGCACACACACATACATACACATATATACACATACATAAACACACATACACATACGTGTGTATATATATATACACACACACACATACACACACACCCTGAATGATATATATATGCCAGAATTCCATTTCCTAGTATTTTTAAGTATATTATGAGGATATAGGTTTGTAGTTTTTTATTTGTTTTGTATTGTCTTTGGTTGGTTTTCTATTGGAGTATTATCAATTTCATAAAATGTACTGGGAAGTATTTCATCCTGTTCTATTTTCTGGAAGACATTGTGTCAAATTGGTTTTAATTCCTCTAGAATTATCTAATGAAACCATCTGTGCCTGGAGATATTTTAGGAGTTTTTAAAATTATAAATCCAATTTCATGAATAGTTATGACTATATAATCTACTTTGTATTAGGTGAGTTGTGGTAGTTTGTGTTTTCGAAGAATTGATCCATTTTGAAAAATTCTTCTGTTAAGCCCACCTACTAAGTGTTTTACTTATTTTAGTTTTAGACTTAAAATCTCCATTTGATTCTTCATAACATCTTCTATTACTTCACTGGCAGTTTTTATTGTTTGGCTGAAGCTTTCTATCTTTTCATTTGTTTCAAGTATGTTTGTAACTTCTCATTAGAGTATTTTTTAAATAATGGATGCTTTACAATCTTGTCAGGTAACTCTAACATTTCTGGAATTTTGGTGTTTGTTGAATATCTTTTTTATTCACTTTCATATCTTTCTGGTTCTACATATAAGTGACTTGAATTGAAAACTGGATGTTTTCACATTGTGTATTGAGATTCTGGGATCTTACTGAACATGTTTTAGCTAGCTTTCTCTGTCATCTTGTTACCTGTAAGTGAAGGTTAAAGTTCAGATTTCTCATTTGGCTTCTTTAACACCTAAGATGAGGACTCCCTGTTATTTCTTGTTGGGATGGGAATTCCAGCTTTTCATGGGATCTTTCCTGACACTACAGTGGGGGTGGTTTCATTACTGCTGGGCAGTTGTTAAAGTCTTGACTTGGTACTATGTTGTCTTTGACACCATCTTGGTGTGAGGTTGGAAGCTCAGCCTCCCCATGTGGTATACATTGACACCACAAGGGGTAGGGGAAGACTCATCACTGGCTGGTGGGATGAACATGCTAGCTTCCCTAGCCCTCTCTGGCACTACGGCAGCAGGGTTGTCGTGCTTCTTTGCAGGCTTGCAAAGATATGAGTCCAATCTCCCCACTTGCCTTAGCTGCTGTGTGTATGGGTGAGGCCACACTTCTTTTCAGTGTCATTAGGTTGCAGTAGAGGGGTTATTGTTTGAAAGAGCGGTTGTTTGGTTTTTTGTTTGTTTGTTTGTTTTTGTTTTTTTGGGGGGGGTTTAAATTGTTTGTGACCATTGGCATTTCCAGATTGCTGGCTTCTTCAACTCCAATATAAGTATATGTAAGGCAAAAAGAAAACCCTAGAATTCACCATTTTGTAGCTCCTTGAGTCCTGAGGTCCCTAGCTTGTCTGTCTTCTTTCTCTATCTTTCAGAGTATTATTATATTTATTTTATAGAACATACAAGGTTTTCAATTGCACTTAGTGGGATGAATAGAGAAATGTACTTCTACTGCAGGTTCCCCAACACAGAAGTCCTTCATTATTTTTTTAAAGTTGTCCTTTACTATATGAGTTTATTTTTAGTACCTGCCAGATACCAAATACTATCTATTTTAGAGTATGTAGCATTGCTTTTTGTGATCAAGTTTGTATTTGTCACTCAGTTCCCAACCAAACCTCGCTTGAAATCTATTTCTTTCAGGGTCTCCTTCATTAGAGTTCCCATTAAGCTGCTATTTATTAGTTAGATATTAAGAATGTTGACTGTAGGATGAGTATGATTCTCACTGATGTCTCTTCAATTATGAGTGCTGTGAATCCAGAGTTAGGATAGATAAAATCCATTGATACACACACACACACGCTAATCTACAATTATGTGACCTCCAGGAATCTGTACAATTACTTCATTGCGGTAACACACACACACCACTTGACATCAATACAGAAATAAAGAAGTTGAAACAAACTAAGACAGTGTAAAGACTGCTTGATATTTCTCAACTTAAATGACTACAGTGGTTTAGTGGCATATTTTGTCCTTCTCAAACTTTAAAACAGAATTAAAGTGATCTTAAAGAGCAGTACATTTGGCCAGGCATGCTGGCTCACATCTGTAATGTCAGCACTTTGGGAGGCCCGAGGAGCGAAAATAACTTGAGTGCAGGAGTTCAAGACCAGCCTGGGCAACATGGTAAGACCCTTTCTGTACCAACAACAAAAAAAAGAAATACAAAAATTAGTTAGGCATTGTGGCACAAGACTGTAGTCTCAGCTACTCAGGAGGCTGAGGTGGGAGGATCACTTGAGCTGGGGAGGCAGAGGATACAGTGAGCCACGTGCATGTCACTATACCCCAACTACACTTCAGCCTGGGTGAGACAGTCAGACCTTATCTCAAAAAAACAAAGCTGTCAAATCAATAATTTATAGTTTCACCTTAATAAACTAGAGAAAGAAGAGCAAACTAAATCCAAAGAAGCAGAGGGGAAGAAATATTAAAGAGAGGAGCAAAAGGGAGTAAAATAAAAAACTGAAAAACAGTAGAGAAAATCAAAACAAAAAATGCAGTGCTTTGAACAGATAAATGATACTGATAAATCTCTTTTCATACTAATAAGTAAAAAATGTAGCAGGAAAGAAGACAGGACATTTACCCAGATAATGAAAAAAAAAAAAAAAAAAAAACGCAGCATAGTTGGTTGCAGTTAATGTCACATTGGGGATCTGTTTACAAATCAGCCAGCATAAATTGTGTCATGGTCTTAAACTAGTCTGCTTCCTAGATTACCTTGTATGAAGAATGAGAGAGATACTCATCTCTCTCTGCCCAGACACAGTGAGATGATGAGTGAAATAATACAAGTGCTGATTTCCCTCAAAATTTGTTACTAAAATGATCATTTGGAATAGGTCTCATACAGAATATTGCTAGACAACTCCGCAGAACAGGAAAGCAAGGGAGTTAATGGGATATGGAAATTGATATGTGTCTGCCTGTGTTTGATGCAAAAATTGAGAGTTCCTGCTTGTCATATATATGGAGACAGAGAGAGAGAGATGGAGTCTTACTCTGTCACCTAGACTAGAGTGTAGTGGTGTAATCTTCACTATGCCTTTGCCTCCCGGGATCAAGTGATTCTCCTGAGAGTAGCTGGGATTGCAGGTGCATGCCACCATACCTGGCTAATTTTTATATTTTTAGTAAATGCAGAATTTCACCATATTGGCCAGGCTGGTCTCGAACTCCTGACCTCAAGTGATCTGCCCGCCTCGGCCTCCCAAAGTGCTGGGATTATAGGCATGAGCCACCACGCTCGGCCCAGGGTCACACATGCTTACTTGGTGAATAAAAATTTACTGGACACTCCTACGGTTCAAGCAGCAGATATTTCTTTAGTACCTCTTTTGCATGTATACCTGTCACTGTGATAGCTGTTATGGTGAACCTAGAACTAAAGACAGATTCTTGCTCTTAAAAGAACCTGAAGTTTAGATGTGAAGGTGTATTAGACACTATTTATTTGCTGGAAATAGTACCTTCCAACACTCTTTATCATATATATGATAAATATATTTTGGTAGCCTCTCTTTTCTCACTCCAAATACAGAAATGGCCTAGTAGTCCAAACTGATCCAGAATTTCTCATCCTCTGACCACAGGGATACATGTGCAACTTACACTCATCACAGTCTGTCTGGATATCATCTGGCTGGAGTGAGTTAGAATATTTTCTTTCCTCTCCATTCAGAAAATGTAAAGTTGAGTTTCTTAAAAAGTCAAAAGGCACATCCCCGCCTGAGGTAACATGAAGTAAGATGGGATGATTTTGCTAAAATTACCCCACTACTTGATTCTCTTCCTCATTGCACCAGAAGGACAGAATCTATGTCATTTGTTTTCATTTCCCAAGCACTGAGCATCCATAAAATACTCAGCAAGTGCTTGTAGAATAAAGGAATGATGAAAGGAATGGACACTTCTGACATCACACATTTTCAGTAAGTTACAGGTATCAGGAAAAGGTGTGAGATTAACAGGGAAAATGTCAAGTGTTTTTTAAAAAAATTACTGAGGCTTATCAAGGCCAAGTAAAGAATATGCTTAATTACAGGTTGTATGATGTCACATTTCCAGTTCTTCCCTTCTGTTTCTCTGTAGGAATAAAACTCAAGGTCAGACCTGAGAGACACACAGTCCCCCTCACCTGTCAGCAGAAAGAAGCTTTGCTCTCACTATCATCCCTGATGGGAATGCTTCATTACCTCTGCTCCTCCGTCTTGCTCCTTGTCTGGGTGCTTGGTGATGAGGCTGCTGACAGCCTTGACTTCTTGTCTGTTGCCTGTAACTTTCTCACCAAAAAAATGGTGGTCAACCTGACTGTTGATTTACTGGCTGCAATCATGTTTCTCCTTACAAATAATCTCTTCATTTTCTGATGGTTTTTCTCACCATGAGCTGTGCCTGATGTAGGAGTTTTGGAAAATCACATGATTGAGTACTTCTCAAATGTACCAGAAAATCACCCAGAGATCTTGTTAAAGTCCAGATTTTGTCCGATAGGACTAGTGTGAAGCTGAAATTCTGCATTTCTAAAAGTTTTCTAGCTGATGTTGCCGGTTTACTCACCAAACTGTGAAGGAGAAAAAACATGGCCATTTTGTGTCTCATAATTTTTTATTGTAAACCTGAAATGATAACCCTCTTCCCCTCATGAATTCTACAGTTCTAAAGAGGATTGAGGTATATAATAAAAATAAAAGGCTTTAAGAATTAGCAACTCGCTGTACAAACCTAAAGTTTATGCTTAGGTTGCCTGCTCTCATGATCACCTTAATTCAGCCATTCTCAACATCAAGAGTTATTCTCACAATGGAAATGTAAAGGTTAAGGTTTGAGGGGCACTGTCTCAAACTTCCCTGCTGGTATCTGGAGCTGAAATTCTCAATTGTATCATCTACAATAGACTAGAAGGAACACTAGGGAGTACCTACAGGAGTGAGTGGATTTCAAATCTTGCTGAAAGTCTGAATTGTCTGATGACTGCTGAAGATACCAGGACTCACCCTGAGCACAGTTACAGTTCTCACTTAGAGGAATCGGTGTCAAGTCTGTGTGTCAAGTATGTCCTCCAGATGATTCTGACATAGCCATTCTCACTTTCATATAAAAGAATTTATATCAATTGAGCTCTAACTCAGATTTTGTAAATGAGAGGACCATGACTTGCTGAGTTGGCTATGTCTTTCATTCCTTAAATGCAGGGAACCTAGGAACTAGTCCAAAAGTGGGACTAGTTCTAAAATCCAGAAAACTGGAATGGGGAATTCTCACATAAGCCAAAAGAAAGTCCTAAAATTGAATAAAATGAAAAAGTCAAATAGATTCAAAGCAACCAAGATCTAAGAAATCAGGATAGGGGAAATTTACCATACCCCATGGGAACAGAATAAGAGATAACCAACATTCATAGAATTCATAATTTTTCCTATTTTGGAGATGTCTCTGAATTTAATTAGGGACATGGAAAGACCAGATACTGGCTCTTCATTGGGAGATTTGTTCAATGTTGACCATTGAGTGAAGTAAAGACAAATAGCTAAGTTAAATAATTTTTATTGTTATTATAAGTGGATTTGTGGGTTGATGATATATGGCTAGGTTGGGTTTTTTTGGTATTTTTATTTTTATTATATTTAAGTTCTGGGGTACATGTGCAGAATGCGCAGGTTTGTTACATAGATATACATGTGCCTTGGTAGTTTGCTGCATTCATCACCCCATCATCTACATTAGGTATTTCTCCTAATTCTGTCCCTCCCCTACCCTACCCTCTGCTTTCTCTCCCCTATCCCCCCACCCCCTGCTATTCCTCCCCTAGCCCTCCACCCCGCAACAGGCCCAGGTGTGTGATGTTCCTCTTGTTGTGTCCATGTGTTTTCATTGTTCAACACCCACTTGTGAGTGAGAACATGCAATGTCTGGTTTTCTGTTCTTGTGTCAGTTTGCTTAGAATGGTGGTTTCCAGCTTTATCCATGTCCCTGCAAAGAACATGAACTCATCCTTTTTTATGGCTGCATAGTATTCCATGGTGTATATGTGCCATATTTTCTTTATCCAGTCTATCATTGATGGGCATTTGGGTTGGTTCCAAGTCTTTGCAACTTTGTGAACAGTGCCAAAATAAACATACATGTGCATGTGTCTTTATAAGAGAATGATTTATAATTTTTTGGTTATATACCCAATAATGGGATTGCTGGGTTAAATGGTATTTCTATTTCTAGATCTTTGAGGAATCACCATACTGTCGTCTTCCACAATGGTTGAAATAATTTACATTCCCACCAACAGTGTAAAAGCATACCTATTTCTCCGTATCCTCTTCATAATCTGTCATCTCCTGATATTTTAATGATCACTAGCCTAACTGGTATGAGACAGTATCTCAATGTGGTTTTGATTTGCATTTCTGTAATGACCAGTGATGATGAGCTTTTTTTTCATATGCTTGTAGGCTGCATAAATGTTTTCTTTTTAGAAGTGTCTATTCATATCCTTCAACTACTTTTTGATGGGATTTTTTTTCTTGTAAGTTTGTTTAAGTTCTTTGTAGATTCTGGATATTAGCCCTTTGTCAGATGGGTAGATTGCAAAATTTTTTCCCATTTTGTTGGTTGCCAGATCACTCTAATGATAGCTGCTTTTGCTCTGCAGAAGTTCTGGAGTTTAATTGGATCCCATGTGTCTATTTTGGCTTTTGTTGCCATTGCTTTTTGTGTTTTAGTCATGAAGTCCTTGCCCATGCCTATGTCCTGAATGGTATTTCTTAGGTTTTCTTCTAAGGTTTTTATGGTGTTAGGTCTTATATTTAAATCTTTAATCCATCTGGAGTTAATTTTTGTATAAAGTGTAAGGAAGGGGTCCAATTTCAGCTTTCTTCATTTGGGAAATGAAAACTGGCTAGCCAGTTTTCCCAACACCATTTATTAAATAGGGAATTCTTTCCCCATTGTTTGTTTTTGCCTGGTTTGTCAAAGATCAGATAGTGTAGATGCATGGCATTATTTGCGGGGCCTCCGTTCTGTTCCATTTGTCTATATCTCTGTTTTGGTACCAGTACCATCTGTTATGATTACTATAGACTTGTAGTATAGTTTGAAGTCAGGTAGCATGATGCTTCCAGCTTTGTTTTGTTTGTTTGTTTTGTTTTTTTGGCTTAGGATTGTCTTGGCTATGTGAGCTCTTTTTTGGTTCCATATGACATTTAAGGCATTTTTTTTTTCCAATTCTGTGAAGAAAGTCAATTGTAGCATGATATGGAGAGCACTGAATCTATAAATTACTTTGGACAGTATAGCCATTTTCTTGATATTGATTCTTCCTAACCATGAGCATGCAATGTTTTTCCATTTGTTTGCGTCCTCTCTTATTTCCTTAGGCAGTTGTTTGTAGCTCTCCTTGAAGAGGTCCTTCACATTCCATGCTAGTTGTATATATACCTAGGTATTTTATTCTCTTTGTAGCAGTTGTGAATGGGAGTTTACTCATGATTTGACTCTGTTTGTCTATTACTGGTGTATAGGAATGCTTGTTATTTCTGCACATTGATTTTGTAACCTGAGACTTTGCAGAAGTTGCTTATCAGCTTAAGGAGATTTTGGGCTGAGACAATGGGGTCTTCTAAATGTACAATCATGTCGTCTACAAACAGAGACAATTTGACTTCTTTTCCGAATTGAATACACTTTTTCTTGCCTGATTGTCCTGCCCAGAACTTCCAATACTATGCTGAAAAGGAGTGATGAGAGAAGGCATCCTTGTCTTGTGCCAGATTTTAAAGGGAATGCTTCCAGTTTTTGCTCATTCAGTATGATATTGGCTGTGCATTTGTCATAAATAGCTCTTATTATTTTAAGATATGTTTTGTTGACACCTAGTTTGAGTGTTTAGTATAAATGGCTGCTGAATGTTGTTGAAGGCCTCCTCCTCATCTATTGAGATAATCATGTGGTTTTTGTCTTTGGTTTTGTTTATGTGATGGATTATGTTTATTGATTTGTGTATGTTGAACCAGCCTTGCGTCCCAGAGATGAAGCCTACTTGATTGTGATGGATAAACTTTTTGATGTACTAATGGAATTGGTTTGCCAGTATTTTGCATCAATGTTCATCATGGATATTGGCCTGAAATTTTCTTTTTCAGTTGTGTCTCTGCCAGGTTTTGGTATCAGGATGATGTCGGTCTCATAAATAAGTTAGGGAGGATATCCTCTTTTTTATTGTTTGGAATGGTTTCAGAAGGAATGGTACTAGCTCCCCTTTGTACCTCTGGTAGAATACCACTGTGAACCCATCTGGTCCTGGACTTTTGTTGGTTGGCAGGCTATTAATTGCTGCCTCAATTCACATCTTGTTATTGGTCTATTCAGGGATTCAACTTCTTCCTGGCTTAGACTTGGGAGGGTGTAAGTGTCCAGGAATTTATCAGTTTCTTCCAGATTTACTGGTTTACTTGCATAGAGTTGTTTGTAGTATTCTCTGATGGTAGTTTGTATTTCTGTGGGATTGGTGGTGAGATCCCCTTTATCATTCTTTATTTAATCTATTTGATTCTTCTCTCTTCTTTATTCGTCTGGCTAGCAATCTACCTATTTTTTTGTGTCTGTATCTCTTTCAGTTCTTCTGCTAGTTTTTGATTTGTTTGATCTTGCTCCTCTAGTTCTTTTAAACATGACATTAGGGTGTTGATTTTAGCTCTTTCCTCGTTCCTGTTGTGGGCATTTACTGCTATAATTTTCTCTCTGGATACTGCTTTAAATGTGTCTCAGGATTCTGGTACATTACGTCTTCATTCTTGTTGGTTTTGAAGAACATCTTTCTTTCTGCCTTCATTTCATTATTTATCCAGTTGCCATTCAGGAGCAGTTTGTTCAGTTTCCATGTAGTTGTGTGGTTTTGAGTGAGTTTCTTAATCCTAGGTTCCAGTTTGGTTACACTGTTGTCTGAGAGACTGGTTGTTATGATTTCCATTCTTTTGCATTTGCTGAGGAGTGTTTTACTTTCAACTATGTGGTCAATTTTAGAATATGCGTGATGTGGAGCTGAGAAGAATGTATATTCTGTGGATTTGGGGTGGAGAGTTCTGTAGATGTCTATTAGGTCCACTTGGTCCAGAGCTCAGTTCACATCCTGGATATTCTTGTTAGTTTTCTGTCTTATTGATGTAATATTGACAATGGGATGTTAAAGTCTCCCACTATAATTGTGCAGGAGTCTAAGCCTCTTTGTAGGTTACTAAGAACTTACTTTATATATCTGCGTGCTCCTGTATTTGGTTCACATACATTTAGGACAGTTAGCTCTTCTCGTTGCATTGATACGTTTACCATTATGGAATGCCGTTCTTTGTCTCTTTGGATCTTTGTTGGTTTAAAGTCTGTTTTATCAGAGACTAGGATTGCAACCTCTGCTTTTTTTTGTTCTCCATTTGCTTGGTAAATCTTCTTCCATCCCTTTATTTTCAGCCTATGTATGTCTCTTTGCATGTGAGATGGATCTCCTGAATATGGCCCACTGATGGGCCTTGACTCTTTATCCAATTTTCTAGTCTGTGTCTTTTGATTGGGGCATTTAGCCCATTTACATTTAAGGTTCATATTGTTATGTGTGAATTTGTTCCAGCCATTTTGATGCAAGCTGGTTGTTTTGCCTGTCAGTTGATGGAGTTTCTTCAGTGTCGATGGTCTTTACAATTTGTTATGTTTTTGCAGTGGCTGGTATTGGTTGCTCCTTTCCATGTTTAGTGCTTCCTTCAGGAGGTCTTGTAAGGCAGCCCTGGTGGTGACAAAATCTCTCAGCAATTGCTCATCTATTAAAAATTTTATTTCTCCTACACTTATGAAGCTTAGTTTGGCTGGATATGAAATTCTGGGTTGAAAGTTGTTTTCTTTAAGGATGTTGAAGATTGGCCCCCACTCTCTTCTGGCTTGTAGGGTTTCTACCAAGAAATCCACTGTGAGTTTGATGGGCTTCCCTTTGTGAGTAACCCAACTTTTCTCTCTGGCTGCCCTTAGCCTTTCTTCCTTCATTTCAACCCTGGTGAATCTGGCAATTATGTCCCTTGAGGTTGCTCTTCTCAAGGAATATCTTTCTGGTGTTCTCTGTGTTTCCTGAATTTGAATGTTGACCTGCCTTGCTAGGTTGGGGAAGTTCTCCTGGATAATATCCTGAAAAGTGTTTTCCATCTTGGTTTCATTCTCTGTGTCACTTTCAGGTACACCAAATCAAACGTAGATTTAGTCTTTTCACATAATACCATGTTTCTTGGAGGGTTTGTTTATTTCTTTTCACTTCTTTTCCTCTAATCTTGCCTTCTCATTTCATTTCATTGAGTTGATCTTCAATCTCAGATATCCTTTCTTCTACTTGGTCGATTCAGTTGTTGAAGCTTGTGTATGCTTCACAAAGTTCTCGAGCTGTGTTTTTCAGCTCCATTAAGTCGTGTATGTTCTTCTCTAAGCTGGTTATTCTAGTTAGCATTTCATCCAGCCTTTCAAGATTCTTAGCTTCCTTGCATTGGGTTAGTACATGCTTCTTTGGCTCAGAGAAGTTTGTTATTACCCACCTTCTGAAGCCTGCTTCTGTCAATTGTCAAACTCATTCTCCATCCAGTTTTGTTCCCTTGCTGGGTAGGAGTTGTGATCCCTTGGAGGAGAAGAGGCACCCTGGTTTTTGGAGATTTCAGCCTTTTTTCACTGGCTGCTTTCCATCTTTGTGGATTTCTCTATCTTTGGTCTTTGAAGTTGGTAACTTTTTGATGGGGTCTCTGAATGGACATTCTTTCTGTTCATGTTGAAACTATCTTTCTGTTAGTTTTCCTTCTAACAGTCAAGGCCCTCTGTTCCAGGTCTGCTGGAGTTTGCTTGCCTAGGAATCAACTGTGGGGTCTGCAGAACAGCTAAGATTGCTGCCTGTTTCTTCCTCTGGTAGCTTCATCCCAGAAGGGTATCTGCCAGATGCCAGCCAGAGCTCTCCTGTATGAGGTGTCTTTCAGCCCCTACTAGGAGGTGTCCCCCAGTCAGGATACACAAGGTTAGGGAGCCACTTGAGGAGGCAGTCTGTCCCTTATCAGAGGTTGAGCGCTGTGCTGGGAGATCCATTGCTCCCTTCAGAGCTGTGAGGCACACATGTTTAAGTCTGCTGAAGCTGAATACACAACCACCCTTTTTCCCAGGTGCTCTGTTCCAGGAAAGTGGGAGCTTTATTTATAAGTCCCTGATGGGATGCTGCCTTTTTTCAGAGATGCCCTGCCCAACATGAAGGGAGTCTAGTGACAGGCTAACTGCGGAGGCCTTGCTGAGCTGCCGTGGGCTCTACCCAGTTGCTGTGTAATCTTCCTGGCCACTCTCTTTACAAAGGTGAAGTTTATACTGCCTACTGGAGCCTCAGCAGTGGCAGACACCCCTCCCCGCACTGATATTGAATGTCCCAAGTCAAGCTCAGGTTGCTGTGCTGGCTGTGAGAATTTCAAGCCAGTGGATCTTAGCTTGCTTGTTTTTATGGCAGTGGGATCTGCCAAGCCAAATCACTTGCCTCTCTGGCTTCAGCCCCCTTTTTTAGGGGAATGAGCAATTCTATCTCACTGGCATTCCAGGAGCCACTGGGGTATGAGAGGAAAAAAACAAAAACTGCTGCAGCTAAAATGGCCACCCAGTTTTGTGCTGGAAGCCAGGGACACTGGTATTGTAGGCACCGGAGGGAATCTCCTGGTCTGTGAGTTGTGAAGACTTGAGAAAAGTGCAGTATCTGAGTCAGAGTGCCAGAGTGTCATGAAAAGTCCCTAATGGCTTCCCTTGGCTAGCAGAGGGAGCTCTCTGGCCCCTTGCACTTCCTGGTTGAGGCAACGCCCTACCCTGCTTTGGCTTGTTCTCCTTGGGCTGCACCCAGTGTCTAACCAGTCCCAATGAGATGAACCTGGTACCTCAGTTAGAAATGCAGAGATCACCTGTCTTCTGCGTCCTTCTTACTGGAAACTGCATACTGGAGCTGTTCCTATTTGGCCATCTTGGTGAAAATCTGGCTAAATTGTTTTTTAAAAATCAAGATGACTTGTACTCTACAACATCTTTCTGCTCATCATTGCCTCTCTGATTCTTCCCCTCTGGTATCATCTCAGGTCACCATCCTTCTATTCTTTTACTCAACAAACATACATTGAGTACTGCAAGATGGCAAGGTGTGTGCTAAGCTCTGAGAAATGAAGGAAGATAAGGTCTCATTTTGTTGCCAATCTTGGTTTAGTGAAATACATATAATAATCATGGTTCTGAAAATAACTGCCGTATGGGGAGTTTGTGTAGTGTAAGAGAATTCATCATACTTAGGGGATTTGAGAGAGGCCTACAGAAGGGCAAATCATTTTATTTACAGAGGTCTTAAAGACAGAATAGATATTTTTAAGTGAAGAAAATGGAGGATGTAGTGGTATTTCAGACAGAGGCAACCAAACTAATTGTGTCCTACATTAAAGGCATGAGCATTTTAGAGACCAGTAAGTTTAAGAACTATAGTTCTACACTTCTGTGAATCTCAGTCCACAGAATTGAGTATGCAAAACTGTAACTTATCTTTCTATTTATAAACCCATTTTGTGTTTTGATTTCCTGTTTGGCCAATTGGTAGAAATGAAATTGTATTCAATTCAAAAAGTCTTTCCTTAATATACAGATATACCTTACATTCGACGTTATACTGTAACGGAGAGTGTTAACATAGAAAGTCAGTACACTACTTCTCACACTTACATAGCCAGATCCATTGAGCCTCCTGTCATCCCCTATGCCTTAGGACTTCTATTTTGAGCATCCTATGGTCCCCTATGCCACAGGACTTCTATTCTAGTGGGGTTTAGGGTGTTTTTGTGTGCTTGTTTTCAAAAGAAGGGTATTGGAGCAGAACAGGGTGGTAGAAAATATGACAAGTTACTTGCTCATTCTAAATAATATTTGTTCATATGCTTAATTATTTAAACCTTTGCTTTCTGTTTGCATTACAGTTTAATGACTCTTTTGGAGCAATAGATACCTCTGATCTAGCTAGACAAATAAAAGACAGTCACAAAGTATCTTGAAAGGACACATGCATAAATTTTACAATTTCCATCCGACCACAGATATAAATTGATATAAAACTGGAATAATACACACCACTTTGCTGGTTTTCTTTTGAGAGTAGAATTAATTGTTTTGAGCTTCTGGTTTTGTATTCTAACTGATTGTCACCTGTATTTTCTACATTTTTTGCAATTAGCATTACTTTTATTTTGGTTTGAAGCCACAGGCATTAAGATATTAGTTGAATGAAGTATATTTAAAAATATGGACAGAGGCTGACTCTGAAGAACTTTAAATGTCACTCTAATGAATAAGAGGTTTGGTCTGTGAATGGAAAAAAGGGATCGAGACTTTAAGCAATTCAGTAACATTAATGAATTGGAGTTTCCAAAAATTCCCTTTGGCAGTAGGGTTGTCAGTGGATTGGAAGGGCAGAAAACAGAGAAAAGGAGAATAGGAATGAAGTCAGTGCTGTGGTTGATTATGGAAAGAGTAGGAAGGACATAGAAGAGTGAAGGAAAAGAAAGGTTTCTACTAAGGCCAATGCCAATTAATTCATTCATAGTACCATAAACATAGGATGTCAGAGCTTAAAATGCCTTAGAAATCAACCAGTATAAGATGATCACATTTCGGGTGAAATAAAGGAGGCAGAAGGAAACAGTCATTCACTTAAAGTTATAAAAACATCCATGAACCTCAACCATGTTTTGTGCTCCTAAATGTAAAGGCTACCTTGTACACTTGGCATCTTTCCTGACTAATGAATATAACTGAGTGAAGATATTAAGTTAGCTTTTATTGAAAATCTTTGATGTAGCAGGCACTATGACAGGCTCTTCATATTTATTATTTCAAATTTTCACAATGATTATTCATTGGAAGTGGGATAATCCACTGTGATGGCCCATTTCACAGATGCAGAAGCTGAGGCACAGAGAAAGTACGTAACTTGCCTGAGTTCCCATATGCCACAGCTAGAATTTAAACTTTGATTTATCTGATTTTATTAGAAATCTCAGTTCAATAGTAGGGCAATACATACAAACTATGGTAACAGAACTTACCAAATATCTTAAAGGGTCCAATCTCTCTTCCCCCAAGTCTTCAACAGTGACCTGCCACTTGAAGGCTAAGATAGGGAAAAAATGTTTTAGTGCCCTTCAGAACCATGGTCAGTTATTCAGCTGTTTAATGATACATCGTCACCTCTAAGCCACACAGGGTAGCCTTAGGTCTTCTTCGATGTATGAGAACACCTGGAATTCAGTATTTGATTTGAAAACCATAGTTCTTCTCAGAGTCTGTAATTCCCATATTGTTACATGCATTAAATGCAGTTCTTTTATTTATTTTTTTTTTTAAGTTCCGGGATACATGTATAGAGCTTGCATGTTTGTTACATAGGTATACATGTGCCATGGTGGTTTGCTGCACCTATCAACCCAAAAGACAGCTCTTTTTGAGGGGAGGTATTGGGAAAATCAAATGTACTACTCTTCAACCTTTGTGTTCATACATACATTCACATCCACATGCACTCACACCTGCACAAATACATCCCCACAGCAACACGTACTTATGTACCCAAATTGCAGTTCAGCCTAAGCTATTGTACAGGAGATGGAAGTCTTCAAATGCTACTTAGAAATCTCTTTTTCTCTCTCTCTCTTTATCCTTCCCTGCCTCTCCCACAAAATACTGATTTAGCACCTATTCTGAAAGACGAAAGGGCATCCCTGTTACAAGGTGTTACTCCTGACATATTTGAGGGAAGTAAAGCCGTACAACTCTCCTTACTTGGCTTCCTTAGTTTTGGGGAAGACATGTCCAGTCACCTAGACATGTGGGCTCTATAATGCCCTGCTACTGCTGTACCTAGGAGATGTCCACCTGGAGATGGGACTTCTGGGGTCTACTGCACAAAATTGTCTACTAATAACATTGCCATTAGTCACTGGTACAATGAGAAAAAGGAAATCAACACAAGTAGTTAATTTTTCACAATAAAAATTTAAACATATTTAACTTGAAGAGCCATTTTTTTTTCCTGAGATTGCATCCTTCTTGTTATTAAAAAGTCTTTCTATGGAGTGATGGCAATAGGATTGGGATATTTTACCCCGAAATAACCTTACATTGCAAAGGAAACAGCTAATGCTTAGTTCTCCATTAAAATAATATTATGAGTTCATGAAATACAAGTGTCTGGGAATCCACATTTCACCTACGCATGAGAAGGAGAAGGAAAAAGAGAAGGAAAAGGAGCGTAGAGACCCTGTTTTAGTATAGCATAGCAATGTCTGTGAAGGGAGGATGAAGAAGGGAAGAACGTTGGTCGCGAAGATTTACAGTGTTGTGGGAGCACCCATATATTTATTTTCTCAGCTCATTTGTATAGATACTTCCAAGGAAAATAGAATTATCTCTGCTGTACAAATAAGCTAAAATTCAAAAGTTTAAATGAGTTAAGGTGACACAGCTGATAGTGACAAAACCATAACTTATATCCAAGAGCAAGCATTTGATTTTCCTCTCATGAAGACTGTGAGCCTTTCAAGTAGAGTCCATCAAATTCCTGCAGCCTGGTCAAACAGCATGCTACAGCACTCGTACATTGCTGTACTATGTGACAAGAACACTATAATATAACCCCTTGTATTCATATTTGAGCATCTCTGATCTTAGAACACTGAACAGCTTTGTAAAGAAAATCTCAGCAACTGTAATTTTTTTTTGACAACTGTGTTGTTGTCTCATTTTTAAATCCAAGAAAAGAGTCCTTAATTATCTCTATCTTTGCCATTGTTTGAGTTAATGAAAGGGAATATTTCAGAGAAAATAAATAGTCACAATTAGAATTCACAGGAACATGGAATAGTTAGAGGTGAGAAATAGCACAACTAAATTTTATTCTAATTGTTTATAATCACAGTTTGGAGACCTCCAGAGAATTAGATTCCTGAGCATTTAGAATCTTTAAATCTACGTTGGAAGATGTGTCTTTGACATTAATTATCATTTAAAAAATAACTGCATTGACATTGTGCTATTTTGCTAAGAAAAGATAATTGTGGCATCATGGAGCAAAATTTATTTTGCACACTGACATAAAGGAAAAATCCTAGGTCTCTTAAGAGATACAAGATGGCTTTATTAACACTAAGTGCAAAGGAATTTGTATAACTTAATGTTCACTCATTTATTTTTTGAGTTATCTGTTCAACAAATTTATGTTAAATGCAGTTGAGCTGTTATTAGGTTGCTTCAGAGCCCTGATAAAGGAAAATTTATCCAATTTGTAGTTGGAGGATGGCAGAGGAGTTTGCCTGGGGAAGCTAACAGTTCATCCAATCACAAAAACATAAGGAGTGAGTTGGAATGAGGGAAGGCAACAAAGGGAATACAGAGAGATGCAGAGCAGCGTGTTGTAGGAATGCCAACAAAGTAAACATGACACAAACCATAGCTGGTCTATGTCTGATGCGGACTCAGGGCAAGCTGGCAATGTGATGTTCCTTCCTCAAATCCACACTTCTCATTTATTTGTTGGTTACAGGGAGAAAATAATTGTGATTATTAAATCATTCATATCCCTGCAAAAAAATTGAGAGAGGTGGTGGTAAAAAGTTGCACAATAGCACAGCGAGGTACTTCTGATGAAATTATGACCAGGTGGGCACGAGTTAGTACCACATTTAAGAGACCCTTGTCTCCAACATCATGGGAAACATGAAGAAGGGATCCTTTGAGGGGAGGAGCCAAAATCTACCAAAGCATAAACAGCGTGAAGCCAATATGTTATCCCTTTAAAATGATGCACCCCAAGCAGAACACCAAAAGAACAAAAAAGAAAAAGCAGTACTTAAATGACGATGTGAATGGAATAATGGAATACCTAAGACAGAATCCACAAATGGTTCACAATGGGCAAATTATAGCAACAGACAGTAAGGAAGTAAAGGAAGAAATTGCAGTTGCTCTAAAGACAGACAGACAGTTGACAAAAAGGAAGAAGACCGAAAAGACAAGTGGCAAAGAAAAATGCAATTGTGTGTTTCCACTGTAGAAAACCTGGTCATGGAATTGCAGATTGCCCTACCACACTTGAAAAAATCAAGATATGGGCACTGAAATATGTTACAGGTGTGGGTCCATAAGGCACAAAATAACCAAGTGTAAGGCTCAAATAGACCTGGCTCTTGGTGAATTTTCTTTTGCACAAAGGAGAAATAGGGCACTTGTCTAGATCTTGTCCTGGTAACACCAAAGGACTCTACACTGATGGTGGTGGTGGCAAACTTGGTAGCTCTGTGACACATTTAAAGAAAGATTGCCCTGAAAGTCAGAATTTAGATCAGATAGTCACAGTTGCTTACTGGGCAAAGGGAATGAGTGCAGACTATGAAGAAATTTTGGATGAACCTAAACCACAGAGATCCACAACAAAAATACCTAAAGTTGTTAATTTTTGGTAACAACTAGCACTATCATTTCTTACGACCTCATTGTTGCATTCTAAACTAGATATCAGTACGATCTGGGTGTGGTCAAAAACAATTTTCCTTTATTCTGTCCATCAAATAGCATTTCTACCACTGTTCAGAGAAAGTTGAAGAAAATAATAAGATGATTAAATGGAATCTCTAAAAGAACATATTTTAAGAGGCAGAACTTAGATGTAACAAAGTGGTTGTATACTTAATTGTAACAATCATCTTTTATAAAAGCGGTATTATGCATAAATGTGAAACACCCCTACACAAAGCAGTTGTTTGGGTTATATTGTTAAAGAAAAAAACAGGCATTTACTTATATAAGTAACGAAACATTTTAATTCATATGAATTTGATAGTAAAAACATCTTTGTCTCCACTGATGGATATTACTGGATTTGATAACAGCAATACCAATAATTATTTGTTCAGTTTGCCCAGATTAACAGGCACCCCTATTTTCTCATTTATTCTTGTAATGTATAACAATTCTTTACATTTTGGCAATATGTCCCAGTATTTAGATGTTTTTCTCTCTCTGACTATAGTGTAGACTGTCCTTTTGGAGAGATTACTTTGCTCCCCAAATAACTAAACTGCTACAGACTCTTTCTTTAGAACTCATCTTCAGTCATTGAAATGCAATAAAAAGATGGACTTTGGATTCCAGCTCTGCCACTAATTTGTGGGGCCTTTATAGAGTTATTCAACTGTCTGAACTTTACCTTTTGGGTCTGTAAAACAGAAAATGATGACTTCCTTATAAAGTTCTCTGAGGTTAGCTGAGAAGACTGAAAAAAATATCTAATATCACAGAAAGCAAATTCTAGTTCCCAACCTGCTTTGTACACTTCACAAAATATCCACAATATTTGATTTCTTTCTTTTCTGTCAGAAGTAATAAGGCTCAAATAGTGTTTTGAATAATATTTTTGCCTGTTCTGAAAGGTTAAATACAAACAAAGATACAAAACCCAAGGCTATGAGCAGATCTCAAGAATAGCTCCAAAATTGCACAGTGCAGTAATATCATCTTGGAAATCTGTGTGCAGTCTGTCTGAGGGTCTATATGGAAGTCCAGTTCCCATTTGGGTAATTGACTTTACATATTTATTGAAAGACATTCAGGTTATGTTTTATACAGGCTGTTGTCATTCCTCCCTAGGTCCTACCAACGTTGCATTACATAGAGGCCAGAGGGAAATGCAGAGTGAAAATAGGTTCAAGACTGATTAGCCCATTTGGGAGCTGAGGTTTTAATTGTGTTTCCAGTGTGATTATTCATCTCTTATTTCTTTACCTGTGTTACCTTTCCATAGACCTCTTTTGTATCTCTCAAACTCTCGAACTTAATCGTGAGAATTTATGGAACTCATTTAAAAGTGGACCTCAGTGACCTCAAATGCATCCAGCAGTAAATTCCAGGACATTCTCTTGAAGCTAAAGGTCACACAGTTTTCAAGTGAAAAATATCTTTTTGCAGTAATTTTTAGAAACTAAACAGAATCTTGCTTCTGATTTTCTGCTGATATTGTGGTATATCCACATTCCCTTCTTCACTTCCTCCCTATTTATCTTCCTATTGCTCCACCTTCTTCAGAATGCCATATTCCTCCACCCCACACTGGGAGGACAGTGGGAGCAAAGGATGTTGGTCCCAGCGGAGCACAGCTAAATGACACAAATGGGTTGTACCCACAAATCCAACATCACAGTATTGTAGTCCTTATAGGGTTCAGTACTACACATAGTTCTAGACAAGTGCACTATGTCCTGAGGACTGCAGAGGCCAAGATCCCCAGGGATTGGGGAGTTCAGGAAATGTTTAATGGAAGAGGTTGCGTTTGAGCTGGACTTCCAGGACTTTTTGTCTTTTATATGTTTATCTGATTAGAACAATAGCACATGTTTATTGATAAGTATTTGGGAAATGCAGATGCATATAAAAAAGGAAATGAAAACTATCATAAGCTCATCACTCTGAGATAACCACTTTGTGTCTTTATTACAGACAAGTATTTTTCATGTTTTAAATGTTTTTAATTTTAAAACATTGAAACATTAAAACAAAATATTTAAAACATTAAAATTTAATTTCAAAAACATTTTAAAAATTCTATAAAGTTGATCATTATGGAAATATGTCAATCTTAATTTACACAGACTCCTGATGAGTACTTCATGTATTCATCTAAGAAATATTTACTATGTGACCACCTATGAATTAGACATTCTAGGACTGGAAGCATAATAATATACAAGCTAGATAAAGTCCTTGTCCTGGTGGAGCTTACATTCTCTGAGGAGAACATCAGCAAGCAAAGAGTTCATGTGTTTGTAAAGGAGGTAGTATGTGTGCATGCATGTATATCAAGTAGTGGTGAATATATAAGGAACAGGGGTTAGAGTGATGGAAGATACTTCAATTCTTTCCAGCTTTTTAGTAATAAAATAAGTGTTTGGATATCTACACTTAGCAGTAGTACGGTAGTCCCCCTTACTGGCAGTTTCACTTTCTAAGGTTTTAGTTACCTGCATTTGACTGAGGTCTAAAAATAGATGAGTACAGCACAAGAAGGTATTTTGAAGGACAGAGAAATAGAGCCTGCATTCATATACCTTTTACTACAGCACATTGTTATAATTATTATCAGTTGCTATTGTTAATCAGTTACTGTGCATAATTTGTAAATTGAACTTTATCAGAGGTAGGTATGTATAGGAAAAAACCACAGTATCGTAGTGTACACAGGGGTTAGTACTATCTGTGGTTTCAGGTACTCAGTGAGAGTCTTGCAACATAACCCCTGAAAACAAGGGGAAGCTACTGTAAATGAAGATACTGTTTCCCCCTGAACAATACTCTATGTTTATTTTTAAATCCTTGTGCCGATTTTTAGGCCCAAGATGGAATCTTTTTATTTTTCCACTTACTGTTTGTCAGGTTGAACAATTTCCATAGCTATTTGTATTTATTTATTTTTGAATTTTCTATTACTGTTCTGATATAAATCTACAAAATTTCAACAGGTGAATATGGAGGAAAGACATTCCAGCAGGAGGAAATGCTATGAGCAAAGAAACAGAGGTGGGTCCTCCTAAAGTGTGCTGAGGAATGCTGTTGATCCTAGATAGGGGTGCCCGTGTCCATGTAAATATGCACACAAGCCGAGATGAACAAGACTATCCAGTGAGTCTGAGGTAAAATGTGTGTGTGTGTGTGTCTCTCTCTATATATAAAATATATAAACATATATAAATATAAATTTATATATAAATATAAAATCACCATGGCACATGTATAACTGTGTAACATACCTGCACATTCTGCTCATGTACCCCAGAACTTAAAGTATATAATAAAAATATATATTTATATATATATTTTTTACTTTAAGCATATAATAAAAATATGTATTTATATATTTTTTTTACTTTAAGTTCTGGGGTACATGTGCAGAATGTGCAGCCATGTTACATAGGCATACACGTGCCATGGTGGTTTGCTGCATCTACCACCCTGTCATCTACATTAGGTATTTCTCTAATGCTATCACTTCCCTACCCCCCACCCACTACGTATCCATCTCCTAGATCCCACCCCATGACAGGCAACAGTGTGTGATGTTCCCCTTCCTGTATCCATGTGTTCTCATTGCTGAACACACATTTACAAGTGACAACACGCAGTGTTTGGTTTTCTGTTCTTGCGTCAGTTTGCTGAGAATGATAGTTTCTAGCTTTATCCATGTCCCTGCAAAGGACATGAACTCATCCTCTTTTATGGCTGCATAGTGTTCCATGGTGTATATGTCCCACATTGTCTTTATCCAGTATATCATTGATGGGTTTGTGAGTTGGTTCCAAGTCTTTGCAATTGTGAACAGTGTTGCCATATACATAACATGTGCATGTGTCCTTATAATAGAATGACGTATAATTTTTTAGTATATACCCAGTAATAGGATTACAGGGTCAAATGATATTTCCAGTCCTAGATCCTTGAGTAATCTCCACACTGTCTTCCACAATGGTTGAACTAATTTACATTTTCACCAACAGTGTAAAAGTGTTCCTATTTCTCCATATCCTCTCCAGCCGCTGTTGTCTCCTGATTTTTTATTGATCACCATTCTAACTGGTGTGAGATGATATCTCAATGTGGTTTTGGTTTGCATTTCTCTAATGACCAGTGAGGATGAGCTTTTTTTCATATGTTTGTTGGCTGCATAAATGTCTTCTTTTGAGAAGTGTCTGTTATCCTTCACCCACTTTTTGATGGAGCTTTTTTGTTGTAAATTTTAATTCTTTGTAGATTCTGGATATTAGCGCTTTGTCAGACAAGTAGATTGCCAAAATTTTTTCCCATTCTGTTGCTTGCTGGTTCACTGCTGTGCAGAAACTCTTTAATTAGATCCCATGTGTCTGTTTTGGCTTTTGTTGCCATTGCTTTTGGTGTTTTAGTCACGAAGTCCTTGCCCAAGCCTATGTCCTGAATGGTTTTGACTAGGTTTTCTTCTAGGGTTTTTATGGTGTTAGGTCTTATGTTTAAGTCTTTAATCCTTCTGGACTTAATTTTTGTATAAGGTGTAAAGAAGGGGTCCAGTTTCACCTTTCTTCATATGGCTAGCGAGTTTTCCCAACACTATTTATTAAATAGGGAGTCCTTTCCTCATTGCTTGTTTTTGTCAGGTTTGTAAAAAATCAGATGGTTGTAGATGTGTGGCATTATTTCTGAGGCCTCTGTTCTGTTCCATTGGCCTATATCTCTGTTTTGGTACCAGAACCATGCTGTTTTAGTTACTGCAGGCTTGTAGTAAGTATAGTTTGAAGTCAGGCAGCCTGATATCTCTAGCTTTGTTCTTTTTGCTTAGGATTGTCTTGGCTGTATGTGCTCATTTTGGTACTATATGAAATTTAAAGTGGCTTTTTCTAATTCTGTGAAGAAAGTCAATGATAGCTTGATGAGGATAGCATTGAATTAAGTACTTGGGGAATTATGGTGATTTTCACAGTATTGATTCTTCCTATCCATGAGCATGGAATGTTTTTTCAATTTGTTTATGTTCTTTCTTATTTCCTTCAGCAGTGGTTTGTAGTTCTCCTTGAAGAGGTCCTTCATGTCCTTTGTTAGTTGATATTTTATTTTAGTTATTTCTTGTCTCCTGCTAGATATTTTATTCTCTTTGTAGCAATTGTGAATGGGAGTTCCCTCATGATTTGGCTGTTTGTCTGTTATTGTTGTATAGAAATGCTTTTGATTTTTGCACATTGATTTTGTATCCTGAGACTTTGCCAAAGTTGCTTAAGGAAATTTTGGGCTGAGGTGATGGGGTCTTCTAAATACACAGTTATGTCGTCTGCAAACAGAGATAATTTGACTTTCTCTTTTCCTAACTGAATACCATTTATTTTTCTTGCCTGATTGCCCTGGCCAGAATTTCCAATATTATGTTAAATAGGAGTGGTGAGGGAGGGCATCTTTGTCTTGTGCCTGTTTTCAAAGGGAATGCTTCCAGTTTTTGCCCAGCAAATATGATATTAGCTGTGGGTTTGTCATAAATAGCTATTATTTTGAGATAACATTCCAATGATAACTAGTTTATTGAGATTTTTTAGTATAAAGGGCTGTTGAATTTTGTTGGAGGCCTTCTCTGCATCTATTGAGATAATCATGTGGTTTTTGTCTTTGGTTCTGTTTACTTGATGGATTATGTTTATTGATTTGTGTATGTTGAAGCAGCCTTGCATCCCAGGAATGAAGGCTACTTGATTGTGATGGATACTCTTCTTGATGTGCTGTTGGATTCAGTTTGCCAATATTTTATTGAGGATTTTTGCATCAATGTTTATCATGAATAATGACCTTAAATTTTCTTTTTTAGTTGTGTCTCTGCCAGGTTTTAATATCAAGATGATGTTGGTCTCATAACATGAGGTAGTGAGGACTCCCTCTTTTTGTATTGTTTGAAATAGTTTCAGAAGGAATGGTACCAGCTCCTCTTTGTACCTCTTGTAGAATTTGGCTGTGAACCTATCTGGTCCTGCACTTTTTTTGGATGGTAGGCTATTAATTGCCACCTCAATTTCAGAACTTGTTATTGGTTTATTCAGTGATTCAATTTCCTGGTCCAGGTTGAGAGGTTGTAAGTGTCCAGGAATTTATTCATTTCTCATAGATGTACTGGTTTATGTGCATTGAGATATTAGTAATAATCTCAAATGGTAGTTTGTATTTCTGTGGAATCAGTGGTGATATCCCCTTTATCACTTTTTATTGTATCTATTTGCTTCTTCTCTTTTCTTCTGTGTTAGTCTGGCTAGCGGTGTATCTATTTTGTTGATCTTTTCAAAAAAAACCACCTCCTGGATGCATTGGTTTTTTTGAAGGATTTTTTGTGTCTCTATCTCCTTCAGTTCTTCTCTGATCTTAGTTATTTCTTGTCTCCTGCTAGCTTTTGAATTTGTTTGATCTTGCTCCTCTGGTTTTTTTAATTGTGACGTTAGGGTGTCGATTTTAGATCTATCCTGGTTTCTCTTGTGGGCATTCAGTGCCATAAATTTCCCTATAGACACTGCTTTAAATGTGTCCCAGAGATTCTGGTATGTGTTGTATTCATTCTCTTTGGTTTTCAAGAACATCTTTCTTTTTTCCTTCATTTCTATATTCATTCACTAGTCATTCAGGAGCAGGTTGTTAAGTTCCAACGTAGTTGTGTAGTTTTGAATGAGTTTCTTAATCCTGAGTTCTAATTTGATTGCACTGTGATCTCAGAGACTGTTTGTTCTGATTTGCATTATTTTGCATTTGCTCAGGAGTGTTTTACTTCCGATTATGTGGTCAATTTTAAAATAAGTGTGATGTGGTGCTGAGAAGAATGTATATTCTGTGGATTTGGGGTGGAGAGTTCTGTAGATGTCTATTAGGTCCACTTGGTCAAGATCTGAGTTAAGTCCTGGTTAGCCTTGTTAATTTTCTGTCTTGTTGATATAATATTAACAGTGGGTATTAAACTCTCCCACTATTATTGTGTGGGAATCAAGTCTCTTTGTAGGTCATTCATAACTTGCTTTATATATCTGGGTGCTCATGTATTGGGTCCATATATATTTAGGATAGTTAGCTCTTTTTGTTGCATTAATCCCTTTAATTAATGCCCTTGTCTCTTTTGATCCTTGTTAGTTTAAAGTCTGTTTTATTAAAGACTAGGATTGCAAACCCTGCTCTCCATTTGCTTGGCAAATCTTCCTCCAACCCTTTATTTAGAGCCTATGTGTGTCTTTGCACTTGAGATGGGTCTCTTGAAAACATCACATCAATTGGTCTTGACTCTATCCAATTTTCCAGTCTGTGTCTTTTGATGGGGCCATTTATTCTATTTACATTTAAGGTTAATATTGTTATGAATTTGATCCTGTCATTTTGATGCCAGCTGGTCATTTTGCTTATACTTTATGCAGTTTCTTCATACTGTCAATGTTCCTAACAATTTGGTATGTTTTTGCAGTGACAGGTAGCGACTGTTCATTTCCATGTTTATTGCTTCCTTCAGGAGCTCTTATAAGGCAGGTCTGGTGATGACAACATCTCTCAGCAGTAGTTTGTCCCTAAAGGATTTTATTTCTTCTTCACTTACTAAGTTTATTTTGACTGGATATGAAATTCTGGTTGAAAATGCCTTTCTTTAAGGATGTGGAATATTGACCCCCCACTGTCTTCTTGCTTGTAGGGTTTTTGCCAAGAGATCCTCTGTGAGTATGACTGGCTTCCCTTTGTGGGTAACCCAACCTTTCTCTCTGGCTGCCCTTAGTGTTTTTCCTTCATTTGACCCCTGGTGAATCTGACAATTACGTGTCTCGGGTTTCTCAAGGAATATCTTTGTGGTGTTCTCTGTATTTCCTCAATCTAAATGTTGCCCTGGCTTGCTAGGTTGGGGAAATTCTCCTGGATAATATTCTAAAGAGTGTTTGCAAACTTGGTTTCATTCTCCTCGTCACTTTCAGGTACACTGATCAAAGGTAAATTTAGTCTTTTCACATAATCCCACATTTCTTGGAGGCTTTGTTCTTTTCACTCTTTTTTCTCTAATCTTGCCTTCTTGCTTTATTTGAGTTGATCTTCAATCTCTGATATCCTTTCTTCTGCTTAATCAATTCAGCTACTGAAACTTCTGTATGCTTTGCGAAGTTCTTGTGCTGTGTTTCTGCCACATCTAGTCAATTAGATTCTTCTCAATGCTGGTTATTTTAGTCAGCATTTTGTCTAACCTTTTTTCAAGGTTCTTAGCTTCCTTGCCTTGGATGAAAACCTGCTCCTTGAGCTCAGAGAAATACGCTTCTGAAGTCAGACCCACCTTCTGAAACCTGCTTCTGTCAATTTGTAAAACTCATTCTGCATCCAGTTTTGTTCCCTTGTTGGTGAGGAGTTACAATCCCTTGGAGAAGAGGTGTTCTGGTTTTTGGTGATTTGGGCCTTTTTGTGCTTGTTTCTTCCCACCTTTGTGGATTTATCTACTTTTGGTCTCTGAAGTTGGTCACTTTTGGATGGCGTATCTGAGTGGACGTGCATTCTGTTGATGTTGAAACTATTTTTTTGTTAGTTTTTCTTTTAACAGTCAGGCCTCTCTGCTGCAGGTCCCCTCTAGACCCTGCTTGCCTGGGAATCACCAGTGGGGGGCTGTAAAATAGCTAAGATTGCTGTCTTTTCCTTCCTTTGGTAGCTTCGTCCCACCAGGATACCCACCAGATGCCAGTCAGAGCTCTCCTGTATGAGGTGTCTCCCAGTCAGGATACATGGGGGACAGGAAGCCACTTGAGAAGGCAGTCTGTCCATTATTGGAGCTCGAGCACTGTGCTGGGAGTTTTGTTGCTTCCTTTAGAGCTGTTGGGAGGGACATTAAAGTCTGCTGAAGCTGAATCTATAAATGCCCCTTTTCCCAGGTTCTCTGTCCCAGGAAGGTGGGGGCTTTTTTTTATAAGTCCCTAATGGGTTGCCGCCTTTCTTCAGAGAAGCCCTGTCCAGCAAGAAGGGAGTGTAGTGACAATTTGTCTGCAGAGGCCTTCCTGAGCTGCCGTGGGCCCAGCCTAGTTGCTGCGTAAGGTTCCCGGCAACTTTAAGCCTCAGCAATGGCTGACGCCCCCTCCTCGTACTGAGTTCAAACATCCCAGGTCGAGGTCAGACTACAGTGCTGGCTGCGAAAATTTCAAGCCAGTGGATCTTAGCTTGCTGGTCTTCCTTGCGGTGAGGCCTGCTGCGCCAGATCCCTTGGCTGCCTCGATTCAGTGGTTCCATCTTGCTGGTATTCCAGCTGCCATTGGAACTGCTGCGGCTAAAATGGCCACCCAGTTTTGTGCTGGATAGCTGGAGCACTGGTCATGTAGGCACTGGTCTGCAGGTTGTGAAGACCGTGGGAAAAACATGCACAGTAGGTGAGCCATAAAAAGTCTCTAAGGGCTTCCCTTGGCTAGGGGAGGGACTTCTCAGGACCCTTGCACTTCCTGGGTGAGACAATGCCCCGCCCTGCTTTGGATTCACCCTTTTTGGGCTGCACCCCTGTCCAATCAGCCCCAATGAGATGAACCTAGTACCTCACTTGGAAATGTGGAGATCACTCGACTTCTGCATTGCTCACGCTGGGAACTGTGGGCGACAGCTCTTCCTATTCAGCGATCTTTGCGGAAATCCCATAAAATGTAGTCATGAATCTGGTGGTTGATCAGTAGCATTGATGATTGCTAAATATTCTGGATCCCCTTCCTTTGAATGTCCTTCATTTGAGAGGATGATGAATCCACCCTGTTGAACTCAGGGGTAAGTCTGTAAATTCTACCAATGGCATGACGGTGAAAACAACAGCCAGAACTTTGAGATCCATCACGTAATTCCCCACGTTCTCTCTGTCTCTGCTTTGAGTTTAGAAATGTTTCAGATAAAGACAACTTTTCCAGCCGTCTCTGGATAAAGGTGACTCATTGGTCTTCAGGGAGCTTGTGTGCTGTGATGTCACAGAAAGATAGAAAAAGAGTTTATACATAATGCAAGTCTCAATACCTACTGAAAGACTGCATAAATGCATGCTTGAGAAGGAAAAGCCTTGTTGAGAAATTTCTGTGTCTTAACAATTCTTCCTCTGTTTCCTGTGAGCACTCAGAAAGCCATGACTAACTTTCAGGAAGTGACCACTCACCATCAAGAGGATCAGCTGCTCAGGAAGGCAGGCCCAATAAGGTATAGACAAGCCTGGGAGTAGGCTTCACCTACAGTGGCAGGAAGAAGTGGATTTGGTGCAGTGCAGAAAGCAAGGACACTTTTAGCTAAAACATCATGGGCACCGACTGTATACATTATCTCATTGAAGAGTCACCCTTTCATCTGGGATGAAAAGCATTATCCTATGTTTATGAAAGAGGAAATAAGTGTCAGCTCCACCTCTAGAATCTCTAAAGGCAATATTCAAAATAAACACAGGAAAAAAATTTTTGAAAATCAGCAATACTGAATCATATATCCTAAGTAGCAGGTTGGAACAAATTTGGTAAAAATGTTTTTGTTGAACAGACTGCAGGAGCAGAGTGGGAGCTGCAAAGCAGCTGTGGATCTAGGAGTATCCACTGGCCCATAGGTGCCCTGTCTGACTCCCCCAGGAAGTTCATCAAAACCACATTTGCACTCTTCCACATACTCACATAATTTTTCCTCTTCTTGCTCTTCTCTTTTCTTATTCTTTAATCCAGCAAAGTCAAATTATAAAGAAAATATATTTTGTCTCTAGTCTTCAACTAGGATATTTATCAAAATTTCAGCTCCTGAAAAAAATATATATATACACATATGTGGCAACAATAGATGTGGGGGGTAGAGGGTAAGTGTTGAAAAACTGTTTGTTAGGTACCTTGCTCACTACTGGGGTTACAGGAGCATTCAGATCCCAAACCTCAGTATCATGTAGTATACCCATATAACAAACCTGCACCTGTACTCCTTGAATCTAAAATGAAAGTTAAAATTATTTACAGTATCAGTAGATAATATGATTTATCCTGTAGACTCTGTCAGTCTTTATAATCTATCAATCATCCATTGAACTAGGGATTCATGAGGCTTTAGATGACCCTTGTCATTTGAAAGTGAATATTTTCTATGAAATATTGGTTATCTAGGCCACCTTTGTACACTGTGGGGTCATGCCTCATAATTCATTAGTGAGTGATAAAATCACTAATGGGTAGCAAACAATATGCACACACACAAATAGGATGGAAAATATCGTATTTTGTCTTTTAACAACATATATCAAAAGAGAAAGTACAGTTTTATAAAACAGTTGCTTCCATTTGTTATGTCTGCTAATGTAGTAAGTGCTAAACCAAAACTCTTTAAAAATCCTCATTCTACAGGAAGGGTCATACATTTTCTGAGCTAATAATTTTTAAAAGTGTGCATGCATGCATATTTGTGTAAGTAAATTATTTAACTCATCTCAAAATGTTACTCCTCATAAGTAAATATCAATGATACCAAGTCATTATAAAGGAGTGTTATAAGGAATAAAATGAGAAATATTGCAAAAGTGTCTCAAACTCCAGCCAGCAAATAGCAGATAAATTGTGGCAGTTATTATAAAATTACATAGAGCATTGGATTAGAATCAAAGAGTCGTGACAAGAATAAAAAAGATGTCTTTTAATCCTCTGCATTGGAGACCATTTGTGTGCAAGCTTAAATTCTTTGGTCCTCACCTCTTCATTATTCTCTGCTGCAGGGATTTGCTTCAGACAGGCTTGTATCAGCTACACCATGGCCTCCCTCTCCTGCCCCATGGTCTCTCAGATGCCATAGTAGATGTCTGTACAAACCAAAAGGTAGGAGAATTAACCCCTTTGTGGCCAACGTTGTCCACTGGGGTCTGGAAACATAATTTGTGGGAGCTCAGAACATGATACCTCAGAACATGGCAATTAGCAATTTAAAAAGCTACAGGGGCAAGGCCACTCTGACTACCCCCACTTTTCTGTATGAAGCATAGTTATAAACTATTTTTTGATCTCCCTTGCTTCAGAGTAAGTCAGAAGACCCTTGTTCCAGAGGAGTACTGCTCAATACTTAGAGAGAAGGAATGATACACAGAGAAGCAAAGAAGAATTTGAACCTTTCAAGGCCTTTCTGGTTCCCTCCCCCCACCTTCAGTTTATTACCAGGAAGTTACACCCCCTTTTGTGTGCCGTGACATTGCTACAGGACTGTCTATTCTTCACTGAACGTAAGTATAAAAATACAGTTTTTGAGGGGTCTTTGGGTCATTTCTAAAGGCTTTCATGTCACATAAAACATTGTTAAATAAATTGTGCTTTTCTCCTGTGAATCTGTTATAGCACTGTAAGTAATGACTTACAGTGGGTGAGGAAAATATTTACTTTTTCACTCCTACACATCGATTCCCTCTTTGTCTCTGAGGTAGTCAGTTCTGAGATTTATGTCCTAAGTTTCCTTAAAAGTTCCCTCTGAATCAAGATTCTTTGTCACAGAAGACAATGTGATCACACATCTTTGGGTTGGCTTTCTCTTCTCTCATCCACTGTAGGGGCAATAAGGAAATAACTTTTTCTTACCCATCATAAGGGGCACGGATGACATCCCTGTAACAAAAGACAGATTAACAACAACAACTTATTTAAGTTTATTTAACCAGAGTTTTATGTGACCCCTATGTAAGGTCTTTTAGGCTGACTGACTGCACCATGCACCACATGGTAACCTCTGTGACCTGCACAGATGAGTTCCTGGAACTAGAAAGTCTGAAGTAACTGGAAAACCACAAAAAGGAGAATGATCAACCCCTGCAGTGCCTAATTAACTTTGAGGCATTCTTCTGTTGTTCCTTATTCCCACCTCAATTGATATGGCAATTGAACTTAGGTCAACCTGGTGACTTCAGACTCTATGACCCCCCTCCCAGCTTGCAAAAACCATCCTGAACTGTAATTTCTGTAACTCTCCACTGCCTACCCTAAACCTATAAAACCAACTCCTATCCCAGTGCCCTCTGCTGACTGTCTTTTTGGACTCAGCCTACCCACCCCTGGGTGATTAAACAGCCATGTTGCTCACACAAAGCATGTTTAGGGGGTCTTTTCATTCAGAGCATGGGTAATATTTGGTGCCAAAACCAGGGACAGGAGTACTCCTTTGAGAGACTGATCCCCTTTCCCTGCTCCCTTTCTAAGAAGAGACCTTTCTGAGACCTCAACACATCATACCAGCAGCTAATGATTGATTAGTGTGCCAAACAGGTCTCGCCACCTTCAGATCAAGTAAGCAGTCTGTCTCTCTTTCTCTCTCTTCTCCTTTCAGGAAAAAGAGACAAGTTTCTCCCTCTTTTTTTTTTTTTTTTTTTTTTTAAATCTTTCTCCTAGGTAGAGAAAATGAGACAAATCTCTCCCTCTTTTTTTAAAATTCTTCTCCTTCTAGGTACAGAAAATAAGATAAGTGTCTCCCTCTCTCTTTTCCTTTAAATCTTTTTCTTCTGGTAGAGACAAGGGAGACATTCTTGATCCATGTAGAGACAGAGGAGTCCAACGTTGGTCACAGACTAGGGAAGTCAGTCTTCCCTTGGTGTCTCGTCAGTAGTGGGGATGCCTGCCTTGATCACTCACCCACACTACAGCCCAGGACTCAGTCAGGGACGCCTCCTGAAAGCCCTGGTAGCTGCTTGCTCCTTCTCCTCATTTCTACTCTACTTCTCTCCTTAAAACTTATCTGCTTCCCCAGGGCAATATTCTGCCCTCTATTCCCTCTATTCCTCTGTCTTTGTTTCTAGCCTAGCTTGCATCCTAAAAAAACCTAAACCCTCTTCAACTGTCACCCTATCTGAAACCTAAACATCTCATTTTTTTCTTCCTATAACAGGGCATAGCCTCAATACAAATTATACAATGGTTCCAAATAGCCAGAAAACAGCACATTTAATGTTTCTATTCTACAAATTTAATTTTAATTAAAAATTTAAAAATTTAATAATTTAAAATTTTATTTTTCTATTCTACATTGTCAACAAATGGGTAAATGGTCTGAGGTGCCCAACACTCAGGCATGTTTTTTTAATACTCCAATCCCTCCTTAATGTCTGCTCTCAAGGCAACCTGTCCGAAATTTTCCTTCTCTCCCTTCTGTCTGCCCCTCCTGTGCCTCTGCCAGTAACTCAGAATCTTCCTTGTCCATTGACCATTCCAACCTTTCTCCCCACCTGTCTGAACCAGACCCTAATCCAGGCCCTAACACCCCCGCTGGAGCCTCCATCCTCTTCCCCTGCCCACAACCCACCTCCTTATGCCCCTACTGTCACCTCCCCACCTCATACTTAGTCAGGCTACCTCCTCTACCCCGGCCCAATAATTCCCCTTCTAAGAGGTGTCTGGAGCCAAAGGCATAGTTAGGATAGACATTCCTTTCTCTTTATCTGAACTTTCCCAAATGGGTCACTGGTTAGGCTCCTTTTCATCAGATTCTACTAAATATATACAGAAATTCCAATACTTAACCCAGTCCTATAATCTCACCTGGAGTGACTTAAATTTCATCCTTCTACTCTCACCCCTGAAGAACGCTTAATATGCATTTTATCACCCAATCAGCCCCTGACATTACAAAAAGCTACAGAAATTAAAATCTGGCCCTTCCCCCACCCCACAACAGGAATTAATCAACCTTGCCTTTAAGGTGTTCAATAATAGGGAGGAAGCTGCCCAGTGGCAGCGCATCTCCAAACTACAGATGTTTGCCTCTGTTGTAAGACAAACCCCCGCCATACCACTGGCTCACAAAAACTTCAAAGTGCCAAGACTACAACGTCCAGCCCCCCATCCCGGACCTTGCTTCAAATGTCAGAAACCTGGCCAGTGGGCTGAGGAATGTCTGCAGCCCAGGATTCTTCCTCAGCCCTGCCCATCTGTGTGGGTCCCCACCGGAAGTCAGACTGCCTGAATCACGTCACTGCTCCTTGGTTTGGTAGCTGAAGACTAATGCTGCCTGAACATCACGGAAGCCCCTTGGACTGCCATGGGTGCCAAGCTTTGGGTAACTCTTACAGTGGAGGGTAGGTTATCCCCCTCTTAATTAACATGGGGGCCACCCATTCCACACCACCTTCTTTTCAAGGACCTGTCTCCTTGGCCTCCATAACTGTTGTGGGAATTGATGGCAAGGCTTCCAGGACTCTCCAAACTCCCCAAGTCTGGTGTCTGGTGTCAATTAGGCCAATACTCCTTTCCAAATTCTTTCCTAATCATCCCCACTTGTCCAGTTCCCCTGTTAGGCTGAGATATCCTAGCAAAATTGTCTGCCTCCTTAACTATTCCTGGGCTATAGCAACACCTCATTGCCTCCCTCCTCCCCAAAACCATACCTCCCTCAATAGCTCCCCTTATATCCCCCACCTTAAACCCAGGGTGTGGGACATCACCTCCCCATCCCTTGCTACAAGTCACTCGCCCCTCATCATCCCGTTAAAACCTACCACCCTTATCCCACTAGACATCAGTACCTCATCCCAGCACAGGCGTTAAAAGGCCTGAAGCCTGTTTATGACTTGCTTACTGCAACCTAGCCTTTAGTTCTCAGTGACTCTCCTTAGAATTCACCTATCCTACCTGTCCAAAAATCAGACAAATCCTACAGGCTAGTCCAAGATGTCTGCCTCATTAATCAGATTGTACTTCCCATCCATTCACTTGGACCAAACCCCTTTACCCTCTTATCTTTCATACATCCTTCCACAACTCACTATTCTGTCTTGACCTCAAAAACGCATTTTCCACCATCCCCTTACACCCCTCCCCTCAGCCTCTTTTCACCTTCACTTGGACTAACCCCAACACCCACCAATCTCAACAATTCACCTGGACCATTCTGCCCCAAGGTTTCAGAGACAGCCCACACTACATTAGTCAAGCCCTTTCTCAGGACCTACTCTCCTTCCGTCCATCCTCTTTGTACCTCATTCAATATGTCAACAATCTTCTTTGCAGTCTCTTTTACAAATCTTCCCAGCAAAATACTCTTGCTTCTTCAACTACTATACTCAAATGGATATCATGTATCCCCTTCTAAAGTCAAAATGTCTTCCCCATCCATTACCTATTTTGGTGTAATCCTTTGCCAGCATACACAGGCTCCCCCTGCCAACCATATCCAGTTAATTTCCTAAACCCAAACCCCATCCACTAAACAACAGCTTCTCTTCTTCCTAGGTGTTGTAGGATACTTTTGCCTCTGGATACCAGGTTTTTACCTCCTAACAAAACCACTTTATAAACTTACAAAAGGAAACTTAGCTGACCCATAGACCCCAAATCCTTCCCCTATTCTTCCTTTCAGCCCTTAAGAAGGCCTTAGAAACAGCGCCTACACTGGTGCTCCCCCACTCCTCCCAAACCTCCTGCCTTCACAGGGCAGAAGAAAAAGGCTGTGCAGATGGGATTCTTACAGAAGAGCCAGGCCCATGACCAGTCACCTTCTTGTCTAAACGGCTAGACCTCACAGTCCTTGGCTGGCCGTCATGTTTACACACCACGGATGCTGCGGCTGTAATACTCCCAGAATCCCTTAAAAGTACAGGCTATATGCCACTTACCTTCTACAGCTCTCACAACCTCCGAAGTTTAATTTCCTCTTCACACCTTACACACATACTATCCACCCCTCACCTCCTCCAACTCTATTCACTATTCATTGAAACACCCACAGTAACCATTGCTCTTGGTCCTGACTTCAACCCAGCCTGTCACTTAGTACCTAACACAAACCCTGAATCCCATGATTGTATCTCCCTAATCCATATAGTATCCTCCCATTTCCCCATATTTCTCTTTTTCCTATTCCAGACCCAGACCACACATGGTTTACTGATGGCAGTTCTTCAAAGCCCAGTTGGTTGGCACCAGCCAAAGCTGGCTATGCTGTTATATCCCATTCAGCTATTATCGAGGCTGCCACACTCCCCTCTACCACTTCTCAGCAAGCTGAGCTAATTGCCTTACCCAGTGCTTACTCTTGCCAAAGTACTACATGTCAATACCCATTCTTACTCTAAACATGCCTTCTACATTCTACACCACCACGCTGCCATATGGGCAGAAAGACGTTTTCTTGCAACACAAGGGTCCTCTATTATGAATGCCGCACTTAAGGCTGCTGTCCTCCCAGCCAAGGCCAGAGTTTTCTGCTGCAGGGGATTCAGGATTCAAGCCACTCCTAAAGAAACCACAGGGTATAGCCCCTTTGAGCTCCTATATGGCCGCACCTTTCTGCTTGGGCCTCACCTTATTCCAGACACCAGTTGTCTTGGTGACTAACTTCCAGTCCTTCAGCAGGCCAGACATGAAACTCGCCAGGCTGCTAATTTCCTCTTATCCACTCCAGATACCAGACTATATGAAAACATCCTAGCTGGAAGGTCGGTCATAGTTAAAAGCCTAACCCTCAGTTTTTTCAACCTTGATGAACCGGACCCTTCCTGGTCATCTACAGCACCCCAACTGCTGTCCATCTACAAGACACCACCCAGTAGGTCCATCATTCCAGGATAACGCTGTGTCCATCAGACAATCAGCCTGACTCCTCTACCTCCTCTTGGAGGTCACAAGTACACTCCCCAACCTCTCTAAAGCTCACTCAAATCCGGAAGAAACTTGAATGCCCTGTTCTTGTTTACGCTGACAGTTTACACTTTTCCATCTGGCAATCATGGCTGATATTTCATGACTTTACCCCCAGGCTGCCACCCACGACTCTCTTTTAGAGTGGTTAGATGATCTTCAGTGGCAAGGAACTCTCCAGCTCTTCCACTCTGATGAAGTCCTCTTCTTTTCTGTTATACTCACTATAATCTCACTCCTTTTCTCCTGCCACCCTCCCTGATTACCTCCAACATACCATAAACCTAACTCACCCTCTCCTAGCCGACTCAAACCCTTTTATAGCCAGAGATTGCTGGTCATTCATTTCACTCTCCTCATCCCACTACATGGCCATTCCTGCCCTAGTGACCAACTGAATGAAATCTGTTTCTCTACAGCTCCAGCTTTCCTTCAACACCCTCACCTGTATCCCCCAGAACTCCTCTATGTCCTAGCGTCGACAGAGACACCCCAGATGTCTCATCCCAACAGGCTACTGCTCTTCTATGCACCTACCTATGTAATTTTTCCACCTATGTCAACTCAACATCCCCCGTTATTGGACCTCTAACCACACAAACAAATACTCCTGTCACCACTCCCTTATGCATTTCGCAACAATCACCCACTAGAATTCCCGTAGAAGACCTCCCACCCCCTTTGTGTTCCTTTAAATTTATTTCCAAGGCCCGGGGACCCATGTTAACAAAGAACTAGGAACAAACCAGCTTTGAATTATGAAAAGGCCCTCCCTCATTACTAGAGCAAGTTTTGCCAAGGTAGGCACTTACCCTGGCTCTCACTCCATCCTTGGCTGCCCTCCCCTTGTTCATCAGATTCTCCACTAAACCCCTCTCCTAGATACCAAATGCTTTATCCACACAATTACCCTATAAAACCCCACTACAACATTTAACAGCCATGGACCTTACTGGTTCCTTTGATGTTTGGGTCCAAAGCCCCAGCCCCCTCAGAACACTTTCTCACCTTTTCAGTTTATACTTCCAGTTCTGTCTAAGCCAAGGACTTTTTTTCCTATGTGTTTCTTCTTCTTACATCTGCCTTCCCACCAACTGGACAGGAACATGTACCGTAGTTTTCCTTATTCCCAAAATTCACTTTGCAAATGGAGATGAAGGCCTCCCTGTTCCCCTTGAGATCTTGACACGACACTAGCAGGTCATTCCATTGATGCCCTTACTTGTAGGGTTAGGAATTACTACTGCACTCCACACAGGCATAGCAGGCCTTACCACTTCAATCACCACCTTCCACAGCTTCTCTAATGATTGGTCTGCTAGCACTGCAGAATTAATCACTATCCCTCCTTCAAGCCCAAGTAAATTCACTCACTGCAGTTGTCCTCCAAAACTGCAGAGGTCTTGATTTACTGACAGCTGAAAAAGGAGGTCTTTGCCTATTCCTAAATGAGGAATGTTGTTTTTATGTAAACCAGTCCAGTGTCGTATATGATGCCATGAATAGATTAAAAGAGCACAAAAGGTTGTTCATCAGGCAAATGGTTATTCTGGACCTGTCTGGACTGGCTGGACACTCTCTAACTGGGTGTCATGGCTTCTTCCAATCTTTAGTCCTCTGATACCTATCTTTCTTCTTATTTGGACCCTATGTCTTCTGATTAATCTCTCAATTCCTACAAAATTGTATACAAGCCAAAATCAATCAGTCAGTATGGCAAATGCTCCTTCTAAGAACCCCACAGTATCACCCCTTGCCCTGAACTCTCCCAGCAGTCTAAATTCTTTCCAGTTTTTAGGTGTCCATGCTACCCCGAATCTCGCTCAAAGAGGCCCTGAGAAACATTGCCTCATCACTCCTCTGTGCCGGACTTCCTAATATTCCACAACCCTCCACTCTTCATTTATTTTTCCTTTATATTACTAATATAAAAGGACAGGAATGTAAGGTCTTTTAGGCTAAACTGACACTGCTATGGACTGCATGGTCACCTCTGTGACCTGCATGTACGCTCCAGATGAGTTCCTGGAACTAGAAAGTCTGAAGTAACTGAAAAAACACAAAAAGCAGAAGAATGATCAACCCCCGAAGTGCCTAATTAGCTTTGGGATGTTCTTCTATTGTTCCTTACTCCCACCTCAACTGATAAGGCAACTGGACTTTGTAACCTACCTTGCTCAACTGATAGGTCAACCTTGTGACTCCAGACTCTACGACCCCCTCCCAGCTTGCAAAAACCTCTCTGAACTGTAACTTCTGTAACTTTCCACTGCCTACCCTAAACCTGTAAAACCAACTCTTATCTCACTGCCCTCTGCTGACTCTCTTTTTGGACTCAGCCTGCCCACACTGAGGTGAATAAACAGTCATATTGCTAACACAAAGCCTGTTTAGGGAATCTCTTCATTCAGAGTGCATTTAACACCCCATACCCAGAGAAAAATGTGTGCTTTTATTCTAAGTCTGATGAAGGAAGTGAAAAGTTGTAGAGAAGCATGATTAGACAAAGAAAGTAGGATCTCATAGTGATCAAGCGAACGGAGACCCAGCAAAGCCTGTTTGTTCAGATTATTTTTGGGCTCTCTATATGGCATTTTTTTTTCTCAGGATGTGGGGCAGGAACTCTCTAGAATAAGGCCCTTATGACCTACTTTCAGGGAAGGTAGGTCAGAGAGTAATGTCTCTGGGTTTTATGGTTTGCTTGGGGGAGAGGAGTTCTAGTTTCTATGATCTTAGGTGGGGAGAGAAATTCTTGACACACTTTGGAGGAGCATGAGGAGAGGAAGAAAAGAGAGCATAAGGAGGTCAGAGTGATCTTTTTTCTGAGACCTTTCTAATATCCTTCTGTTCAAAATACTTGGCATGCCATGACGCCATATTTTGAGATACCGTGTTCTGATCCCTGATACGTTCATTTCTCTTCCCTAGAATCACTTTCCAAATAAAACACAGGTGGTCCCAGACTTAGAATGATTTGACTTATGATTTTTAACTTTATGGTGGTTTGAAATCCATATGCATTCTGTAAAAACTGTACCTCAAATTTTGAATTTTGACCCCTTCCCAGGCTGGCACTGTACTGTATTATACTCTCTCTTACTGCGAATTACTGCTTCCAGTCAGTCATGCACTTATGAGGGCAAACAACCAGCACTCTATGGTACACTAAACTGTTAGATGATTTTCCCCAACTATAGGCCTATGTAAGTGTTGTAAGCACATATAAGTAGGCTCAGCTAAGCTACAGTGTTCTGTAGGTTGGGTGTGTAAGATACATTTCTTTCTTACATATTTTCAACATATGATGGGTTTATCTAGACATATCCATTTAGTTAGGAAGCATCTATACCTGCATGATAGCCTCTGTCTCAGGCTCTGCTCTTAAGGAGATCTAAGCTAAGAAAGCCTCCCACCTCCTTTTTTCTTACCTATTTTGTTCTTTCCACTGCTAGTGTTGTTCTTAGTAATTGAAGAAAATGAACCCCAGGAAGCGAGGCTCTTAGCAGTGTTATGATATACCTAAAATACTGTGGTCTTCATTTCCAGCCTCTGCTGTATTTTGTGATGGAAGTAGACAGCAGGGAACCTAAAGATGTCTTTGACCTTATTATTTTGGAGATTTCAGAAAACACTGCTTTTTGTTTTTTTATTTTTCTAAAAGAGAAAACTTAACAGACAAATAGGTATCAAAAAGAATTTTTGATGTCAAGACAAATAGGACTACCTCCAATAAGGAGCACTATTCTTGAACAGGGCATACGTTTGCCTTGTGTGTAAACACAAGGCTGCATTTCTTCTCCATCAGAGTAAGTGACATATACAAATCCTGTTTAATATCCCCTTTTTAAGAGGCCTGCTTATTTGCTTTTTATGTTTGTCTCTGTAAATTGATTAGAGAGGAATTTGTTTATACCCCAAATAAGACAATAGAGAATTATAATTATATTTCATCACAGGCCTGCAATTTCTGCCCTAGAGAATATAATGAAATGAGGGAAATACCTCCTCCTCCTTTGGAACTGAAAGCTGTGCTTTAGGCGATTGGCACGATATCTGCCATGCACACCCCACCAATCACCAAATGTGTCCTAGGATTAAGATCCCTACCTTCAGGCTGAGGGCCCAAAGCTGCACAGTAATTGCAGCTTAGATGATTTTGCCCAACTATAGGCCAACTGTTGCCTGCAGTTGTATTTGATAAGGAATTAATGACATGTGAAACATTCCAACAAATTTGGGATATCTCCCGCCTTATTGTAATTAAGGGAATCAAAATACATTCTGATCTAGAAATGAAGGTAGCCTAAACCCTCCATTATTCTAAAAGCTACACAGTAAGTTTATTACCTTATATAATTTCTATTTTAGAAAATAAGGACATTGAATCTCAAAGAAGAAATCATCTTGCCAAAGTCAAATACTAAGTTGCTACTGGAACACATATTCATACTCATGTCTGTCTGACTCTTCTATACACGATTCCATCTCACATTAGCATTTGTGGAGAGTTTCCTATGTGCTGAGCATTGTACTATGTATTTATATGAGTATCTATTTTATAAGCCTCAGAATACCAACAGCTCCTGAATTTGTATAAGGTAGCTGGTCAGCCAGCTCACAGACGCAGTCTCCAGTCTCCCACTAGTTATAGCCAAATATCTAGGTTCTCACCAAGGGAATATGAACAGAAGTAATATGAGCAGCCTTTGCTTACTTCTTTAAAATAAAATTACTTGTTTTTCCTTCTCTTTCTGTTTTCCCTCAGGCAAGAAGCTTGACATAGTATCAGTGAGCCCAAGTCAACCATATGAACAAAACCATGTCCCAGAAGAGGGCAGAATATCAAGTCAGAAGAATCCTGCGTCCTTAGATGACCTTGTAGAAAACAGCCACAAACTTACTCTGGGTTACCCTCATACCTCTGAACTATTATGCATAGAGAAATAAAGGTATTCAAATCACTGTTTTTGGGGTTTCTCCATTCATGTAGCTTAGCTTATGACCTAAATAATGACACTCCAGTGAACACTGTACATGTTACAAAGGAAAATCTAGAGTCAAAGAGGTAAAATCATTTGCTGAAGTTTTCGTAACCCATGAGTGTTCAGAGCTAGGATTGGAACTCGAACCTTGTCTCTATTTTCTTGGCTTTTAAATCAAACTGTGTAATTGACTTAGAAAAGTGCTTCTCAAAGTTTAGCAAATATTAGAACCAACTGGAAAGCTCAGCAAAATGCAGATTCCAAAGCCCCTTCCCTAGAGATTCTGATCAAGGTGGTCTTGGGCCAAACCTAAGAACTGGCAGTTCTAACAAGCCCCATATGATGCTGAGATTGCCTGTCTAGCAACCACATTTTAAGTATCAATGACAGTGATTTCTTACACAAAGACGAAAGACAAAAAAAAAAAAAAAAAAAAAAAAGGAGAGAGAGAGAATTAAGACTTTATTTGGGAGGCCGAGGCAGGGGGATCATCTGAGGTCAGGAGTTCGAGACCAGCCTGGCTAACATGGTGAAACCTCGTTTCTACTAAAAATACAAAAAATTAGTGAGGCGTGGTGGTGCCTGTAATTCCAGCTACTTGGGAGTCTGAGGCAGGAGAATCTCTTGAACCAAGGAAGTGGATGTTGCAGTGAGCGAGGTTGTGCCATTGTACTCTGGCTTGGGCAACAACAGCAAAACTTCCTCTCCAAAAAAAAACCCCAAAAAAACTGATGACTTTTCAAAGGACAGAAGCCTTGGCCATGACAGAAACCAAAGGGAGGATGAACTGGATCATGACAGTGCTGATAATGATGATGATAAGAGCCAGCATTTATTGTGTACCATGCACTATTTTGTTACACACATTATCGAATTTAATCCTTGCATTCTATGAGGTACTTTAAACAATGCTTCTCATACATGAGGAAACTGAGGCTTAAAGAGATTAGTTCCTGTTCTTCTGATTCCCCACTTTCTATTTAACTTTTTACCTTTAGAAATGCAAATACAGCCTTTTACCTCCTCTTCACCAGACACTCTCTACAAGGCAAATACATCTGACTATATGATGAGGAGCTCCAGGAAAGGAATCTCACCCTCCACGAGGTTGCCTCGGGAGGTAACAGCCAATTTCTATGAAACGCTTTCCCAGCTGGAGACTACCTCCAGAGATACAAGACTTTCTCCCTCCTGGGGAGTTTTTGGCCTAGCTTAGTCCTGCCCAGAAAGGTACCAGTAGTCAACAGCTCAACCGCCCAGTAGATAAGGCACCCAGCCCCTCTCCTTGCTCACTTCCTCCGCTGTCTTTTAAAAGTCCCCTGTGTTCTGTTCCAAAAGCAAACTGGTACCCTTAAATCAGGAAGTATATACTCTTTTTGCTAGCTAGCTTTGGAATAAATGACTTTCTTTATACCAGACCTCATTCTTATTAATTGTACTCTGCAAGAGGTGAGCAACTAACTTGCATTTCGGTTACATAACTTCAGCATAATAGCTCTTTGATACTTATTATAAACACTGTTCATAAAGGAGTGCCTGAAAGCTATTCATTCCCTAACTCTTTTCCCTAGATGTGCTAAAATCTAACCTCCTATTGAGCCAGACCAGCCAAAATCTACCCAGATGTCTCTAGGCCTGTTTTGCCCATTTGTAGCATAGTAATGCCTTGTAGACACATTGTAAAAACTAAAGCTGTCATGTGGAGATGGATTCAGTAAATAAGAGTGATTACTCACATTTAGAAAGAACGGTCTAAGGAAGGGAATGAAAACAAGTCATTCCTGAACAGAGAAGTCTCAGCACAGTGAAGGGAAGTAAAAGGCAACTTTAAACCTAACATTTTTAATTATTCCATTTCAATGTCTCTTTTCGTGCTGTACCTATTAGAATAAAACAAAATTTTCGAATCTGACCCCCTTCTACCTGCTCCAAAACTTAAGGCATTTGTGGTGTTGGTCCTCCTTTCAGCTAGAATGCTGGGACAAAGAAGTTGTGGAGAACATTGTGATCCCAGCCAGAGCAGACTGGAGGACATTTAGGAGTCATTTGTCTTGTCTAATCATTTGAAATTGCCTGCGGACTAACATCAGAACCTCAAGACCCCAGTAAATGCTTTAAAATAACAAGTTTAAGGAGACACTGTGCGATCCACATAATGCTGAGATGAAGTGATTGACATCAGTGCCCTGAGCTGACTGGAGGACAGGTGGAGGTGCCAGACTATTTTCTACAGAGTATCACAGCCATGCACGTGGCCAGCCATGGCATCCTGCATGTTGGAAGAACCCAGGATGCTGACAGTATTCATCCCCCAACATCAGGATCTCCATAAACCCACCTGAGGCCCACATCTAAAATCAAACACAACTCCAACTGGATTTGACTTTCTCCGAAAAAGCCAATCTCTCCTTTTTACACTAAAGCTGATTCTGATGGTTCTACACCCAGGAACTAAAGTCCTAGGAGCCAAGCCTGGATGACAACTGTGGCAGGAACGTCATACCATGAGCTGAAGAATCACCATTAGGTAGCCACAGACTGAGTATCACACTCTTTGGAATTGTCTTTAGCTCTAACAGAAAAATGTGTCATGGGTTCCCTAAATAGTAGGGCTGCATTATTTTTCCAAGAAGACTTGAGGTTTAGTAAACTATTGTGTAAAATGAGACAATGAGGATGAAAGAGGACCAAGACTTTAGTAAGAGCCATCTTTTCATTCAGAAAGCTTTCATATTGGTCCTGGTTGTCTGATCTTAGCAATTTATCCATGTCTATTTCCTTATCTGTAAAAAGTGTTAACTGATTACCAATTTTCATTTGTTAGTAAGACTATCTTATGAAGTAAGGATGAAAGTTCTCTATCAATTGATTTATCCTCCCTCTCTCAGAAAAAAGGAATGCCTCAAGATTTCCAGGCTTGCCAATTTTCCCAAAGAAGGCATCTTGGTGTGAAGGAGTAGGAAGAAAAAGCATCTTTTTAAAAAAATCCCCAATTTGGCATGTACTACCTGGAGCACAAAAGCCATCCACACTCCTTTTTCTCATCTATACGATGGAATTTAAAGAGAGAAATTTTGTCACAGGTGACTGCATGAATGAACCTGTAGGACATTATGCTAAGTAAAATAAGCCAGGCACAAAAGGACACATACCACATGATCTAACTCACATTAAGTGAAATCTAAAAAAATTGAACTGAACCTGAGTTCAGGCAAGGAGTGGAGTGGTGGTCACCAGAGGCTGGGAGTGGGGGAAGGAGGATATGCTGGTCAAAAGATATGAAGATAGAAGTTCTCTATAAATGGATATATCATCAGTTTCTCTCTCAGAAAAGAAATGCCTTAAGATTTCAACTAAGATATAGTACTCCAAGTCAAGGAAATACATTGAAATATAAAAGTGAATGAGAAAGCTGTTAACATATGAATAGCATTGAAGCTCCCCTGAATTATTTTTCAGACACGAAAAATTAGTTTTTTGAGATTTATTGCCCGGGATGCTGACTATTGTACTGTATATTTCAAAATTGCTAAGAGTAAATTTTAGATTTCACCACAAAAAATGTTAAGTATTTGAAGTGATGGATATATTAACTAGCTTGATTTAAACATTCTACATTATAGACATATACCATCACTTTGTGCCCCCAAAATATGTACAATTATAATTTGTTGACAAATTTTTAAAAATTAAAAAATAGTACCTGTATCTGAGGGGTGCCATGAAGACTAAAGGTGAGACTGTTGATATAAAACTCCTTGATAAAATGCAGAACTATTTATGAATCACAGTGTTTATTATGTTAACTATTTATAACAATTAGATATAAGTAGCAGTAAGCATCCTGGGAACATATTAGTGATAAAAACTAACAGAATATTAATTCTCAGATTTTCCTACCAACTCACACATATAATACACACATACATACCAGCACTCACATGCTGAAACATGCCCAAAACAGAAATAAATGTATCTACAGATTCCCCTGTTTAGATGCTTCTTTGATCCCTCAGAGAGGCCTGAGCAAAATTCCTAACCTTGTGTCTTGGTACACAAGTCATTCATAATCAGTTGTGAGTAAGGCACAAATAATGTGATTCTCAAAAAATGTGTGGGCATTTCTGGTGCCTATAATGCAACATATATATATATATATATATATATATATATATATATGTGTATATATATATATATATATATATATATATACACACACACACACACACACACATACAGTTCTAAGAAACCTAAATTCTATAAAATCACAAATTACAATAATAGAACTAAATAAACCTAGGAATCGGACAGGCTACTCAAAGTCTATGCAACATTTTAATCACAGAACTAACAAAAATAATGGTGAAATATGTAATAAAAACACAAGCAGAGTTTAAAGATCATATTAAATTCCTAGTATGTAAACAGATAAATATGACTGAAGGTGACCTGATGGAAGAAAGTTTAAGTCATAGTAGATTCTACTAAGTTTGGAGATAAGAGAACAACACACAAAAATCAAAGGTGACTGTGCAATAGGCCTCCAAAAATAGAGCATGTGGCAAAAATAAGCCCAGAAGAAATTACAGTTTTTATATTAGTGTGTCTATAGTGTAACTGGCTTCGCTGACTTGGGCCAGGCTTGACTGATCTCAGCAAGAGATGCAAGAACCCTTGCATCTGTGATCAGTTAGCAGGTCAGCAGTAGCCTGGCTAATCAAGAAAGAACTCAGGTAGAATATTCTCTGCTTGAAAAAATTTTTAGGTCTTTAGCAGATTCGTCTGGACTTATTCACACAGTAGTCATACAGTTCAAGTTGAACAAATAGTATTGTGGAAGGTCTCTTGAGGCCTAGCCTTGAAACTGGTGGACCATTAATTCTGCCCCAGTTGATTGGCCGAAACAAGTCACAGAGCCATTTCATATGGGGTGTGGAAATAGACTTCAGCTCATCATGATAGGAGCTACAAAACGCAAAATGACATTGTGAAAAGGTATAAATATAGGATGGGAGAAGATAATTGAGCCCATTTAACAACCAGTCAATTAGCAAGAAATAAGCCTTGCATACAGTACTATCTTCTTCCTCCTTCTGGGTTCCACTGTGGCCACTTGGTGGTATAAAACACTAATGAGCTAGGAAGAAAAATTTTTCTTAAATTACTGCCACATTTTCCTGGCATTATTCCTCTATTTACAATCACAGATGGACTAATTCAGATTACAAAAACATATGTTATAGCAGAACAGGCCACCATAATTTATAAATGATTTATTTTACTAAAAAAAATTTTCAGGAGAGTGTCAATGTTATCTATATATTAACAGCTTTCTCTCAAACTTGAATTTCAATATGTTTCCTTGATTTAGAAACAAACAAGTGAAGTTATATCTACAGCAGAGTTTATCAACTTTAGTACTGTTAACGTTTTCAGCCAAATAATTTTTTGTTGTATGGGATTGTTTTGTGCATTATAGGATGTTTAGCAGCATCTTTGGCCTCTACCCACTAGCATGGCCCTCAGGTTTTGACAACCAAAAATGTCTCCAGATATATCCCATGTCCCCCAGAAGGAAGCATAATCACCCTCAGTTGAAAACCACCATACAAGAGAATCAGAAGTGTGCATAACCTACAGCCTACTATGCCACAACTATTAGTCAATTTCAAGATCTCAGGTAAACATCATCTATTAATGTCTCAATTAAAAAAAAAAAAAGGAGGATTACTGTGCTTGGGAAGGGCAGACTGTTTTTAGAGGAGAATGGTAATTCTCCACCTGGAGATTGTCTTTCATAAATAGGGAACACTCCTGACACCCTTGGCCTTTGTTCACACTATCGCTCTTCCATGGTTACTAAATTTGAGAGAGGAATCCTGTACATGTTCCCAGTTCATGTTCATTTACTTTTCACTCAAGAGCAAACTGCTCACACATTCTGCACAACTCCTTCAGTCTTTAGGGTTTATAGGGTCAGGCTCTTTTCCTGTGGTGTATGGAGAGGTGAAAGAAAGCTATTACAAAGAAGTATTATAATACAGTACATTGATCAGGACAACTGGGACATAGATGGTGACGTTTGGTTTGGGGCAAAAAACATACAACTACCGGAGCACTTTGATATGGCCAAGGCAAGGACTTCAGTGGCCTGCAGGAAACAATGAAGCCAGTGTTTACAGGTTGGGTTTAACTTTTAACTGTTATAACCAGGGCAGATGCTGTTAGGCATAAGGTAAATGCAAACGGGAATTTGTCCATTATGGGATAAGACAGTTTAATGCGGCTTTGATCTCAAGCAAGTTGCTTATGCTTTTATAGATGGAACTAAACATGCTATGCCTTAGAAAACAATGCACCTATCTGCCTATTTTAAGGAAAAGCAAGCGCTCAGCAAAGGTGTGTGTGGTAGGTCTCAGCAACTCATGAAATGCATAAACCTCAAGCCCAGGGAAGATACAGGCAAAGGACCTCAAAGAAAAGTTTCAGGCCTCAGGTTCAGCAAAGACAGAGGGTAAGGGCACTCAGACATCCACAAAGGCACCAGCCACAATTACCAAAGATACAGGCCGGAGGAACCTCAACCAGATGATAGTGGCCTGAGAAAATGCGGATCAGGATAGGTTAATTTCACAAAAAGGAGAATCCCTACCCTTCATAGAGGGAAGGCTTTTAAGCCTAAGCAATCCTGTGCCACAAGAACATTGGATCAAGTCTGAAACTACTATATTTACATGTAGAGGTGTGTTGGTGCTATATCACTAGACACAGCCCATACCCATTTCAGCACTAGGAGATGGAAACACTGGACTCCAAGGGAAAAGAGAAATGGCAATAAAGAGGTTTTCCAAGGTACTCAGATGGTGGGGAAAATGCATCTCCATTTGGACAGGGAATATAAATGTGTATTTCTAAATTCGCAAGAAAGCAACAATGCCAGAAATGCCACAGGTAAGAGAGGAGACAGTTTGTCTTGGTGATTTCGTTCTACTCCATATAATAAATCAATAATGCTAAAATTAACCTCATTTTTGAATTTACAAAGGACAGGTCATAGATTTTGGACAAGGTATCAGATGACTGGCATTGTCTAGCCCAAAACAAAAAGCTTTTCTCCATTTTTCCTCCTTTATATAGACTCCCTCAAGTCCCTGCTATAATTCTTGGCAACATTAAGTACATAATTTTGTCGGCATAGTTTCTCTAGGGGCTGTGAATTGGATCATTTTCAGAATTTCTTGGGTGTGAGCCAATGCTGTGATGATCACGTATGTTCTGTTACCTCTTTGGATATTTCAAAAGAGAGGCTTATCAGAGCTTTGCATTGAACAAATAAAGCTTCGAAGGTCCCGAAGGACTCACAACTGTTCCTGTGGGAGCCTATCTGGCTTCAGCTACTGAAGGAATCCTAACTCCAGCCAGGCACGGATAATCCCTCTGGCTGAGATTAAGCTGAATATTAACTTGGAGAGGAAATAATGAAGGCAGTCAAAAAATTTGATTTTCAAATTTAATTCCTTTGAACTTTAATGTAATTGGACTTCAACCTACAAAGATATTTATATTTTCACCTTTATTTTTCACCCTATTTTGAGAAGCATTTGTATCTAAATTTGTAGCACTTCTATCCTGGCATTATTAAATTATTGTAATATTGTTATTTTATCTCTTTAAATAACCCATGAATTGACTATGCTGAGCAAAATAGCTGAATAAATTTGAGTGGGAAATAATTGCCTTGAAATGAAATCAATTAATATGTGGTTTGGACCAATTTCAGAGCCTTCTGGGGTCATTAGCTGTACTGCCCACCAGTGGGTCTAGGATAATATATTTTTTTAAATAGTGGTTAATTTTAAAATATCTCCATGACAGCAAAAACAAGACTATCCTTAGAAATGGTGAATCTGTGTGCATGAAGGAATAGTGATCCCACAGATCTATCATCAGCTTAAGGGTTAGGCCCAGTGCAATACATTAAAAAAATGAAAAGCTGGACAATGTGAAGGGCGAGGAATGCCTCTTCTTCATTTCTAGTGTTTCCTTCTAGGTGGAGGGAGTTGTTAGTTTAACACTACTGACTTTCTTCCTGGCTCTGAAGCAGTCCTCTCCAAAGAGGAGGAAGTGACTGATTTCATTAGAAAACTGAGAAGGAGTAAAATGAGTGAGCTCATTTCAGTTTCTTCCTTTCTCTTTTGAAATTAATCTTGTCCTCGAGATTATGTGCTGAAGTCTGCTCAGTCTTTCAATAGGCATAATAGGAAATGCCCTGTGAGGGGTGGGAGGGTCGGGGATGGCATGGGGGAGGTGTTCGATGTGTATGGGACACTACATTTATTTATTTAAATTAGAATAAGACTTACGTATCAGTGAGTCCATCCATACCGCTGATAAGTAAGTCTTATTGTGAGGTTCTTTACTGAAAGTACCTTTGCCTGCAAATAAAGCCACATTCTCCAATATATACATTTTCGGTAATCCAGCTGATATATGGCCTCCTGTTTGCATTATTTGGCTTATTTTCAAATGGCTTATAGCTTTGCAAGAATGAAGAGAGATGTTATTTATTGTACCTTCTTAATTTCCCCCACACTGACATTTTTTTCTATTGCACAGTTTAATTTTACTTTTTATGTTATAGATTTGGTTTCCAGACCCTTACTGGTTTCAGCCATTTTATGGCCTGACAGTATGGGTGTAAAATGTGGTATCTCAGAGGCCATTAATTGTCCTCCATATCCATTTTTATTTCTTTCAGTATTATGACTCAAGTTTTGGCGAGGCACATAGCACCTAACTAGAGACTATATTTTACAGCTTGCCTTGCTTCTAGGTGTTGCAGTGTGACTAAATTATGGTCAAAGAGAAGTAATCAGAAGTAATATGGGCACTTCTGAGGCTTTCAGAAGGAATTTGTGTGCCACAAACATCTTCTTTGCATAGACTGGAACACAGATATAGTGGTGAGTCAGCTTCAAGCATACAGATACAGACAGTAATTCTAGCAGTATTACTCAAAGTTGTAGTACACAAGGAGATAAGGAGCTTCCACTATACTAGAGTTGAAAATACTGCTTTCTTAATTGAGAAAATCTAAGAAAAATAACTGGCTGGACAAAGCAGTGTGCTTAGTTGTGTTATTAACTTACATACTAACACGAGTTTCTTATTTCATTGCAGACTTGTAATAAAGAGTTGACATTTTGAGCAGAATTGCTTAAGAAAATGCCATAGTAATTTAATCAAAAATATGGGCTCCCTAAGCTAAATAATGTGTACACCTGGACATGGAGTTTAGAATAATGAGGCATTGGAGATTCAGAAGGGTAGGAGGGTTGGGGGCAGGTGAGGAATGGGAAATTACTTAATGGATACAATGTACATTATTCGGGTGATGGTTACACTAAAAGATTAGACTTCATTGCTGTGTAGTATGTCCTGTATACCTTGTCTTTAGGCTTTGAATAACCAGTGTCTAAGTATATGTGTCAAACAGACTCTTTGACTCCCTCTTGATCTTTTTCCTATGGTCTTCGACGTGAGTCTTTGAGAACAAGGGAGAAGACAAAAGGTACATTACATTCACAATAAAAAATTATGATGTAAAGACATTTTCCAACTTGGTATTACTCAATTGCAATAGAAGAACCTCATCTTCCATAACCATCATTATCCTTTGGCATAGTTGGCCAATCCTTCTCCAAGCCAAATGACCACCCACATTCCCACACACACAGAATATGTGAATGAATACTGCCATACCCAAATGTGTCCTTAATTCCTAAAGTAAATATTCATTGAAAACAAATTATCGTGATGAAGTTGGCAGTAGGTTAACCATTTTAAAAAATGTAATCTCCAAATGTTGCATGGTATGTGGCTATATTACCTAAAGGAACATTAGACATGAAGAATGAAGTCTAGGGCATTGAGCAAAAATGATTTAAGAAGGTCCTTAACTCATAATTTAACTATTATTACTCAATCATCCAAATTTTCTAACATCCAAAGAGGCAAGTCAACATAATACAACTTGCAGATCAAAGAGCCTGGAAATAGACCTCAGACCTACAATGTATCAGGCTTGTGCTGGGAGATTATATTTATCCAAAATAAACTAGAATTTCAGTATAGAACAGATGCATTTCTAACACATATCTTACTGTCTGTAATGTTTGGTTTTCTTTTTCTTTACCCCATCCCATTAGTTAGCATAGCCTAGCAGAAAGGTAACAGCTTTTAGAATTGGCAATTTTGTTTTTCTTTCTGTGGTGACACTACAATGGATTCTGGAGACTTTAAGCTCATATACAGCAGTGACCAGAGAAGCAGAAAGAGCCCCAGATCTGAGGAGAGGTAGCATTCAGGAAGCAGGTGGCCAAGCCATAGAGAAACCTGCATAACCAAGGTCCAAATAAGGAAGTCAGGTTCAGTGGGTGGAGTGAAAGTTGTGAGACCAGTGAAGGCAGAATCAAAAGATTCAAAGTGAGAAGGCTGACATGGAAGAGTCAGGCAAAATGGGCTCAGATGGAGCACTAGTCTGAGAATCAGGAACAGAGCTAGGGCTAATCTAAAGCAAGTTGGCCCTCAACTGGGGAGCAGAATTGAAGGGGACACAAACAATCTCAGTAATCTAGACAAATGATATTTTAATGTGGTATTTAAAGAATTAACATGCAAAATAAATTCATAATGAACGAAATAACAAAATTTTAAGTAAAATCAGGGTCCAGCCCTGTACTTGTGCAGGCCTGCCTCACTCATCTTCCCCTAATCTTAGCCCTGTTAGATTCTGTCTTTATTTAACATTATGATATTTTGTTCTTCCAAGAATGTTTTATACTAATTTTGCTTTTTAAAAAATATTCCATTAAAATATTAGTTGTCTTAATTTCTGGGTTTATTTGTTCTCTCTTACATTTTGTTCCTGAGTGCCTCACATACTTCGCCCAAGTTCTCACCCTGGGCATGGAGTGCACATTCCTACCGTAGCCACTTGCTATGCTATCCTAGAAAAGTCATTTCTTGTGTTTTCTCTAATTCTTCAAAATGAAGCACTTAAACTAATGATCTTCAATATCTGTTCCACCACCTCTGACACTCTCCAGGTAATTTGAGAAGGGCACTGGGGTGAAGGAGTGATAGCTGGGGCATGGTGTAAATATGAGAGTATAGTTAAGCTGGGACTTGCAGAGGAAGCAGAGCTGATGGGTGAAGAGTTAGGAAGCTGCAAGCTGACAGCTGACATCAGATGGTACATTGAGCCTTACATTTGGGGCTTTTGCTACTCTTTTTCCTTTTGGATGCTGACACAAACATTTACACAAGGCTGGTGTGAGATGGCAAGGGATAAATGGAGTCCCTGAGCAGCAGCTAAATGTCACTCTAGAGCTCTGGTATTTAAAAAACAAACAGAGCACCCGAGTAAAGGAAGTCATGACTGCTCTCAGATGGGTACTAAAAAGGGTCATTTTACATCTAGGGCCGTGTTCCAATGCGGCAGTCTTCAGCACTGAATAGTTCTTCCATAATTTCTCATTCCAGTGATGATTTCTGCCTGGTTATCAGTTTGGCTTTTCAGCTGAGTAGATTTCAAGCTATTGAAAAGCAATAAGGAAGCAAAGACTAGGCCTCAGAGCTGAGCTGCAGTGGATTTAATTGACTATGAGATGCTCTGGCAGAGAAGGGGGAGCCAGGCAGGGCAGTCCCAGAATGCTAAAGTGCTGGTGTCGCTGTAATGAGGCAGGAAGAACACTGCTTCAAGGGTGTTTCCAGATGGGTTTATTTTGTTGAAATAAAGTCAGGAAAGACAACAAAGAGCCCTACAAATTGTGTTTTAATGTTTGGAAATGGCAAGGCTGCCACTGATATGTCTGCAAATTGGAGGGAGACTGGACTAAAGTGCAGCTAGGAATGCGCAGGGAAAATGACCTCCCTTCCCGGCACACCTGTTCACTTCTTCTCTCCCTGATGCTCCCACTCTTGCCTTTATGACCAGGTAACAGAGATACAATGGGTTTGTTGAAGAAAGCTACCAGCTTCTTTTTACTAAAGTTCTATAGATACAGAGTGAAAGACAAGAGATGCTGATGCAAGACAGAGGCATAGCCAGGTTCTAACATGTGGAGGAGTGAGTGTGGAGGAACAAGATATTGTTGGAAGAATAAGCTTAAATAAAAATTTTGAGGAACCACCTTTTGATTACATCCTTCTCCGTCTACGCCTCAGTCTTACTTTCACACTACTCAAAAACAGTAATATTGTTTTTGCTGAATGTGGTAGACAGAATGCACATGTTCACTGCTATGCCCTCTTGAAATCTCACTAAAATATATGTAAAAGGTTTTTGTGGTTTTTTAAGCTATTTAAAAAGAAGGTAACAATCCACCTGAATTAATTCCACTATTCCAGTAGATGGGATGTAGACATGAATAGTTGTTGATATAGCTGTACACAGAGGATGGAAATTTTCTTCAGAGAAAGTTCAGTAAGAAAGGTGATTAACCTCTCTGCATTACAGAATGCCTTGGAAATAGGAAGAGACAGTTATGTCTGATGGCTTGAAAATAGTATGGAACTAAAAGTAAAAGAAATGATTGAACATATTTATAAGGTGCTCCACACCTCAGAACACCTTTCCTAGCCCACATAGCAAGGTGAGTATACCTCCCTGCCTTTGCCAAAAATAAGAAGTTTGTTATCTAAACAATTTGAACACAAGAGGTTCTGTCAGTCATAGTTGATTGCAGAAGTGAAACATATTATTGAACATGCGGAGAAGAAAGTGACATCTTTCAGTCAAATAGTGGGGAGAATTGAAGTATACTCACTGATTTCCCAGAGCACTGACATCCACGCTTATAAGCCCTGGTGTTAAGTATGATAGAGACTATGCTGACTGAACAGATATAAAACATAGGCTTGCTCCAATTAGGTAGCAGTTCATGTTTATTTTTCCCACATTAACAGATGTAAACGAATCCTCTCTGAGATACAATAGAATACCTACTGACCTCTGGAAGTTCCTCAGTAAGCAGCTAATTCCCCTAGTCAATCACTTTATGGTGAGTTATATCACTGAACATCTTCTGTCTTTGCAAAGAAGTTTTCAAACAGCTTTCTATATAATTTTTACCAATATATTTGAGGTAGCCTCTTAGGTCAGAGACCAAAATAATTTTTTTTTAAGTAAAAGGAAATACCAATGTGATATGGTTTGGACTCGTGTCTCCACTCCAACCTAGTGCCAAATTGTAATCCCCAAGGATGGAGGATGGGCCTGGTAGGCAGTGATTGGATCATGGAGTCAGGTTTCCCCCTTGCTCTTCTGATGATAATGAGTAAATTCTTATGAGATCTGGTTGTGTAAAAGTGTGTAGCAACGCACTCTTTCCTCTCTTCCTTTTGCTCTGCTCATGTAAGACGTGCCTGTTTCCCTTCCACCATGATTGTAAGTTTCCTGAGGCCTCCCCAGCCATGCTCCTTGTATAGCCCATGGAACTATGAGCCAATTAAACTTCTTTTATTTATAAATCAACTAGTTTCAGGTATTTCTGTATAACAGTATGGGAATGGACTAATACACAAGGAAAGAAAAAATGTAGGGAGCTAAATAAACAAGCAAATGATCATTTATACCTCCACAGAAATAAGAGAACATATTTTGTCAGTTAAAGAAAAGACTACTATAATAACTATCAGAGAAAAAAATAAAATTTTTAGTTCTCTAGATTCTTGCCATGAAGGAATAGGTGTGTAAGACTTGCCCACCTTATGCAAATAACTCTGAAGTGGACACAACACATGAAGCAGTTGTCTTCAGGAATCGGACCTTTGGCACCTCAGTATTGTAAGCTGTGAAATGAGAGAAGCACAGAGGGAGAGCACATTACCAATGCTCTAGGTCTCAGGGTACATTCCTGTCTACAGTGCTGGAGACCGGGTAGAGTATAGCAGTCTTGCTGAGCCAAAGAATCAGTTAGTGAAGAGGGCTTCTGAAATGTTTGGAATTTGGGGTACGTTACCAGATAGGACAAAGCTGCAGCGTGAAGGGTACTCAGAAGCCTGTCTGCTTTCCCCGCGAGACTTTATCAAAGACTGGTTATACACAAAGAAAATGAGAACCTGTGAATACCAAAAGACAGAGGCTGATGCAGGGCAGAGACCTAAATGTAAATGTCATAGGTCGTTCAGTGCCTGAATATATTGGAAGACCAATCCAGGTTAGAGTGAAGAAGTCTTGGTAAACACTTTGCTCTTTCATCTGAGATCTCAGAAAGGCTCCACATTAAGAATAATCCCATGCCCTATTTTGAGGGATTTTTCCCTATGTTTAAAATTAAAATACATCTTCCCAAACAAAGAATAAACACAAGCCTGATATGATCAATAAAATCCATCTTTAACTATATTCTAAAAGAAAAAAAAACACTTTTTAAAAACATAACTCAATACTCCTACAATGTATCATCAACCATAGACCAAAATAAAATAAAAATTTGCAAGACAGTCAAAGCAGTAGGCAAATGAGATACGTAATCAAGCAAAAGAAGACAGTAGAAAGAGTTATCAAAATGATCCGGTTATTAGAATTTGCAGAAAATGAAACAAGCTGATGCAAATATGTTCTTAAGTACTTAAAGAGGCTACAATGAGAAAACATATGGTGAAGCTCAGCAGAAAAATAGAAGGTAAAATAACAAAAGAACAAAATGGAACTGAAAGCTGTAACTTTGAAAGAATTGAAAACCATAACTTTGACAGGAAAAAAAATCATCAGCTGGGCTTAACAGCAGATTGGATATCAAAAAATAAAGCAGCATGAATTTCTTTAGAACAATCAGAAGTATCCAATCTCAAGAAGAGATAAAATAAGGCTTTTTAAAAAACAAAAGTCTCAATGACTGTGAGGTATAAAAAATAATGTAATATGCTGCAATCAAATCTCAGGAAAAATAAGATACAAAATAGTTCAGGAGAAAAAATTTTTGAGACAATAATTTCTAAATTTTCCCTAAAATTTAGCAAAAATTATAAACCTACAGGCTGAAGCAGCTCAGAAAATACCAAAAAATATAAATAGAAAAAAAATCACAGTAGGATTTTCTTTTTTAAACCTGCTGAAAACCAAGCCTGCTGAAAAGCAGCCAAAGGAAAATGATATTTTATATACAGAGGGATTATTATATAAATCACAGATGTCTTTAAATCAGAAACAATAGTGATGAGAAAAATAAAAGAGCCATTTAAAAGCACTCAGAAACAAAACAAATAAAGCTCTCTAGAGCAACAAATTCATTTCTTAGGACTACCATAGCAAACTACCACAAACTGGGTGGCTTAAAAAAAAAAAAAAAAAAACTTCTGTACAGCAAAGGAAGCAATGAACAGAGTAAGGAGACTACCTACAGAATAGGCAAATATATGCAAATATTATTATGTAATTTTAATTTTAAAATTCCTCCATGGAGTTTGACATAGGAGTGAGGCTCATTGCTTATTTATTTTTAAAATGGGTTTCCAGTTGTAGGATTATTATTTTTTGAAGTGGTTTTTATTTCTTTCATTGAATTGCCTTGTCAATTTTGTTGAAAAGGTTTTGACCACATATGTATGATTTTATTTCTGGACTCTATTCTGTTTCTTTCCACTAATCTGTATGTCTATCTTGTACCAAATTCGCACTGTCTTCATTGGCTTTACAGTAATCCATGTAATCTGGTAGTGTAAATTTTGAGCTTACTCACAGTTCTGGAAGCAGAAGTCTCAAACCAAGGTGTTGGCAGGGATGGTTTCTTTTGGAGGCAATAATGGAAAAGCCATTCTATGCCCCTCTCCTAGCTCTAGGTGATTGCCAGCAATCCTTGGCATTCCTTAGCTTATAGACACATCACCCCAATGTCTGCCTCCATGTTCAGGTGGTGTTTGCCTGTGTATTTTATTTCATCCCCTCCTCTTCTGTTAGGGAAACCAGTCATAGGCTTTGGGGCTCATCTTAAATCCAAGATGATTTTATCTGCAGATCCCCAATTAACTGCATCAGCAAAGAAATTTTCTCAAAGAAAATCACATTCTGAGGTTCCAGTTCACATGAATTTTGGGAGGATACAACTCAGCCCACTGCAATCCGGAATTCTATATTCAGCCAAAATGCTTTTCAAAGATGAGACAAAATTAAAAACATTTTCAGGTAATAAAACTGAAATAAGTCTTCGCAAGCACAAAACTTGGACTATGAGGAATAAGTGAAGTTTTTCAGATAGAATGAAAACAGTACCAGATAGAAAATCAGAACAACAGGATATGGAGATGACTCACATGGTAAATATGTGGGTAAGTATGCAAGGCTATGTATTTTGCTTCTTTCGCCATTCTTTAATAGACAACTGACTCCTTAGTAACATTTTATTGTGAGGTTAATAACACATGCAAAAATAAAATAAATGAAAAAAGGCATGAATTAAATAAAATTATCCAGAGTCTTTCATTTTCTGTGAATCCTTAATTCTAAATATGCTGTAATAAATTAATGAAGTATGTTATAATTCTTAGAACAGCCAACAAAAATGTAGTAAGAAGTATAAGAAAAAAACCAATAGCCTCTCAAAAGAGGTGTATTAATACATTGATACACCCATATCAAGACTGATCGAAGAAAAAACAGAAATAACACAAATTATCAATGTGTTATTGAATAAAATAGGGTATCTCAGTAGAGATTAAAATGACATTTAAAAGATTAAAACAAACGTTGCAAGAACAATCTCTTGAATAAAATTAATCAATTCATTGAAAAACACATATACTAAAGTTGGCACAAAAAAATAGACTCCAAATAGCCCTATTGCTGTGAAAGAAATAGAATTAACAAGCAAAAAAATTTCCCCCAAAAAAAGTTTGGTATCAGAATTCTATCATTTGAAGAAGAAAACAAATGCCATATATATAAGAAAACAAACTGCATATACATAAAAGATATATATGTGAAGGTATATATATATTATAAATATAATAAAATAAACAGAAATCAAAAAATCAGTTTTTTACTCACTTTATGAAACCTTGTTTTATCAGTTATAAAAATACTGACAAAATATTACTTATAGACTAATTGCCTCATAATTGTAGACACACATCTTTCATGAATACAGATGAAAAGACACACATTCCTCATAAGTACAAATGAAAAAAGTCTCTATTAAAATAGGAAATTTAGTACAGCAATTTACAAAAAGAATGATATATTTTGACCAAGTGAGATTTATCCTAGGAATGCAAGTTTGATATAATATTTGGAAATCAATGTAATTCACCACATTAACAAAATCAAGAACAACACAATCACCACACACAAAAAACCATTTTACAAATTCAGTACAAATTCATGAAAAAAAAAAAAAAAACAACTCTCAAAAAACTAGAAATGTAAGGGAAATTTCTCAGTATCATAAAGACAGCTATGAAAAGCCTACAAGGAACATTATGCTTGTATCACACTTAATGGTGAAAGAGCGAACATTATGAGCAGGGCAAGGATTATTGGTACTCACACCTTCGAGAAAACATGGTTGAAGGTCCTAGTTAGTCATTGCATAAAATAAGAAGAAAAATATGTAAAAAGTACAAAGATTGAACACAAGAAACAAAATTCTCTTTATTTACATACGACATGATCATTCACATAAAAATTTCTAAGTAATCTCAAAGGAAATAAAACTAATAAGTGAATTTAGGTCTCAGGATAAGAGTTAATAAACAAAAATCTGTTTCATTTCTATATTCATGCAACAAACAATTGAAAAAGTAAGTTTTATATGAATTTTGAATGTGATCAAAAATACTAAACCTACAGGGATACATTGAATTAAAATGTTCATGACCTTCGCAGACAAAACAACAAAATATTCCTGAGAAATTAAAGTATACTGGGGGATGATCCAAGATGGCCGTTTAGGAACAGCTCAGGATTGCAGCTCCCAGTGAAAGCGCAGAGGGTGAGTGGACGCCGCGTTTTTATTGCCCACAGACTAGGAAATTCCCGGGCGGAGGTGCTCCACGGTCACCAGCGCAGCCGTTTCGGCCAGCACGGCTGTGCTGGCCAGCGCCGCTGCTTTGCCCCGTGCAGCTGCTTTGTCGGCGCCCTGGAGCCGCGGTTCTCCGTACAAAATACACCGGTCCGGGGGCCCTTTTGGCTGGCGATTGGAGCCACGGGAAGACGCCCGTACGCTGGTTCAAAAAGGGGACTGACTTTGGGAGGCCGAGGCGGGTGGATCACGAGGTCAAGAGATCGAGACCATCCTGGTCAACACGGTGAAACCCCGTCTCTACTAAAAATACAAAAAATTAGCTGGG
>NW_022436974.1:13398865-13587262 GCF_009761245.1 Sapajus apella | reverse complement strand
AAAAAAAAAAAAAAAAAAAGCACCACAAACCTCAGTGCCGCTGTTTAAGCCAGCGCAGTGAGTGGCCACAGGGGAAAACAAACAGAGCCCCGGCGCCTCTTCAACAGGCGACTGGAACACCAACTTAAAAAAGGCTCTGAGGCAGGGAGCCAGGTGATCAGGCTCGGCTGGCCCCACCCCTACAAAAGAACAGCAACCAGAAACTCTGGATTGAGAGTTTCACAGCAAGCGCAGCTGAACCCGGGACGGTCCAGCTCTGTGGGGGAGGGGCGTCCGCCATTACCCAGGCAGCCCGCCGTTGCCAAGGCAACCCGCCATTGCTGAGGCAGCCCGCCGTTGCCAAGGCAACCCGCCACAGCAAAGAGACTCCACCTCAACAGAGGCGGGCCACCATCGCCAAAGCAGTTCTAACTACACCCATATAAACAGGACTGCAGGGAAGTTCACTGGGCAGCGGGGCGGAGCCCACAGCAGTTCAGCAAAGCTGCTATAGGTCAACAGTGACTAGGCTGCCCCCTTGCAGGGCTGGGCAGGTCTGAAGGAAAAAAAAAAAAAAAAAAAGAAGGCTGCAGCATAACGGAAACTCATAAATAAAGCCCTAAATCCCTGGGACAGAGCACCTGGGAACAAAAAGCAGTTTATGAGTTCTGCTGCAGCAGACCTAAAACTACCTGCCCAGCAGCTCTGAATGAACAACAACAGAGCTCGCAGCTCACCATTTGAGCTCCTATAAAGAAGAGACCGTCTCCTCAAGCAGCTCCCTGACCCCTATATATCCAAAAAGACACCTCATAAAAGAGAGATCAGATTGACACTAGGCGGGTATCCTTCTGGGACAAAGATAGCAGAAGAAGAAAACTGGTAACAACCCTTGCTGTTCAACAGCTGCTGCAGGTGAACCCCAGGCAAGCAGGGCCTGGAGTGAACCTCAGCAGACCTACAGCAGAGGGGCCAGACTGTCAGAAATAACCTCATCATCAACAAACAGAACGTCAATCTGAAAGATTTGAGACCCAACCTGAAAGCCAGCGACTACAAAGTCAACAGGTGGATAAATCCTTAAAGATGGGAAGAAACCAGCACAAAAAGGTTGAAAACATCCGAAACCAGAACACCTCTCCTCCTACAAGGGATCACAACTCCTCACCAGCAAGGGAACAAGGTTGGATGGAGAACGAGTGTGATGAAATGACAGAATCAGACTTCAGAAGGTGGGTAGTAAGAAACTTCTGTGAACTTAAAGAAATGCAAAGAAACTAAGAACCTTGAAAAAAAGATTTGACGAAATGCTAACAAGAATGGACAAAATAGAAAGGAATATAAGGGAATTGATGGAGCTGAAAAACGCAACATGAGAACTTCGTGAAGCATGCACAAGTATCAACAGCCAAATTGACCAAGCAGAAGAAAGGATATCAGAGGTCGAAGATCAACTCAATGAAATAAAACGGGAAGGCAAGACTGGAGAAAAAAGGGTAAAAAGGAATGAACAAAGTCTCCAAGAAATAGGACTATGTGAAAAAACCTAATCTACGTTTGATAGGCGTACCCAAATGCGACGAAGAGAATGAATCCAAGCTAGAAAATACTCTTCAGGATATTATCCAGGAAAACTTCCCCAACCTAGCAAGGCAGGCAAACATTCAAGTCCAGGAAATAAAGAGAACACCACAAAGATATTCGTCAAGAAGAGCAACCCCAAGGCACATAATCGTCAGATTCACCAGGGTGGAAATGAAGGAGAAAATACTAAGGGCAGCCAGAGAGAAAGGTCGGGTTACCCACAAAGGGAAGCCCATCAGACTCACAGCAGATCTCTCAGCAGAAACCCTACAAGCCAGAAGAGAGTGGGGGCCAATATTCAACATCCTTAAAGAAAAGAACTTTCAACCCAGAATCTCCTATCCAGCCAAACTAAGCTTCATAAGTGAAGGAAAAATAAAATCCTTTGGGAACATGCAAGTACTCAGAGATTTCGTCACCACCAGGCCAGCTCTACAAGAGCTCCTGAAAGAGGCTCTACACATATAAAGGAACAACAAGTACCAGCTCAACTAAAGGGCAAAACAGCCAGCTAGCACCAAAATGGCAGTATCAAATTCACACATAACAATATCAACCCTAAATGTAAATGGACTAAATGCCCCAATCAAAAGACACAGACTGGCAAATTGGATAAAAAGACAAAACCCATCGGTGTGCTGTATCCAGGAAACCCATCTCACATGCAAGGATACACAAAGGCTCAAAATAAAGGGATGGAGGAAGATTTACCAAGCAAATGGAGAGCAAAAAAAAGCAGGAGTTGCAATTCTCATCTCTGATAAATTAGACTTTAAAGCAACAAAGATCATAAGAGACAAAGAGGGACATTACATAATGGTAAAAGAATCAATGCAACAAGAAGAGCTAACGATCCTAAATATATACGCACCCAATACAGGAGCACCCAGATACATAAGGCAAGTTCTTAATGACTTACAAAGAGACTTAGACTCCCACACAATAATAGTGGGAGACTTTAACACCCCATTGTCAACATTAGACAGATCAACCAGACAGAAAATTAACAAGGATATCCAGGACTTGAACTCAGACCTGGACCAAGCAAACCTAATAGACATTTACAGAACTCTCCACCCCAAATCCACAGAATATACATTCTTCTCAGCACCACATCACACCTACTCTAAAATTGACCACATCATTGGGAGTAAATCACTCCTCAGCAAATGCAAAAGAATGGAAATCGTAACAAACAGTCTCTCAGACCACAGTGCAATCAAGTTAGAACTCAGAATTCAAAAACTAACCCAGAATCGCACAGCTTCATGGAAGCTGAACAACTTGCTCTTGAATGTTGACTGGATAAACAATGAAATGAAGGCAGAAATAAAGATGTTCTTCGAAACCAATGAGAATGAAGACACAACATACCAGAATCTCTGGGACACATTTAAAGCAGTCTCTAGAGGAAAATATATAGCAATAAGTGCCCACATGAGAAGCAAGGAGAGATCAAAAATTGACACTCTATCGTCAAAACTGAAAGAGCTAGAGGAGCAAGATCAAAAAAAACTCAAAGTCTAGCAGAAGACAAAAATAGCTAAGATCAGAGCAGAACTGAAGGAGATAGAGACACAAAAAACCCTTCAAAAAATCAATAAATCCAGGAGCTGGCTTTTTGAAAAGATCAACAAAATAGACCACTAGCCAGATTAATAAAAAAGAAAAGAGAATAACCAAATTGATGCAATAAAAAACGATAAAGGGGATATCACCACAGATTCCACAGAAATTCAAACCATCATCAGAGATTATTACAAACAACTCTATGCACACAAACTAATAAACCTGGAAGAAATGGATAAATTCCTGGACACTTGCCTCCTGCCAAGCCTAAACCAGGAAGAAGCCGAAACCCTGAACAGACCCATAACAAGGTCTGAAGTTGAGGCAGCAATTAAGAGCTTACCACCCAAAAAAAGCCCAGGTCCAGATGGGTTCACAGCTGAATTCTACCAGACATACAAAGAGGAGCTGGTACCATTTCTTCTGAAACTATTCCAAACAATACAAAAAGAGGGAATTCTTCCCAAATCATTTTATGACACCAACATCATCCTGATTCCAAAACCCGGCAGAGACTCAACAAGAAAAGAAAACTTCAGGCCAATATCCATGATGAACATAGATGCAAAAATCTTCAATAAAATACCGACAAGCCGATTACAACAGCACATCAAAAAGCTTATCCACCATGATCAAGTAGGCTTCATCCTGGGGATGCAAGGCTGGTTCAACATACGCAAGTCTATAAACATAATTCACCACATAAACAGAACAAAAGACAAAAGCCACATGATTATCTCAATTGATGCAGAGAAGGCCTTTGACAAAATTCAACAGCCCTTTATGCTAAAAACACTCAATAAGCTAGGTATCGATGGAACGTATCTCAAAATAATAAAAGCTATTTATGACAAACCAACAGCCAATATCATACTGAATGGGCAAAAACTGGAAGCATTCCCCTTGAAATGTGGCACCAGACAAGGATGCCCGCTCTCACCACTGCTATTCAATATAGTATTAGAAGTTCTATCCAGAGCAATCAGGCAAGAAAAAGAAATAAAGGGTGTTCAAATAGGGAAGGAGGAAATCAAATTGTCTCTATTTGCAGACGACATGATTGTATAACTAGAAGACCCCATCGTCTCAGCCCCAAACCTCCTGAAACTGATAAGCAAGTTCAGCAAAGTCTCAGGATACAAAATCAATGTGCAAAAATCACATGCATTCCTATACACCAATAACAGACTTAAAGAGAGCCAAATCAAGAACAAACTTCCATTCACAATTGCCACAAAGAGAATAAAATACCTAGGAATACAACTAACAAGGAACGTAAAGGACCTCTTCAAGGAGAACTACAAGCCACTGCTCAACGAAATAAGAGAGGACACAAACAGATGGAGAAACATTCCATGTTCATGGTTAGGAAGAATCAATATCGTGAAAATGGCCATACTGCCCAAAGTAATTTACAGATTCAATGCTATCCCCATCAAGCTACCAATGATCTTCTTCCAAGAACTGGAAAAAACCACCTTAAACTTCATATGGAACCAAAAGAGAGCCCGCATAGCCAAGTCAATTCTAAGCAAAAAGAACAAAGCGGGGGGCATCACACTACCAGACTTCAAACTATACTACAAGGCTACAGTAATCAAAACAGCATGGTACTGGTACCAAAACAGAGATATAGACCAATGGAACAGAACAGAGGTCTCGGAGGCAACACAACATATCTACAACCATCTGATCTTTGACAAACCAGACAAAAACAAGCAATGGGGAAAGGATTCCCTGTTCAATAAATGGTGTTGGGAAAGCTGGCTAGCCATGTGCAGAAAGCAGAAACTGGACCCCTTCCTGACACTTTACACTAAAATTAACTCCAGGTGGATTAAAGACTTAAACATAAGACCTAACACCATAAAAACCCTAGAAGAAAATCTAGGCAAAACCATTCAGGACGTAGGTGTAGGCAAGGACTTCATGACCAAAACACCAAAAGCATTGACAACAAAAGGCAAAATAGACAAATGGGACCTAATCAAACTCCACAGCTTCTGCACAGCAAAAGAAACAATCATTAGAGTGAATCAGCAACGAACAGATTGGGAAAAAATTTTTGCAGTTTACCCATCTGACAAAGGGCTGATATCTAGAATTTACAAAGAACTAAAACAGATTTACAAGGAAAAATCTAACAAGCCCATTCAAAAGTGGGCAAAGGGTATGAACAGACACTTTACAAAAGAAGACATATGTGAGGCCAACAAACAAATGAAAAAATGCTCATCATCACTGGTCATCAGAGAAATGCAAATCAAAATTACATTGAGATACCATCTCACGCCAGTTAGAATGGCGACCATTAAAAAATCTAGAGACAACAGATGCTGGAGAGGATGTGGAGAAATAGGAATACTTTTACACTGTTGGTGGGAGTGTAAATTAGTTCAACCATTGTGGAAGACAGTGTGGCGATTCCTCAAGGACATAGAAATAGAAATTCCATTTGACCCAGCAATCCCATTACTGGGTATATATCCAAAGGATTACAAATCGTTCTACTATAAGGACACGTGCACATGAATGTTCATTGCAGCACTGTTTACAATAGCAAAGACCTGGAACCAACCCAAATGCCCATCGACGATAGACTGGATAGGGAAAATGTTTCACATATATACCATGGAATATTATGCAGCCATCAAAAACGATGAGTTTGTGTCCTTTGTAGGGACATGGATGAACCTGGAAACCATCATTCTCAGCAAACTGACAGAAGAGCAGAAGATCAAACACCGCATGTTCTCACTCATAGGCGGGTGTTGAACAATGAGAACACATGGACACAGGGAGGGGAGCACTACACACTGGGGTCAGTTGGGGGGAAATAGGGGAGGGACGGTGGGGGGTGGGAAGCTGGGGAGAGATAGCAAGGGGAGAAATGCCAGATGTAGGTGATGGGGAGGAAGGCAGCAAATCACACTGCCATGTGTGTTCCTATGCAACAATTTTGCATGTTCTTCACATGTACCCGAAAACCTAAATTGCAATAAAATAAATAAATGGGGAAAAAAAAGAAATTAAAGTATACCTAAATAAATAAGAATTTGCACAATTTGCATGAATTGGAAGAGATAATTTTATAAAGATGTAAATGTTCCCCAAAGAAATTGATAAACCTAATGTAATCCTAAACAAGATTCAGTAAGCTTTTTATTTGGCGGGCGGGGAGTGGGGCGAGAAAATTAACAACTTAATTGTAACACTTTTAGGGAAAAGGAAAAAAAAAACTCAAAATAACAAAACATTCTTGGAAAATAAGAATAAACTCAGAGAATTTACGCTACCATATTACATGGATTACTGTAAAGCCAATGAGGACAGTGGGAATTTGGTACAAGACAGACATACAGATTAGTGGAAAGAAATAGAGTCCAGAAATAAAATCATACATATGTGGCCAAAAGCTTTTCAACAAAAGTGACAAGGCAACTCAATGAAAGAAATAAAAACCACTTCAAAAAAAAAATAATCCTGCAACTGGAAACCCATTTTAAAAATAAATAAGCAATGAGCCTCACTCCTATGTCAAACTACATGGAGGAATTTTTAAATTAAAATTACATCATAATATGTGCATATATTTGCCTATTCTATAGGTTGTCTCCTTCCTCTGTTCATTGCTTTCTTTGTTGTGCAGAAGCTTTTTTTTTTTTAGGTTTGATAAAATACCATTTGTCTGTATTTACTTTTCTTGACTGTGCATGGAGGTTTTATTTTTAAAATCCTTGCCTAGAGCAATGTCATGGAGCTTTTCCCTGTTTTCTGCAAGTAGTTTTGTACTTTGGGATCTTACATTTAAGTCTTTGATACATTTTTAATAGTTAATTTCTGTATATCATGAAACATAAGGGTCTATTTCTGTTCTTCTGCATGTGAATATCCAGTCTTCCCAGTATTGCTTTGGGGAAACTGTCATTTCCCCATTGCACGTACTTGACATCTTTGTTGTTTATCGTTTGTCTATAGTTGCATGGATTTATTTCTGGGTTTTATATTCTGTTCCATTGGTCTGTGTTTCTGTTTTTATGACAGAGCCATGCTGTTTTGGAGATAACTGACAGCATAGGAGAATATATTTGCAAACTATCCATCTGATAAGAGGCTAACATCTAAAATATATACAAAACTCAAACAGCTCAACAACAAAATGTTCAAACAAAAATGTACAAAGGACCTGAACAGAAATTCTTCCAGAGGAGACAAATGATCAACAGAAAAACATTACTAATCTTCAGAGAAATGCAAATCAAAACTACAATGGGATATCAACTCACTCCAGTCAGAATGCCAACTTTTAAAAAATCAAAAGATGACAAGTGTTAGCAAAAATGTGGTGAAAAGGGAACTCTTACACGCTGCTGGTGGGAATGTAAATTAACACAGCCATTATGAAAAACAGTATGGAGTTTCTTCAAAAAATTAAAAATGGAACCACTGTAAGATCCAGAAATATCATTACAATTGGGTATATAGTCAAAGAAAATGAAATCAGTATGTTGAAGACATATTTGCACATCCATGCTTATTGCTGCAGTATTCACAATAGCCAACATATGTTATCAACCTAAATATCCATCAACAAATGAATAAACACACGCGCACACACACACACACATACACACACACACACAATGGAATACTATTCACCCACAAAAAGAATGAAATCCTGTCATTTATGGCAACATGGATAAACTTTAATGACATATGTTAAGTCAAACAAGCCAGTCACAGAAAGACAAATATTACATGATCTCACTAATATGTGGAATTTAAAAAGTTGTTCTCACTGAAGTAGAGAGTAGAATAATGGTTACCAGAGGACTGTAAGGGTTAGGGTGAGGGTGGGTGATGGTTAGAGATTGGCCAACGGGTACAAAGCTACAATTAAATAGGAAAAATAAGTTCCGTCAGTCTGTTCCATAGTCAGATATATTGTATATTTCAAAATTCTTAAAAGACAGGTTTTTGAATGGTGTTACAAAGAAATACTAAATGTTAACAAATTTCTCAACAAAGAAATAAATGTTTAATGTAATGGATATGCTAATTACTCTGATGTGATGATTGCACAATTTATACATGTATCAAAACATCATGTTGTACCCCATAAATATGTATAATTATGTAAAAATTAATAAAAAGATAAAATTACACTACAGAACTAAATATAAGAACTAAAATAATAAACCATCCAAATAAAAATTTAGAATAATGTCTACAATATGTGTACAAAGATTTCTTAGTGTACAAAAGGCAATACACAGAAGAATTATTTTTCCCCATTCTGTCAAAATTTAAAACTTTTATCCAAGACACTGTTAACAATGAAAAGACAATCCATCGTCTGAGAAAAAGTACTTGCAATACTTATATTTGAAAGATAATTTTTATCTTAAATAGGTAAAGAATTTCTACAAATCTGTAAGTTGGCACAAGTTTTGACAGACACTTCATCAAATAAGATATTTAAATGGTCAAAAATTACGTGAGAAAAATTTTTTAATTATAAATTATTAGGCAAATTCAAATTAAAATAACAATGCAATACCACTTCACAATAACTAGAAATTTAAACATTAAAATAATGATAACATCAAATGTCAGATACAAAACAAAAAGAATTCCTATAGATTGCCTGTGAAAGCATAAGGTGATACAATTACTTTAGGAAACTTTTTGGCAGTTTAAGTTTGAATATACTCCTAACCCAACGAGCCTGAAATTCTAGTCTAACAAGAAATAAAAATGTCCACAACGTATATGTACAATATTGCTTATAAAAGCCCTATTTATAGTAGCCAAAAACTAGGGACAGGGGTAGTCAATTTCTATATATTATGATATACAAATGTATCAACTAGAAAAACAGATAAATTGTATTATATTTATATAATGGAATACTACTCATCAATACAAAGGAATGAACCACAATAAATGCAACATCGATGAACCTCAAAAATATGTTCAGTAAAGAAGTCAGACACAAAAGAGATAATAATGCATGTTTACATGTATATGAAATTCACATACAAACTAATTTATGGTTATTTAAATCAGGACAGTTGTGACATGTTGGAATGAAGAATGACTGGAAGTGGGCACAGGGAAACATCCAGGAGAAAAAAATTCTATGCTGTGATCAGGAGGTTGGTTAGAGATACACATAACTGTATTATACAATTGATATCTATATTTACTGTATGTAAATTTTACTTCTATTTTTTAAAAATTGTATTATATTCTTAACCATAAAACACAAAACAAAGAGCTTTAGGACATATATTATAGCTAAAATTAAAATCTGACCAAAAATTGGGACAGCAATGAGTAGGTATTAATTCAGAGGGGAATAAAAAGAAAATGATATGAAAAACAGAAGATATCAGAATAAGAAAATTAGAACACTGGTTCTCAAAGGATATCTAGCAGCAGTAAGCTATAAACTTGTTAAAAAATGGAATTGTCAACCATCATCCCAACTTAATCAGTGACTGGAAGTGAGTCCAGCAATCTGTATGTTAACAAGCGTCCAAGTGATTCTAATGCATGATACAGTTTGATAAGCACTGAATTTGAGATTCAACCTATGAAATCTATCATCTGACTAATATACCTTCCAGAAGGAAAAAAGAGACACTATTGGGAAGGATATTATCAAGAAATGAAATTACAGTTTCTAAATAAACAAACATGGTCTCTAACAAAAAATGCAAAACAATAAAAATACAAAAGCAAAAACTCAGGTCAAGACATATCATCATGAAAATTTTGAACATCAAATATAAAGGAAATATGTACTACCTTCCAAAGAGAAATATCAGCACTGAAACTAAAATTAAATAACTTTAAATGTGCAATATTAACACCAAAAGCTTGACAGAAGTAGAACAATACTACAAGATTCTAAGGGAAAATAATTTCTTATCTATGATTCTATATCTCAATCGCTAAAAAGTAAAGCATAAGGATATAATAAAGGCACAGCTATTTAAGCAGTCTCAGAAGTGTCATTCCTTCATCTCTCTTTCTCAATACATTATTAGAAGATACGCTCCTCCTGAAAGAAAGCATAAGCTGACAGAAAGAAACATATTCCAGATACAAAAGAGAGAAACAGATAATCCTCAGGATGATTCTGAAGAAAAGTTCCAGGGTAAATCTTCCGCTTATCTTGCATAGAAGCTGTGTGGAAGGCATACGCAGCAACCCTTTAAGATTATAACATTATGAGAGAGGATTCCAGAAGGAGTTAGGCAGTGAATTTAACAATATGATAAATAGTACTGAGAGGTTTGGGCAATTCTGTTGAAGTGCTTGGGGAAGATTAATAAAGGAGATAAAAATGCCAAAGGAATAAAACAAGTAGGCAATTGTCAACTCTAGGAAAACAATCAAAGTTTATAAAGGAAAAGAGATTCAACCCCCACACTGATACATAATAAGACTAATGTCTTGAGATGAGTCGTACTGATCTAAAGTTTTAGAGCAAAGTTGTTTCAGATTAGGACCAGAATTCAAGTATATTTTGTCTTTTTGTCTGTGATTACACAATACTAGCTTTGTGGATGCCACAGTGCCAGTGAGATCAGCTCTTTGGGGTTCCATTGTGGCTGATATTTTGGACCATAATATAGGATTTTATCTATGCTCTTTATTTTTTTTTAATTTTATTTATTTATTTTTTTTTTTTTGAGACGGAGTTTCGCTCTTGTTACCCAGGCTGGAGTGCAATGGTGCAATCTCGGCTCACCGCAACCTCCGCCTCCTGGGTTCAGGCAATTCTCCTGCCTCAGCCTCCTGAGTAGCTGGGATTACAGGCACGCGCCACCATGCCCAGCTGATTTTTTGTATTTTTTAGTAGAGACGGGGTTTCACCATGTTGACCAGGATGGTCTCGATCTCTTGACCTCGTGATCCACCCGCCTCGGCCTCCCAAAGTGCTGGGATTACAGGCTTGAGCCACCGTGCCCGGCCCTTCTATGCTCTTTATATATATTCAGGTTAAGTATCCCTTATTAGAAATGCAAGAACCATAAGTATTTTGGATTCAGATCTTTTTGGATTTTGGAATATTTGCATATACATAACTGAGATATCTTAGAAATGGGACCCAAATCTAAACATGAAATTCATTTATGTTTCAAATACGCCATATGCAGACAGCCTGAAGGTAATTTTACACAATATTTTTCTTAATTTTGTGCATGAAACAATGTTCTGTGTTTTGACTAACTCATCACATAAGATTAGGTGTGAAATTTTCCACCTCTGTCACTATGTCGCCATCAAAGAGCTGTGAGTTTCGAAGCAACATGGATTGTGAATTTTTAGGCTAGGGATGCTCTATATGTAGTACACACTTGATTTATGCTCTATGTTGTCTACCACATAATTGGCAACATACTTCATTCTTAGTTCAAATATATATTTATTTTTTCAACAGTCATTTAATGAGAGTTTCTTAAAGCACCAGAATTCCAGCTTAAGTTCTTTAGGAGATAACAGATAACAAATGTAGTCAAGAGGAAAGAGAAGTTTAAGGTGATGTGGTAGCCAGATGTATGAGTAAGTGACTTCCAGGGTAGTCAGGGAGGGTTTCAGAGAATTAAAAATGTACTTTGTTCAAAACAGATAAAATTAATATTGCTGTATTGATATGAATTATATTTTGCCCATAAAATCCAGAGAATACTAATGATATAAGATGGAAACCTAAATAGGTTTGGTCAATATGGACCAAAGCAGGACTCTGAGTTAAATAGAATCATGAAGAAAGCAAAGTTCCGTCTTCAAGGGATAACTCCTTATTTTGGTTCAGAGTTTTGCAAGTCACTTTTATATCCACTCTCTCATTTAATTTTCACGATAATCCTGCAAAGTACTGTTATTTCTGTTTTATAAATGGGGCAACTGAGACCAAAACGATGTGACTTTTCCAGGTTTCAAGGTAGAATTTAAGGCCAGGTACTCATAATTTCAACCCTTTTACCTTCCTCATAGTCACCTGTTTCATGCAAGCTCTCATCCTTCATTAGCATCTCTTCTCGCCTACCCGCTAAGCATTCTCGAATGTCAGAACTTATTCTGTCCAGTCTGGAGGTCTCTACAAGAGGCTCAGAATCAGCTGTTAATTTCTTCCGACTCCACCTTCTCTGAAATTTGTCTCCCTGGCATTTATTTATTAAGAATAGTCAGAGTCATTTACGGAGACATCGTGGTAGTCTGAGAGGCCATTCCAGATGGATGTCTATTGCAAGAAATATTAAATGGCCCTACACTTTTGTTTCCCCCTCCTATACTTTAACTGGTATATGACAGACATAGTTTCCACTTAATATGTGCAAGATACTGTATTACAAGCTTGTATTCATGCATTATTAATTGTTTCCTTTAACAACTATCTATTGAGCACTAATTCCATGCAAGACACATTGCCAGATGCAAGGAACACCATGTTGTACAAGATAGGGTCCTTGCTTTTATTCAAATTTATAGTCTCATTTAATCTAATTCAATCTTCTAACTAGGCCCATCTCTATCAAGATATATGTGTATTATTCCTGTTTTGCAAGTTCAAAAACTGAGCTTTGTAAAGGTAGATTGACCTGCATAGAGTAGCATAAATAGTAAACAAACACTGTAGTCCAAACTCAAACCTAGCTGTATCTGATTCAAAGCCATGTGGTTATTTTTTTTTCACTACAAAATAATTTATTCGAACACACAGCTACAGCGAGAGACTCCTATGTACAAGCACCTTGCGCTCCTGACTACCCTCAACTAGGGGACCCTTTTCTTTCCCCTTGCCTTGCAGACCTTTTCTATCAAATCTTTCAGGTATTGCATCTCCTTGGCCAGGGAATCTGCCCTCTCTTTTAGAGCCTCATTCTTCTTTTCCAGCTCCTTGCACTCCCCAGTGAGGGCCTCCTGCTCCGCCCTCTTCTTCTGGCTGTACCTAGTGGCTGCTGTCTTGTTTTGCCCCATTTTTTTGAGTTTCTTATCCATTTTCTCACCCTTTACTTTTGCTGCTACCATTTTCTCTCCAGGAGGGTCATAAGGTTTGGGGTGGGCAGAGTCACAGAGGACACCTGGAGATGGGAGGCTCCTATTTGGGGAGCCCCTGGCAGAGGGGCTATGCTGGGGAGAGCCCAGATAGAACTCTGGGCTCATATCAATGCCACTATCATTATCTGAGGGAGCGTCTTCCTCCTTTATGCACTGCGGGATCATGGCAATGTAAGCAGTAGAGTCTGGCTTCCTACCTCCTTCAGAGATATCCACTTTGCTGCCCAGCTCTACACTAAAGGAATGATCTGGAGTGGTGGAGAGGACCCCTGGGGATAGGGGAAGAGGTTGCAAGAAGGTGAAAGGGGCAACCTGGTCAGGTTTTGTTAAACTTTCTGGGAGATGGCCAATTGGGCCATGTGATCTTAAGAGCTAATCCTTAAAAAGCATCTCAAAAGGATGACTGAAATAGCAAGGTTTTCAAAAAACTAAAAAGGGCAAATAAGGGTGAGAATGCAGCAGGGCTCATCTTGATAGTGATAATTACCATCTTGGCCTGTGCATATTAGGTGATCATCTAGGTCTTTTATACACATTACATCATCTAGTTCTTCAAGACAACCTCATGGTGTAGGTATCATAGATTTCATCCACAGGTTAGAAAATTAAGGTTCAGTGGGGTTAAACGATGTTTCCAGGCCATACAGTGGGTTAGAACCACATCTGGGTCTCAGGCATAGGCCTCCTTAACTTCAAATCCTTTGTTCTTAATTACTAAGGCACACTGTCTTTTGAGTAAGAGGTTTTGCTTTGAGACTTTTGCTCCATCCGTGTTCTTCTGCTTGACCAGATTAAAACTACCAGGGGGCACACTCACTCTCTTTACTTCCCTTAAGTTGTCTCAAACAGTGTAACATTCACCTGAAAAATAGGACAGCAAAGTCCCCCCTTAATCCTGGCCTGCCATGAGCAGGGTCCAGTCACTGGTTGAGTCACTTTTGCCCTCTGGGCCTCATCAGATGTTCAATCTGGTCACCAAGAGTTATGGCACCAGTGAGGGTGAGGAGAAATGCTTAGACTATGACCTACTGATTAACAAAGCTGACAATCACACAGCCACCAGAAGCTTCTCACTCTTCAATTGAAGCAGGCAAAGACAGAGCCACCGTAGTGTTCAGATACTTGGAAGGATACTGGAGGAGGTGACTTTCAGCATTTGTGTCAGGAGGTAAGGCCAGCAGCAGGAGAAGCCACCACATGGGAAGGGAAGCCACCACAGGATTGTTGTAGGTAACAGGGAGAAACATGGTGGGAACCAAGATGGAAGGAGTGTATAGAACTTACTGGATTATTTTTCCTAATAAAGTTTCTATTGAAAATAGTTTCAAGCTTGAACAGCTAGCATTACCTGGTAGCAAATTTTTCTGGATTCTGGGTGGGGACTAGAATGAAGAAGAATTATTAACAATTAACAAGGCTCCCAACAGCAATCTGCTTTTTGTCTTGTGAACAGCTCCCGACACAGAAATTACATGCCCAGCAAATTACAACCAGCCAGGTAGGACAGCAATAAGGCTCTGAAAAGCTCCTTTGTACTGAGGAAAGAGGATTATTCCTCAATTATATTTCGTCAAACTTTTCCACTGTCCTTCCTGTCCTTCCTCGATGTCTCAGTGGGTGCTGGAATAAACAAGCCAAATCTGGTCATAGTAGTGTTGCTTTACTACACTAGTGGAAAATTTTGATTTTTTAAAGACCTCAAAGGTAACTTCTTACTCAGCATACACAATTTAAAAAGAATGTCAAAGGACTATGTATACAGAAAGTATCGTGTTACAAAGAGGGTCCCCTCTGAACTGTCTCACACACACACACATCTCAGGGGACTCTGGGCCTGTTTTCTCAGCTGCAAAATGAGATGGTTGCCCCAGGAAAAACCTCATCCTTATGCTTTTCAGGTCTGACATTCTGTCGGGATAGTAATACATTAAACTTTATTTACCTCCAAAGGCTTGCAAGTAATAAACTTTCAGTAAAACCCCAAAATAATCCAGAATGAAACTTTAATAGTTATCTAATCTCAGATACCTTAGAGAATATCAGTTAGGAACAGGGATAGAAAATTGGAACAAAGAAATAACAGCCTTGATATTTATTGTCCTCGCTTATCTGTCTAACGCAGGGCTGAGGAACATTTTTGTTTGTTTTAGTTCATCAATTTCTTTTGTTTAGAGTAAGTACATGTTCAACAGAATAGAAATGAATGTTGTTTTATTTTCCCCTAACAACATCCAAGGATGTGGCTTCATGATTGCTTTTCTGTTTCTGTTGTTCTTTGCCATTTATAATGACTGCGACAAAGGGAAAAGAACCAATTGAGAATGATTAACAGCATAAAAAGCAATGCTGAGATTTTGTTCTAGCCGATTCAAAATTTGAAGATTTGGAGATTTATGCTTGCCTGCAAAATGCTGCAGTGAAACACTAAGAACTCAGAACAGTTAGGATGACAAACTGTGAAATCACTCAGAGAGGGAGTCATCAGCAGGTGCTGGGGCTGAGATGGATAAAAAGAAAAGATGCATAGACCGAGTCCTATTTCTCACACCTTCTGTAGTTTATGGTTTACTAATGAAAGCTTCTTGCATTAACCCTGGCCTGCAAAAACCCAGGACAGGAATGGAATGGCTATTTTTCAAGGCCATGCAATAAAAACTTGATTGAAAGCAGTTACACCGAGATTAAAATCAATAACATGGTAAAGAGCACATTGCATTACATATAGCTACATAGTTCGTGCTCAATAAATAATACCAGAATAGCAGCAGCAGCAGCACTAGTGGTCAAAGTAGTCATATTAGAAGTGGTGAGCATAGCAGTAACTATTATTATGTTATTAAGTAGGAGATGGAAGACAAGGGCACTACTGGGGACAATCTCCTTTTCCCCTCTTGCTCTCCAGTATCAAAGAGTCAAGAATAATGGGCGCTTTAGTAGAAGAAATAAAGGGATTTAGAATCTACATGCCAGGTCTTACTGCAGTTACTTATATATACTGTCTTATTTCTATACTCCATATGGTAGGTAACTTCAACTGCATGTTACAGATGAGGAAACAGGGTCAAGGAGTTGAGAAAAATTCGTCAAATTTGCACAGTTGCTAAGTGGAGCAAGTTAGGATGTGAAGCCTGATATGCGTGGTCTTAACCATCATAGGGTCCCTAATCTGTATATCCTAAAATTTCAAGGAGAGAATGACCCCAGTCTGTTACTTGTTTTACCACACAACAAAGGTATTAGGTAGGTGTTATCCTCATTTTAGAGTCCAGAAAAATGAAGTTCTGATTGGCAAATGACTTTCTCAACATCACACAGACCGGAAGTGGCAGAGTTGAGATTGGAAGACAGATCTGTCTTCCACGATTGTTACAACGGCCACAATCTGGTTGTAACAAGCCATATTAATGGTGGCGGTCATTGCCAATTTCTCTCATCACCCATACCTACCCTGCTGCCAAAGCCTGCTTTGTACCCTGACAGCCATGTGTTTTAGGGAAGATCCTTCCTCAATCCTTTTGACCGATGGCCCTTATTCCATGCATATTGATTGAGATAACAATGGGTGTGGACAAATTTGAGCCTCTCTTAATGTGCAGTAAGGCCAGGTGGCGGAGACCAGGGCAACAACAGGTACAACCCTCAGGTCAACACTGAAAATGCTATCAGAAATAGTACTGAGCAGTACAGGATGGCAGGGATTCTGTGGGAAAGAAAACAGGCAGAGATGGACGTGGCAACCTCTGGAAATTTGTGGAGACACAATATCCAGGAATTTCTCAAAGTGAAATTGACAAAGCAAATTAGCAACCAAAAGATCAACTTAAAATCAAAGTACCACACATACCCAGTTGTATTTTTTTTTTCACAAAATTTTTCAGTTATAAAATCTCTCTGCAATGTTATCTCTCAGTGGTAATTTTAATCACTATTATTTTTCTTAAGGAATACATGTCTGGCTAGATCATGGGCTAGTACTCATCAATCTAACCAGCTGTACAGTGAGGGCAATGAGAAGCTTTAGCTTTCCTCTTTCTTCTATGGTTCTCAAATGTGCTGAGCAACTAAGGGAGCAGGTTACAGGTAGAGACGTAGTTCCTCAGGTATTCAGAGAGATCACCTTTTGTATTTTTAGTTTATTGGGTAATGTGATGGGGTCAGATTGTTTACTGTTAATCTTAGATACACTGACTACTCATTGTAACCTTGGGCAAGTTTTCTGAACTTGTCTTGGTCACAATATGCTTTGCTATAAGTATTAAATGAGATAATCATGAAGGTAAAGCACTTACCACACAGTAAATGATTGATAGGTGTTAGCTATTATTTTGATCGTTGCCTTGCAGGGGTTCAGGATATGGAAATGTGTTAATCATGCTCTTGTGGTGATTTAGGTGTTTGTTAGATCTAATGGGGGCAGGACTAGAGGAGAGGAAACTGAGTTATGAAAACATTACAAAGCAAAGCGGATATTTGCCTATGCCAGTAAAGACAGTATTCAATCATCCTAAAAGATCCCTATTGGTTGCAGTGTGCTCTCAATCTCTTGGCTTGGTTAAAAAAATGTCTTAAGTCTTAGATAAGAAAAATGCTTCAGGCTGGGCTTTGGAGCCTTTGCGTGAGGATAGTCTGAAGACTTTTCCTTTCTCCTCCAACCGCTGGCCACTTGGGAGGTCTGAGCTTGTGCATCAGACAGAGAAATCCTTGTACCTTCAGCTGTCCTTCCACCATATCCACCACCTCCCAGTGGGGTAGTCCTTGTCTTCAGCTAATATTTTAGCAACTTGCAATCTCCATATAGAAAAAAGCAGCAGGAGAAAAGCAACTTTGAGTTCTTCATCTGAGCTTTCCACTGAAAGCCAGCTTCCTTTGCTTACTTGGTAGCTAACAGATTTCTGGCAACAAGAATCGCTAGCTTGTTTTTCAGCAACCCAAATGTTTATTGTCTAAACAGGCAGAGTGTGGTAGAAAGTATGCTACATAGAGGACTTCAAAGACAAGTGTTTCAGGCTGTCCACCCTTGCAAGGACTACTTTAACATCCTGAACCTCAGTTGTCTTACCTGGTAACATTAGAATGAGACAACCTATTTCAATGGCTTATTATGAGGACTTATATTCTCAATAATGTAACTGACAATATTTGCCTAAAGAACCTACTCAGATGCCTGTGGAATCTAATGAAAATTAGTGAAGACTTGAAATAAATCTAATTTTTTGCTTGTGGTGAAAGGAAACATCTTCTGATTAACTTCTTCCTGGGGCAACACTGGTCGGGGCACTGTTACTCTCTCCCAGCTAAAGATCCATCTTGCTTCTTAACAGACCTTGAGGAGCCCATGGTCACTTTCACCTCCACCTTCCTGAGATGCCACAAGGGGGAGCACTGATCCTTATAGATGACCTTTCAATGTGCACTTTAGTCCATTTTTGCCCCACCAGACATTTTCTGGTGTAAAAATGTTTTCTTCCTTAAAAGCAGATAGATGCAAGAGGAATAAAGAGAAACTTAAACTGAGCAAGGAAAACACCATAGTTTTGGCTTTGTTCTGACACTGACTTGCTTAAGTTCCCTAACCTCTTTTAGGACTCACTTTTATTTGCAAAATTTATTCAGAACTTGCCAGGCACTCATTTAGGTAATAATGATTCAGAAATGAAGAGATTTAGTCCTGCCTTCAAATAATCCACAGCAGGATGGATTAAGCAGACTTGCAAACCCACAGTTACAAAGCAAAGTGATAAGTGTTAGCAGTGAAAGATCAGACATTAATAGGAGGAAGGTGCCCCTAGGGTTTCTTAAGAATCATAAAAAGCTTCACAGACAAGGGAAAGCTTAACTTCAAATTTGGAGGAGGAGCAGCAGCTTGGTAGATGAGAAAATGAAGATAAGCATTACAAGCAGAGAGGATGAAACACACAACCATGGGCATGAAAGAGGACAGGTCAGTTTATTCAGAATACGTTTAGGCGTAGGATCAGAATTCTGATCCATTGGCCTGTGAATACTTCATGTATGATATTGTACACATGTTCATGTATGCACTTTTCAGTGGAGAAAATCCAGTTTGTGATCTGATCATATTCTCATATTGGTTGGTGACAAGGGTTATGTAAGTATATACATACACACACACACACACAGACACACACACACACACACACACGCATGCACAGTTATATGATTTCTAAAGTCGTATAATCCACTCTGTCATTCTATTATATTTATTCACAACGTTAAAAATGTGCATATAAAACTTCTATTCATGCATCTCAAGGGCGTCTGTCTCCAGTTCTTTTCTTATTTATGCCATGATTTATATTTGGCTGATTAACTATTACATACCCTATTCTTACACTGCCTCCTTTATAACCTCCCTTGAAATCTGTTTTTGTTTTAAGACCCCTGCTTTCAAAACCCTTCGACAATTTCAGCTCTGTCTCTATATGTTACAGTCTCTATATGTCTCCACATCTTTTTTAAAATTTTATATATATACTAAATTGTCCAGTGATTTAAAAAATAGATCTAAACAGCAGACAGGAACGTAACCACAATTCCATGTGAATTCCTCATTTTCAGACTGATATGGTTTGGCTGTGTCCCTATCCAAATCTCATCTTGAATTTTAGCTCCCATAATTCTCACTTGGTGTGGGAGGGACCTGGTGTGAGGTAACTGAACCATAGGGGCCTGTTTTTCCTGTGCTATTCTTGTGATAGTGAGTAAGTCTCACAAGATCTGATGGTTTTATAAATGGGAGTTTTCCTGCACAAGCTCTCTTGTCTGCTGCCATGTGAGACATGCCTTTCACCTTCCACCATGATTGTGAGGCCTCCCTAGCCATATAGCACTGTGAGTCTATTACACCTCTTTCTTTTGTAAATTGCCCAGTCTTGGGTATATCTTTATCAGCAGCGTAAAAACAGACTAATACACAGACCTCCACCTTCCCCTATCAGATTTTTTTCTGCCAGCTAATCATCCTGCTTTTTATTTCACTGACTCAATCTGTTCCTGTATATGCTTACTCTGCTAGACTTCCTGTTACTATCAAGTAAACTCTTCAATTTCAGTACTGCAGCACTTGCTTCTAATTTAAGGATATTTCTCTAGTACTGTCCACTCTTTTCCCACATCATCTTGATTCGCTACTGAATTCCTCCCACTACCATTCAAACATAGCAAAAGATTTCTGATTTTAAGAGAAAATCTTCCCTTTATCCTTCCATCTCTCTTCTACAGTAACCCCATTGATTTGTTTTCCTTTATGGCAAAACTCCTCAAAAGAGTTGTCTCCATTTCTCACGTCTATTTGTTATTTTGAATCTACTCCAGACATGTCTCTGTCCCTAGCAGAAATCAGGTACAATAGCAAATTCTCTGTTCTCATATTAGAGGCATCTTGGTATCCATGGGGAATTGGTTCTATGACTCCTGCAGCTACCAAAATCTATCAGGTTCAAGTCTCTTATATAACCTCCCACATACACACTTTAAATCACCTCTAGATTACTTGTAACATCTAATGCAATGTAAATGCTATGTAAATAGTTGTTGTAACTTTAGAATTTGCATTTTTATTGTTAAATTATGATTTATTTAAATATTTTCAGTCAGAGATAGGTTGGTTGACTCTGAGGATGAAGAACCCCAATAGATAAAGGAATGACTGCATTTCATTCAACAGCAGCACTGTTATACTCAATTATTCCCATCTTTTAAAACACTTTTCATTTTGGGGAGGACAGTTCATTTTTCCCATTTCTCTCCTACCTCACTGACCCCTTCCTATCTTCTTTGATGGATTATTTTTATCTTCACCTCTAAAAGATGAAGTACCCCACAATTCATAACTTTTTACTCTTCTCTAACTACACTATACTCTTTTTCTAAATGATTTCCATAAATTATAAATACTTATCTTCAGTAATGTTCCTAAATTTTTATCAGAACCTTGGACTTTTGCCATGAACTTCAGAATCATGAGTTCAAGTTCTTAATTGACACTTTCACTTAGATGATAAACAGGTAACTCAGTTTAAAAAATTTTTTCTATCTATACCACAAACCTGCTCCATCTTCTATCTTTGTAAATGGTACCATAACTGACCAAGTTCCATAGATCAAATAAATATCTTAGAATCATCTAGGACGTCTTTCTTCTTTCATAGAAACGCACATACAATCTGTCAGCACATCCTCTCAGCCTTCCCTTTGAAATACACCCAACGTCCAATTCATTCTCACCATTTCTGCTGCCACCAGCCTGCTCTAAGGCATAATGGTCACCAGGACCCCTGCAACCCACAATAGCCTTCTAGCTCTTCTCTGTGTCCACCCTTTTCTCTTTAATCCCAAGCAATGAATGGAATCCTTTATAATGTAAATCATGTAATATCATTCCCTGCTATCAACACTCAAAATGCCTCCCAACTAAAATTCTTACAGTGGCTCACAGGGAAAAATATAGACCCTACGTACTTCTCTGAACTATATTCTATCAGCCTCCCTGTTTCTCCTATTTGAGTACTTCCCAAATGCACTCCTACTTCAGTCTCTTTATGTTATAGCCTTCTCTACCAAGGTGATATTTAACAGAAAATTTATGACACTCATTTTCACTTCATTCAGTCTCTGCTCAAATATAACCTTTCTTATGAGTCTTGTAGGACCCATCTAAAATAGCACCTCACTTTTCTCTTTTTTCATTCCTAGAATCATCCATATGATACTATTTAATATAAATGTTCATGGTCTATCTCCTCCAAATACACAAGTCTTTGAAGCATGAACTTCTCTCTAATTCAGCACTGTATACATACACATACACCAGTGCCTGGTGTATGGTTACCCATTAGTGAGTATACATGAAATGGATTAGAGAGAGCAGAGGTGAATGAGTCTTTGAGACAACCTGAATTTAGGTCTTATCCTCAAAGGGTTTCTAACTGAGGACATTGACAAGTCACTTTGGCCATTTGTATCAGAGTATATAAAATTAAAAGACATGGAGCTGAATGGATCAAAAAAAAAACAAGACCCAATGATCTTTCACCTACAAAAAAACACGTCATCAATAAAGACAGACAGACTGAAAATAAAGGGATGGAAAAAGATGTTCCATGCCAGCAAAAACCAAAAATGAGCGGAAGTAGCTATACATATATTAGACAAAACAGATTTCAAGATAAAACTGTAAGAAGAGACAAAGAAGGTCACTATATAATGATAAAGGGGTCAATTCAGCAAAATGATGTAATAATTATAAATATATATGCTCCCAACACTGAAGCACCCAGATATATAAAGCAAGTATTATTAGAGCTAAAGAGAAATAAACCTCAATACAATAATACCCGGAGACTTCAGCATCCCACTTTCATCACTGAACAGATCTCCGAAACAGAAACTCAACAACAAAAAAAAATCAGACTTTATTTGTACTATAAAGCAGATGGACCTAATAGATATTTACAAAACATTTCATCCCATGGCTGCAGAACACACATTTTTCTCCTCAGGACATAGATTATTCCCTTGGACAGACCATATAGTAGGTTGCAAAATGTGTTAAAACATTAAAAAATTGTAATGATATAAAGCATCTTCTCTGAACACAAGGGAATAAAACTAGAAACCAGTAACAATAGAAATTTTAAAAACTATACAAACATGGAAATTAAACAATATGTTCCCAAATGTCCAGTGGGCCAATGAAGAAATTAAGATGAAAATTGACAAAAATTTATTGAAACAAATGATAATGAAAACAGAGCATAGAAAACCTGAGGGATACAAAAAAAGCAGTATTAAGAGGGAAACTTATAGCAGTAAGTGCCTACATCAAAAAAAGAGGAAAAACTTCAAAGAAATAGCCTAATGATGTATCTTAAAGAACTAGAAAACCAAACGCAAAATTAGTAGAAGGAAATAAATAACATCAGAGAAGAAATAAGTGAATTTGAAATGAAGAAAGTAATACAAATGAAAAATGAAACAAAAATTTAGTTTATTGAAAAGATAAAATTGACAAACCTTTAGCCACACTAAGAAAAAAGAGAGAAGACCCAATGAAGTAAAATCAGAGATGAAAATGGAGACATTACAATTGGTATCACAGAAATTCCAAGGATCATTAATGGCTACTGTGAGCAACTATAAGCCCATAAATAGAAAAATCTAGAAGAAACAGATAAATTCCTAGACACATGCAGTGTACCAAGACTGAACCATAAAGAAATTAAAAACCAAAACAGACCAATAACAAGCAATACAAATCGAGACCATAATAAAAAGTCTTCCAGTAAAGAAATCCCTGGACCCTGATAGTTTCACTGCTGAATTCTACAAACATTTAAAGAAGAATTAATACTAATCCTACTCAAACTGTTCCTAAAAATAGAGAAAAATAATTTTTTTTAACAGCGTTTTGCTCTGTCACTTCAGCTGAGGTGCAGTGGCACGACCTAGGCTCACTGCAACATCTGCCTCTCAGGTTCAAGCGATTCTTGTGCCTCAGCCTCCCAAGAGCTGGGACTACAGACCTACACCCAGCTATTTTTTGTATGTTTCGTAGAGGCAGGGTTTCACGATGTTGGCTGAGGCTGGACTGCGCCAGGATCATGTCACTGCACTCCAGCCTGGGTGACAGAGCAAAACTCTGTCTCAAAAAAAAAAAAAAAAAGTATTCTATCTTTCTCTGTTTTCACATTCCTTACCTGAAGTGATTCACCCACCTTGGCCTCCCAAAGTACTGGGATTACAGGCATGATCCACTGCACCTGGCCAAGAAAGAGCGAATACTTTCAAACTCATTTACAAAGCCAGTATTATATGGATGCCAAAACCAGACAAAGACACATTTTAAAAAAAGATCATAAAGCGATCTTTATGAACAAACTACAGGCCAATATATCTGATGAATAATAGTGCAAAAATCCTCAACAAGTACTAGCAAACTGAATTCAACAACATGTTGAAAAGATCATTTGCTGTGACCAGGTGATATCCCAGGGATGTAAGGATGTTTCAACACGTAAATCAATCAACGTGATATACCAAAAGAAGGAAGGATAAAAATCATATGATTATTTCAAGATGCTCAAAAAGCATTTGAACAAATTTAACACTTTGTGATAAAACTCTCAAAAAACAAAGTACAGAAGGAACATATCTTAATGTAATAAAAGCTGTATATGACAGACCCATACCTTGTATTGGATTTAATGGGGAAAAACTGAAAACCTTTCCTCTTAAATCTAGAACACAACAAGATGCCCACTTTCACCACTGTTATTCAATATGGCATTGGAAATCCTGGCTGGAGCAATCACAGAAGAAATAAAGCGTATCCAAACTGGAAAGGAAGAGGCCAAACTATTCTTGTTTGCAGATGATATGATCTTTTATTTAGAAAAACCTAAAGATCGTACCACAAAAAATATAACTGATAACCAAATTCAGTAAACTTGGCTCAGGATACTGGCCTCCAGCTCCATTCATGTTCCTACAAAGAACATGATATCATTCTTTTGTATGGCTGCATAGTATTCCACGGTGTATGTGTACCACATTTTCTTTATCCAGTCTATAACTGACGGTCATTTAGGTTGATTCCCTATCTTTGCTATTGTGAATAGTGCTGCAATGAACATATGCATGCATCTGTCTTTATAATAGAATGATTTATATTTTGGGGGGAACAGAAAACCAAATACTCCATGTCCTCACTTATAAGTGGGAGTTAAATGATGAGAACCCATGGACACACACAGGGGCACAACACTCATTGGGTCTTTTGGAGGGTGGAGAGTGGGAGGAGGGAGAGGATCAGGAAAAATAATAAGTGTTAGGCTTAATACCTGAATGATGATATAATCTGTACAATAAACCCCCATGGCATAAGCCTGCCTATGTAATAAATCTGAGCTTGTACCACTAAACATAAAAGTTAAAAAAATAAAAATAAAATTAAAAAAATAAACGTTAGTATTTTTTAAAATTCAGTAAAATTTTAAGGACACAAAATCAACATACAAAAATCAGTAACATTTCTATATCTCAACAGCAAAAATCTGAAAAGTAATAAAAAAGTTATCCCATTTAGAATAGTGACAAATAAAATTAAATAGCTAGGAATAAAAGAAGTGAAAGATCTTTACAATAAAAACTATAAAACACTGATAAAAATTGAAAAGAATACAAAAAATAGAAAGATATTTCATGTTAATGGAAGAATCAGTATTGTTAAACTGTCTATATTACCCACAGAAATACACAGATTCAATTAAATCCCCATCAAAACAGGAATAACATTATTCACAGAAATAGAAAAAAAATCCTAAAATTTCTACAGAATCACAAAGACCCAAAATAGCCAGAATTATCCTAGGCAAAAAGAACAAAACTGGAGGAATTACATTACCTGACTTCAAATTATACTACAGACCTATACCAAAGCAGCATGGTCCTGGCTTAAAAACAGACACACAGACCAAAGTAACAGAACGGAGAACTCGGAAACAAATCTAAACACCCACAGTAGACTCATTTTTGACAAAGGTCCTAAGAACATACATCAGAGAAAAGACAGTATCTTCAATAAATGAGACTGAGAAAACTGGATATCCCTACATAAAATAATGAAACTTGATCCATCTCTCTCACCTTATACAAAAATCAAATTAAAATGAATCAAATACTTAAATCCAAGACCTCAAACTATGAAACTACTATGAGAAGACACTGAGGAAACTCTACAGGACACTGATCTGGGCAAAAAAGTTTTAGGCAATACCCTATATGCACAGGCTACTAAAGCAAACCTGAAACTAAAAAGCTTTTGCATCGTAAAGGAAACAATCAACAAAGTGAAGAGACAACCAACAGAATGGGGGAAAATAATTACAAAATACCTGTCTGATAAGGGATTAATAACCAGAACATAAAGGAGCTCAAACCACTCTAATAATCTGTTTTTTAAAAATGGGCAAAATATTTAAATAGACATTTCTCAAAAGAAGATCTACAAATGGCAAACAGGCATATGAAAGGTGCTCAACATCATTAATCATTAGAGAAATGGAAATCAAAACTATAATGAGCTATCACCTCACTCCAGTTAAAATGGATTTTATCCAAAAGTCAGGAAATAACAAATGCTGGAGAGGATATGAAGAAAAAGAAACTCCCATACTCTTTTGATGAAAATGCATATTAGTACAACCCCTATGCAGAACGGTTTGGAGATTCCTCAAAAAACTGAAAACAGGGCTACCACGTGATCCAGCAATTCTGCTGCTGGGTATATACCCAAAAGGAACAAAATCATTTTATAAAAGATACATCAATATGACCATGTTTGATATAACTCTGTTCACAATAGGCAAGATTTGGAAACAACCTAAGAGTCCATTAGCAGATAAATGGATAAATAAAATGTGGGACCTATCCACAATGAAGCACCGTTCAGCTATTAAAAAACAATGAGATTCTGTCATTTACAACAGCATGGAAGGAAATGGAGGTCATTATGAAAAATGAAATAAACCAGGCACAGAAAGACAAGCATCTCGTGTTCTCACTTACCGGTGGGATCTAAAAATCAAAACAGTTGTACTGATGGACATACCGAACAAAAAGATGGTTATCAGAGACTGTGAAGGGTAGTGTGGAATGGGGTGGAGGTGGAGATGGTTAATGGCTACAAAAAAACAGAAAGAATGAATAAAACCTAGTATTTGACAGCACAACAAGGAGACGAGTCAAAAATAATTTAATTGTACATTTATAAATAACTTAAAGAGTATAATTGGATTGTTTATAACACAAAGTATAAATGCTCAAGGGAATGAATATCCAATTTCCCATATGATTATTACACAGTACGTGCTACCACCAAAAGATTTCATAAACCCATAAATATTTACACCACTATGTACCCACAACAATTAAAAACACAATTTTAGAATTGATAAATTAGGCCTTACTAAAATAAAAATTTGTTCTGTGAAAAAACTAAGAGAATAAGAAGATAAGCTGCAAATGGGAAGAAAATATTTGCAAACCACACAAATACAACAAAGAATTGTATTTAGAACATATGCAAAGAGGTCTTCAAATCTGACAGTTTAAAAAAAAAAAAAAAAAAAAAGAAACCCAATTAGAAAATGGACAGAAGGCATGAATGGAGACATTCCACCAAAGAGCATAAACAGATGGCAAATAAACACATGATAATATGTTCAACGTCAGCAGCCACTAGTGACACACAAATTTAAACCACAATAAGATACTATAACATAACTGTCATAATGGTTAAAATTTGTTTATGATGTCATCAAATACAAGAATTTAGAAAGACTGGAATCAAACATTGCTGTTGGGAATGTAAAATGTTAAGCCACTCTTGAAAACAGTTGGCAGTTTCTTATAAAATTAAACATGCAGCCACTGTAAAACCCAGCATTTGTGTTCTTGGGCACTCTCTCACCACTCCTATTCAATATACTATTGGAAGTTCTAGCCAGAGCAATCAGGAAAGAAAAAGAAATAAAGGGTATTCAATTAGGAAAGGAGGAAGTCAAATTATCTCTACTTGCAGACGACATGATTGTATATCTAGAAGACCCCATCGTCTCAGCCCAAAATCTCCTGAAACTGATAAGCAACTTCAGCAAAGTCTCAGGATACAAAATCAATATGCAAAAACCAAAAGCATTCCTATACACCAATAACAGACTTAAAGAGAGCCAAATCGGTCAGGCGCGGTGGCTCACGCCTGTAATCCCAGCACTTTGGGAGGCCGAGGCGGGTGGATCACAAGGTCAAGAGATCGAGACCATCCTGGTCAACACGGTGAAACCCCATCTCTACTAAAACTACAAAAAATCAGCTGGGCATGGTGGCGCGTGCCTGTAATCCCAGCTACTCAGGAGGCTGAGGCAGGAGAATTGCCTGAACCCAGGAGGCGGAGGTTGCGGTGAGCCGAGATTGCGCCATTGCACTCCAGCCTGGGTAACAAGAGCGAAACTCCGTCTCAAAAAAAAAAAAAACAAAAAACAGAGAGAGCCACATCAAGAACGAACTGCCATTCAGAACTGCTACAAAGAGAATAAAATACCCAGGAATACAACTAACAAATAATGTAAAGGACCTCTTCAAGGAGAGCTACAAGCCACTGCTCAATGAAATAAGAGAGGACACAAACAGATGGAAAAACATTCCATGTTCATGATTAGGAAGAATCAATATCATGAAAATGGCCATACTGCCCAAAGTAATTTACAGATTCAATGCTATCCCCATCAAGCTACCAATGATCTTCTTCCACGAACTGGAAAAAAACACCTTAAACTTCATATGGAGCCAAAAGAGCCTGCATAGCCAAGTGAATTCTAAGCAAAAAGAAGAAAGCTGGAGGCATCACACTACGAGACTTCAAACTATACTACAAAACTACAGTAATCAAAACAGCATGGTACTGGTACCAAAAGAGAGATATAGATCAATGGAGCAGAACAGAGGCCTCAGAGGTGAGGCCTCAGCGGCAAAGCCACACATCTACATCCATCTAATCTTTGACAAACCTAACCAAAACAAGCAATGGGGAAAGGACTCCCTGTTCAATAAATGGTGTTGGGAAAACTGGCTACCCATGTGCAGCAAGCAGAAACTGGACCTGTTCCTGACACCTTACACTAAAATTAACTCCAGATGGATTAAAGACTTAAACATAAGATCTAACACCATAAAAACCCTAGAAGAAAACCTAGTCAAAACCATTTAGGACATAGGCATAGGCAAGGACTTCATGACTAAAACACCAAAAGCATTGGCAACAAAAGCCAAAATAGACAAATGGGACCTAATTGAACTCCAGAGCTTCTGCACAGCAAAAGAAACAATCATTAGAGTGAACCAGTAACCAGCAGAATGGGAAAAAATTTTTACACTCTACCCATCTGACAAAGGGCTAATATCCAGAATCTACAAAGAATTAAAACAGATTTACAAGAAAAAAACAAACAGGCCCATTCAAAAGTGGGCAAAGGATATGAACAGACACTTTATAAAAGATGACATATATAAGGCCAAAAAACATGAAAAAATGCTCATCATCATTGATCATTAGAGAAATGCAAATCAAAACCACATTGAGATACCATCTCAGGCCAATTAGAATGGCAATCATTAAAAAATCTGGAGACAACAGATGCTGGAGAGGATGTGGAGAAATAGGAACATTTTTACACTGTTGGTGGGAGTGTAAATTAGTTCAACTATTGTGGAAGACAGTGTGGCGATTCCTCAAGGACCTAGAAATAGAAATTCCATTTGACCCAGCAATCCCATTACTGGGTATATATGCAAAGGATTATAAATCATTCTATTATAAGGACACATGCACACGAATGTTCATTGCAGCACTGTTTACAATAGCAAAGACTTAGAAACAACCAAAATGCCCATCAATGATAAACTGGATAGGGAAGATGTGGCACATGTACAACATGGAATACTATGCAGCCATCAAAAACAATGAGTTCATGCAAGTATGAGGAATAAATTATTCCTGATCAGCCTTATTGGTCACCTTCTCAGAAATCCATTTTTTGTATTTTTATTTATTATATTTATTTAATTGTAAATCCTTTTATTTACATTTATTATAAATCCTTTATTGTAAATCCATTGACCACATGAATCTAACACAAATAAGATGAAGGAACTAATTTATATACTAGGAGTTTACTTATGAAGCTTTCAGGGTTTGTTACAAAAATTATCTGTTAAATAAATTATTTAAGGTTTTACTGGACGACTAATATACTATAGGAGTAAACCAGTTCAACCCTCCCCATTTTCCTGACCTCTCATCTGCATTTTGAAGGTCACTATTAACGTTACTGTCTTCAGCTCCTCTGATGTTCTAGACATTCACAAGGCATACCATAACCTCTTCTGCCAAACATGATCATAGCTTTGAAGTCAATGAGAGTTTTAGAGAAAAACTTCCAAAAGCATCATTTTGCTAAATTCTAGCCAAAGTTTCCTTACGGAATATGAACCTACCCAAATACCCATCAATGATAGACTGGACAGGGAAAATATGGCACATACACACCATGGAATACTATGCAGACATAAAAAAACTGAGTTCATGTCCTTTGAAGGCACATGGATGAACCTGGAAACCATCATTCTCAGCAAACTGACACAAGAACAGAAAATCACACACCACATGTTCTCACTCATAGGTGGGTGTTGAACAGTGAGAACACATGGGCACAGGGAGGGAGCATCACACACTGGTGTCTGTTTGGGGGAACTAGGGGAGGGACAGCAGGGTGTGGGGATTTAGGGAGGAATAACATGGGGAGAAATGCCAGATATAGGTGATGGGGAGGAAGGCAGCAAACCACATTGCCATGTATGTACCTATGCAACAATCTCGTATGTTTTTCACATGTACATCAAAGCCTAAAATGCAATATATATATTTTAAAAAATTAAAACTTATGGTCACACAAAAACCTATACATATTTGTATCTCTTATGCGTAATAGCCCAAAACTGTAAGCAAACTGAAAATTGTTAATTGGGCAAATGACTGATAGTGATATTTCCTTACCATGAAATATTACTCAGCAATAAAAAGGAAAAAATACTGAGTGAAAAAAAGCCAATCCCAAAAGGTTACATACTTTATAATCCCATTTATGTAACATTATTGAATTGACAAAATTAAAGATATGAAAAACAGGTTATTAAATGATGATTGCCACATGCTGGGAATGTGGAAGGTAGATGTGGCTATAAAAATGCAACATAACAGATCCTTGGGGTGAGAGAAATGTTCATTACTGTAATGATGGATACACAAACTTGACATAACAAAATTACAAGAACTAAAGACACACACACACACACACACACACACACAACTGGAAACATTGAGTAAGATTGGTGGATTATTTCAATATCAATTTTCCATGGAGAAACCAGGTAAAAGGTACACAGAACCTCTCTGTATTACTTTTTACAAGAGCAAATCAAAGCCAGCAATATATAAAATAGATAATTAATCATGAAAAATTGGGTTTTATACCAGGAATGAAAGGTTAATCAATTTGTTTCTCCATGTTAACCAAATACTTTCTTAATAGATGTAAAAAAATAATTTGACAAAATATGCACCATGATTTTTAAAAACCTCAGAAAAAAAGAAATAGAGTGAAACTTTCTCAAACTCATAAAGAATATCTATAAAATCTTCATTTATTTTATTTAATGGTCTAATTGTGATCAAAAATATTTTTTAATTAACACATGAATTTAGCAAGCTCAATATCAGTTTAAAAAGTGTAAGGCAATTGCACAAAAATCAATTCTATTTTATACATAAACATTGAACTGAAAAATGAGTATCCAAGCCAATTATGTAAAATGTCTCACAATTGAGATTTGCCAGATTTCTTATCTCAAGATTTGATTCAGATTATATATTTTGACAACCACCTCAATATCCTATTCCCCTACTAACTTTTACCTGCTAATTTTAGTACCAATTCATGATTTCTCTGAATCAATTATTACTATTGTAAAATGGCTTTTGAAAACTTCTGCCTTTACTAGTTGTCATTCTTCTGCAAAGAAGAATTTTCCTATAAGAATTTTAGAAGAAAACAGAAAACACCATTGTGTACATTGGCCTTCAGAAATCATTTATGACTAAGTACTCAAAATCAATTGCAACAAAAAAATTGACAAATGGGATCTAATTAAATGAAAGAGCTTCGGCACACAAAATAAACCATCATCAGAGTAAACAGAACACCTACAGCATGGAAGAAAATATTAGCAAACTATGCATCTGACAAATGTCTAATGTCTAGACTCTATCAGGAATTTAAATTGAACAAGCAAAAAACATGTAACTTCATTTAAAAAGTAGGCAAAAGACATGAACAGACATTTTTCAAAAGAAGACATACAAGTAGCAAACATAGATATGGAAAAAATGCTCCACATCACTTATCATCAGAAAAATTCAAATCAATACCACAGTGAGGTACCATCTCACACCAGTCACAAAAGCTATTATTAAAAAGTCAAAAACAGCAGATACTGGCAAGACTGCAGAGAAAAGGGAATACATACACTGTTCGTGAAGATGTAGATTAGTTTAGGCACTGCGGAAAGCAGGTTAGAAATTTCTCAAAGAAAGTTAAGCAGAGCAACAATTTGACCTAGCAATCCCACTACTCAGTATATACCTAAAGGAAACTAGATCATTCTATCAAAAAGACACATGCACTCACATGTTCATGGGTGTGCTATTCACAGCAGCAAAGACATGAAATTGAGCTAGTCCATCACTGATGGACTGGATTTTAAAATGCGATTTTATGTATAAAACAAATATATTTATATCTCACATATTTGATGGAATGCTATACAGCCATACTATACTGCCATAATAAAGAATGAAATCATGTCCTTTGCAGTAACATAGATGCAGCTCAAAACCATTACCCTGAGCAAACTATTGCAGGAACGGAAAACCAAATACGGTATGTTCTCAGTTGTAAGTGGTGCTAAGCATTGAGTATTCATGGACATAAAGAGGATAAAGATATACACTGGAGACTAGATATATACTAGAGTTGGTGGGAGGGAAGGGGACAAGGCTTGAAAAACTATTGGGTATATGCTCAGCACTTGGGTGATGAGAACATTTGAATCCCAAACCTCAGCATCATGGAATATACCCAGGTAACAAACCTGCACATGTACCCCTGAATCTAAAATAATAGCTGGGAAAAAATACTTTTCTATAATTTTCTGTTATATCTGGGTATCACTACTTATCTTTATTATTGCTATTCATGGGATTTCAGTAATTTTACCTTTTATTCTTTATTTTTTTCTCTTTTAATTACAGTAACATTTTCTAAGTATTATATTCACACACTAAATACACAAACATTAAATATACAAACCAATAATTTTTTTTTAATTATGCACATCCAAGTAAGTATTCACCACTCAAATCAATATAAAGACTGTTTCCGGCCCTCTAGAAGTCTAGTCATGATTCTGCCCAGGCTTCAGCAACATCCCTCCCCATCAACAAAAGGTAACTACTATCCTGAAGTCTAACATGATGGATTTGTTTTGCTTATTTTTGAACTTGATATGGATGAAAACATGAGTATTCTTTTGCATCTGGACTCTTCCACTCAACATTGTATCTGTAAAATTTATCCATTTTGCCATATACAGCAATAGATCATTTTTTACATCACAATTATTTGTCCATTTTACTGTGACTGTATACCTATGATGTTTCTGGTATGAGGCAATTCTTCTTCTATGAACATTCTTATTCATGTGTTTATTGCGTACAAATTTACATTTGTGCTAGTATACACCTAAGAGTGGAATTGTGAATCATAGATCTGCATGTGTCTAGCACTGATACATATTGACAAATAGTTTCAAAGTGGTTGCACCAACTTTATACTTTAATCGGCTGCGTATGAGAGCTCCTGGACAACATTTGTTGATATCATTTTTAAGTACAGCACATTCTCTAGATGTGTAGTGGTGTCTCACTAGCTTTTAATTTTTATTTCCCTGCTTATTAACAATGTTAAGGACATTTCTCTCTTTTTTTTGGTCAGATAGTCATCTTGTAAACTCCCTTAAAAATATTTGCTCATGTATTTAAAAAATATGCAATATCTTCTCTACTCTATGGTTAATCTGTTCATCCTTTTAATGATTTCATTCAATAAACAATGTTTTATTTATTTATTTTTTTTGAGTTGGAGTCTCACCCTTGTTTCCCAGGCTGGAGTGCCGTGGCACTATCTCGGCTCACTGCAACCTCCACCTCCTGAGTTCAGTGATTCTCCTGCCTCAGCCTCCTGAGTAGCTGGGATTACAGGTGCCCGCCACAACACTCAGTTAATTTTTGTACTTTGAGTAGAGACAGGGTTTCGCCATGTTGGCCAGGATGGTCTGGAACAATGTTTTTAAATTTTAATGAAGTAAATTTTATTAATCTTATTATATAGTTAATGCTTTTTCTTCACAGCCAGTTTTGTAGTTGCTTCTTTGAAAGTTATGCGTTCCCATTCTCTAACAACTTTAAAGATTTTTCTCGGAATGATTGACTAACACCAAAATCTGTATTAGTTAGAGTTCTCTAGAGAGAACAAACTAATAGGATAGACGTATACATAAAGGAGAGTTTATTAAGGAGTATTAACTCACACGATCACAAGGTGAGGTCCCACAATATGCTGTCTGCAAGCTGAAGAGCAAGGACGCCAGTCCCAGTCCTAAAGCTGAAGAACCTGAAGTCCAATATTTGAGGGCAGGAAGAGTCCAGCACGGGAGAATGACACAGGCCAGAAGTCTAAACCAGTCTTAGTGACATTAGACATTTTCTTATGTTTTCTTTCTGCAATTTTCTTTACACAAAGATCTGAATACCTCAAATTGCTTGACAAAGGGTCATAAACTCCAATTTTGGGGGGCATCACATTCTAGTAAAACTGCTGCAACTTCCGCTCCTGCTTTATGCCCTGAAGCAAATTCACAAATTTTCAAGAGAAAAAAATAGTGGTGCTGATCTACGGCTAACCTTGATACCTTTTTTTGCTTTTAGGATCATGGCTTCTTAAATCCAGTGCCTTGATTTCTCTCTAATGATTTCAAGCCACTATTTAAAAAAATTCAGGTTTGACAGTTGTTATGGATTCAGTTCCCATACGGGCCAAAAAATAATAATATAATAAAAAAAACAACAGGTTTTATAGTTATTCTTAGTTGTAATACTAGTCAGATACAAACTATTCTTTCATAGCTATAAGATTATGATTATTAGTGTTAATAATCAAAACGTCCCAAATTTTGATAATTGGAGTCCAATTAAGCTGGATTCTGGAACATTTTGATATGTACCCTCAATTCACGATATTCATTTACTCTCTGCCACAACAAGACGTTCCAAGGTCACTTTGTACTTACACTGCTAAAGATACAGATTCATTTACATCTCTAAGGATTCCAGTTATTTGTAGTGAAAAATGTTTAGAAGCCAATATGTGAGTAAAAAGTATATTACTCATGGCTACCAGGGTGACATTGCTTCTGAATCTTTCCATGGCTTAATTGCATGTATTTAATCATTAATTCTAATAAAAATTCAAATACAATATCACAGTGTTTGTCCTTGCCTTTTCCTGTTCCATATTCACCCTTTCTTTTAACCTACAATACATAAACTAGTTTTAAAATATCTATACCAATGTCACCACCAATACAACTTAATAAAGTTCACAATTTCCGTGCATTTCCTTTTATCTTAGCACATATTATTAACAATGTACATTCAAAATATGATATTTCTCAGATTTTTTCAATATAAATATGTTATCAATAATAATAGAGTTAGGGTCACTTGTTTCCGTTTTGTATTGAATTTTGAACCTATCAATGGAAACAAATGATTATTTACTTGAGAACCATTAATATAAACACTTATGGATCTCCTAATATTGATTCATTCTTTAATCTCCAGAACAAATGATTTGGTGATGATGTGTTATTTCCTTGACATGTTGTTGGCAGGTTTCATTTGCAAATACTTAGAATTCTTGAATCAATATTCAAAAGGAAGCAGGATTTCCTAGTTCTCTCTGTATGTGTTTATTAGGTTTAGTTATCAATATTACATTTGTTTCAAACAAATTTTTTATTTTATTTTATTTCTATGTTCTGGAACAATTTAAACAAGAATGGTCTTTAAAGAATTGGTCAAATTTTCTATATAATCATCTAGTTTGAGTGATTTTGAGGAGGTAGTTCTTTGAATTCTTTATCATTTTATATGGCAATCAGTTTGTGGAAGCATTCTATTACAACCAGGGTCAATTATGATAAACAGTATTTTTGCATAGGCTTTCAAATGTTTCCATAGACTTACCTGTAATAAGCTCATTTTTTTCATTTTATTTTTAAGTTATTTTACCTCTGCCGTATTTCATTTTGTAGATAATTAAATACTTTTGCCTTTTATTCTTTGAATAATTACATAATAGTGGTTTATTTGGTAATTTTACCCAAAGAGTCATATTTTATTACTTTGACTTTTTAATATACTTTATTGCTTTATAATTTGAGTACAATAAAGTATACCCATTCTAAGGTCACAGTTTGAGCACCTGAGGAAGTTCAATTTTGTAAACACGTCGTAATCAGGACATGGGACAGTCTCACCTCCACTAAAACTTTTAGGCACATTTTTAATAAATCTCCACTACTATTTCTGTCACCAGAAAACCACTAATCTCCTTTCTATCACAACAGGTTTGTTTTGCTATTCTAGAATGTCATATAAATAAAATGATAAGGTATATGGTCTTTTGTTTCTGCCTTCTTTCACTTAATATAATGCTTTTGACATTCATCCAAGTTACTGTTTCTATTAGTTCATATCTTATTATTGCTCAACAGTCCATTGTAGAAATATAATTTGTATATACTTTTACTGTGTATTTTATGTATCTTCTTTGGGGAGTATGTTTCAATCTTGTGTTATTGCTATTGGGTTGTTTGCCTTCTTATTAAAGAGTTGTAAGACTCATTCCAAAAGGTATAAACAATCACAAAGATACATAAAATACATGGTGACAGTATAAGTTGTCTTACAGTTATATAATTTGGTATTGTGTGTATATTATATATGTACATAGAGAAGATATAAAATACTTTGTCCTAGTCTGTGAGTTGCCCTTTTACTATATTAATGACTTTTTTTTAAAGAGTCTTACATGACGCTCTACCTCTATATTCTGTTGTCTCTGGCATATGACCCAAGACATTTCCCTGCAAAAGCCAGTATGAGCTGGGGTTTGGCCCAGCAGAAAGAATCCTGAAAAATGTCTAGTGAGCTCAAGGCAATTTATCAACAGCTTTCCTAGTGTCAAGATGTTAAATCAACAAAACTATTAACTACCATTTCAGAACCCCAGCTCAGAGCAGGGGAGCAGCTGGTTCCAGACCACGTAGAATTGCAATATTTTTATTTTCCTTTAAAAGGTGAATGATTTGTTTTTATCCATATTTGCTTCTTATAATTTATTGATTTTATATTTTTCTAAGCCATTTAACAATTTTATTTGCCAATTTAGATGCATGTTTTCACTTCTAACTAGACGGAGTTCCTCAATGGCAAAGCATATTTCCTCACACTTAGTAGTTACTAGAAGAAAATCTGAGCCCCCTAAACTTACTGATTTTCTTATGTTCTATTAGGAATGAAACACACAACTTTACCTCAGTTTTCCGTAAACTCATTTGATAATCATTTTATATTCTTCATACCACCTTTTTACCAAATACCAAGTCTTACCGATTATTTATCTGCAAAATCTACAATTCTTCATCCTCACTATTATTTCTTTAGTCCAGACACATCATTTCTTGCTTAAATAGCTTATCGTTTTTACTTTGATTCTCTGCCTTTTGGGGAGTGAAATTTTAAAGACACATCTAAGATACAGTTCACATTGCTATCAGCAATACTTTACAAATATCTATTCATTTATTTATTGGCTATGTGCCAGCACTCTGCTATGCTTTGTGATTGTTAAGATGAAAAAAGAGCTCCTGGCTTTCCTTTGGTAAGTATTCTTCAGAAAAATAATAAGGAATAAAAGAAGCAAGTATGAGTCAATTTATTTGAGCATATACTTGAGCTGAACCTTGAAGGAGGATTAGAAATTTGTTTGCTGTGTTCCTTTTTGTTTTCAGTCGGAGCCAAGTGAATAAATAATTTAAATTGGGTTCTGTAAGAAATAAAAAAGAAAACTGGCCATTATTTTTATTTTTAAAACATAACATTAGTGGCTATTCAGAGACTGATTGCAATTAGGAAGTTTTGCTCATGTCACTCTTTTTGTTTTGTATGACGATACTGATTATTTGCAATTTAAGCAATAAAATTTGCCATTTAAAAAACTTCAGCTTCCTTTTATATATATATAATGTAACAGCACCATAAATCAGATTTATGCTGTAGAGATTTGTTTAACAGGTTCCTTAGACAAATATAAATCAGATAGGCACCTAATACCCTGGATAAGCAGAACTGTGGTATGGGGAAAATGCAGAAACCTGTGCAGGGGATTTAGGAACCTCTTGAGAAGGAGGGATTAAGAGCTGTCTCCATTTAGCCAGGTGCAGTGGCTGGGGCCTATAATCCCAGCACTTTGGGAGGTGGAGGTAGGTAAATCACTAGGTCTGAGACCAGCCTGGCCAACATGGTGAAATCCCATCTCTACTAAAACACACACAAATTAGCCTGGGGCGGTGGTGTGCACCTGTAATACCAGCTAGGTGGGAGGCTGAGGCAGGAGAATTGCTTGAACCGGGGAGGTGGAGGTTGCAGTAAGCCGAGATGGCAGTGCTACACTCCACTGCACTCCAGCCTGGTGACAGAGCAAGACTCTGTCTCAAAAATAAAATATAAAAAACTGTTTTCTTTCTTCTTATGGTTCAAGCTTTACTCATGAATTGATTAGTTTTCACAAAAGATCCACCTATTGAGAAAGGATGAAAGGAGTGTACCCAGAGCAGAAGGAGAGCCTGACTGGCGAGGTAGGCTCAACAATAGGACTTAAAGACACATGAGAATGCGCATGTGGCTGACACTGTCAACTCCTCCTTAGCCTACAGGAAAACTTTACGCACAGTTACTGGGCCTTAAATGTAAACTAAAGAACTGCGACCTTTTAAGTCTAATCTAGAGCATCTTTACACAAGAGGAATGCTCATGGGAATGGGATCCAGACCAGTAAAGGTGTCTTTGCTGCAACTGGTCAGGAAATGTTCAGTAGTGCAGCACCAGTCCTTAACTGTACCACTGATAGTAAAAGAAACAAGGCCAACAAAAAACTGGCATCTGCCTGTGGCCAGATCTGATGCTTGTGTTCTTGTTTAGCCTAGAAGCAGTTGCAGCTGTTTTGAAAATGAATGATTCCCAGAGGTTCTTAGACAATTGCTGGGTATTGAGAAAGCCCCAAGAGAGTCACTCTACAACCTTTGCTGTGTTAATTTTCTAGGGGTGCCCTAACAAATTACTACTGTTTATTAAACAATAAAAATGTATCTTCTCACAGTTCTGGGAAGTTAGAGATCAGAGTCTCAGCAGAGCCAGTTTCCTCTGCAGACTTTCTTCTTTACTTATAGATAGCCGTCCTCTCCCTGTGTCATTACATGGCCTCTGCAGATATTTGTGTCCTCATATCCTCCTTTTATAAAGCCACCAGTCATACTGGATTACAGTGAACCATACTGACCTCATTTTACCTTAGTTATACCTTTAAACAGCTAATCTCCAGGCCAGGTGAGGTGGATAACACCTATATTCCCAGCACTTTGGGAAGCCAAGGCAGGCAGATCACTTGAGCCCAGAAATTAGAGACCAGCCTGGGCAATATGGTAGAACCCCATCTCCACAGAAAATACAAAAATTAGCTGGACACGGTGATGCATAGTTCCACGTAGTCCGAGCTACTCGGGAAGATCATCTGAGCTCTGGGGGGCTGAGGCTGCAGTGTGCCATGACTACCACTGCACTCCAGCCTGGGCGACAGAGGGAGACTGTCTCAAACAACAACAACAACAACGAGCCTATCTCCAAATACAGTCACATTCTCAGGTACCACGGGGTAGGGCTTCAATACATGAATTTTGGTGAGAAGGTAAAATTCAGCCTGTAACACTTGCCATCTTGCACAAATAGAGACCTGAGTGAATTTGAATATTACAAAGATATAACCCTCATTATTTTTGATAATTATTTTATTGTCACATCTTTACTCATCACCACTTTAATCAAATCTAATGTTGTACTAACTTACTTTAGAACTCTGTGTTAAAAAACCAAATAAATATAGAAGACACAATTGGGCTCCCTGTGTGTTCCTCTCCATTCCCATTCATGTCTGTTTCTTCACAGAAGTTTCCAGGATGTATCCTAAAACATTGCTAGGATATTTTTATTATTTTGTTATAATCTTGTCTGTACTTCAAGATGGTGAAGTAGATGATACCAGTTACATCTGCTTACTACTCTTATATAAATGTTAACTTCAGAATAAATCCATACTCTGTAGCATGGCATGTTCCTTAAATATCTGTCCTCACCTGCCTTTTCAGGCCCACTCACTGCCCTTCCATCCGTAATAGTGAGCTGAACATGCCATTTGCACATACGCATCTCCATTCCTTTCCACGTGCTCCTCTCTTTGCCTGGAAAGACCTTGCCTCCTTCCATCTGTTTTGTTAAATAACAATTAACGTCTCCGTTACAATACACATTATATTAATTACAATAAGTTTTGTTACATGTTTTACCCAAAGGATTCAGAGTACCTTGAATGTAATGAGTAAACTGTTTATAGGGCAATGTCTAGAGTTCGACATATAGAACCTTATTAGCTCAACTAAGGCTAGTTTAAAAAAATGATGAATGCATCGATCAGTTCGTTGCTGATGATGCTGGTGACAATGCTGCTTGGCAGCAGGTGCTTATCCCATCGAATTGAGAAAAATTGTAGTTACTGAATACATCTGAAAATCACGTGTCTCTGAGTCTCTGTTTCAACAGAAGCGGCACCTAGATAAGGGAACAATATAAATGTAATTTCTAAAAGTTGTTTGTCCCATTGAGACTAGTGTGCTGCTGCTGCCTACCCTCTGCAGCTATGGTATGTATGACTGACAGGCTTCAGGATACCGAAGTGCAACCTACATTTGAAACCTGGCAGCTCAGCCTTCCTTCATCCTGCTGGGAGCTGTTACAAGCTATGAGGTGCCAGGGGCTTTTATTCCTGCCTTACTAAAATTGGCAACTGGACCCTGAAAACGAAAGCTGCCAAAACCCACAGTTCAGAAAAGGAAATTGGGGTTTAGGGAGACATCCAATGGATTTCTTCACACAAATTCTAAAATTTAAAGGCCATTTTATTACAACCATATTCAAAATCTGCCATAAACGAAACTCCTTCCTCTGAAGAAAAAAAAATACCATTTCTAACAAAATCATAGGTCACAGGCTTCCCAGGAGAAGGCAGAAGTCGGCTTCTCTCCAGGTAACAATTCTCCAAAATACAGCTATATCTGCATGGGAGGTAGTCCCTCCTCTCATTTGCTAAATTGGTCAGCCAGTCCCGCACACAGCCTTGCTCCTCCACCACCTCCCAGTGATAATTGCTTCTCTAAAATGTGTTGAGAAGCCGGAGTGGGAGGAGTTGGAAAGCATCCTGAGGTAATTCCTGAGGGCTCTCTTCCTGTACTCATCATTTCTCTCTGACACTGTCAGCCTCTAAGTTTCTTCAGAGCACCCCAGGTCACTCATGCCAGAAGACGGCATCATGAGCCACCTCCTTTCTGAATGATGTAATGGGAGGTTAATTCCCAGGCAGAGTGCCTGAGGAAGCCAGAGAACGTGCAAGGGAGACTGGCAATTCCCAGGTAGATCTGTGTCAGCTGTCTCGCCCTAATTACTGAAAGCAGACAGAAGCTTTCTAGGTGAGCAGACCCAATGGGAGGCTGGCTGCCTAGGAGATTTTCAATAGAGATCAAACCAGACGAGAGTGCAGAGACCTCTTGGGAAGCTTTGCCTGGAATAAAGCAAAGGTTCATAAAAATAGGCCTCTGGGTAGGTTTCCGTTTGTGACCCTCAGAATGAATGCCTGGCTCAAGGCTTATTCAGCAATCAGACAGTGTCACCTGACTTGGCTCGCAGTCTAAGAACAGAAATGTCTTTACAGAGGGTAATAGAAGAAAATTTGACTTGTTAAAGCAATAGCTAAGGGTAGCAAGAAGTACCTGAAACACACATAATATATGCGTTTTTAAATACAAGATCTCTTACCGCATATACACGCACACACTCACAGAGCAATAAACTAATTTGTTTATTGGAAAAGAGAAACGTCTGCAAACGTAATGAAGTTGAGACACAATGATTCCCTAAAGAAATCAGAAATAATCTAGAAAGACCATCTCTATGAGACATTTATTCACTGGGATGTATATTGTTCCAAGTCTGTTTTAAGTCTTTCATGTGATTATACCTGTTTCCACAAATAAATGGCAGTGTTCCCAGCTAGATCATTATTTATTTATCTCATCTACTTTTGCATTGTCCACAGTGTCTAGTAAAGTGACAGGCAAAATAAGGTGCTAAATCAGTGTTCCTGGAGAGGAAGGAAATAGGGGGTGAAGAAAACAAAGGCAGGATGGATGAAGAGAAGGAGACAGGGAGGAAAATTAGAGAGGGGATGTTTTAGAGTTTTCCAGATTTATAGAATTCACTGTCTGGGCCAAACAAAGGTTACAATTTGGTTTTTACTGCAATGAATTCAAAGGTCCAGAGATCACAAAGTTAAAAGGCAGTCAACAGCTTTTGTACACAGTTCTTTTTCTCCAGTCAAATTCAAATAGTATTTAAATAGATTATATCCTGCTTTTTACAACCTTCCATCTAACACTGGCCATATTCAATAAACAAAGCAGTTCTGGGTACAGGAGCAAACAATCAAAAATCCCAAACTACATTCTTCAAATAGCACATTTGAATATGTTTTCCGTAGTTTTAAGGTACTTATGCAGATAGCTAAAGGAATGGCAGTATTGAACTTGACCTCCCTTGCTTAAAACAATGAATTGCCCTTTATGTAAGTATCCTTCTTTTTATAAATGGAAAGAACTGTGACATTGTCAATGGTAGCAAATACTGTACCCATGAGAGAGGTTTCTACCTCTGATGATTTCCTCAAAATAGGAAGGAAAAAGAAAATCCATATAGGACCTGATAAGTTCTTTATTCTCACATTTTAATCTGTCCCTAATGGTAAAGGGAACACTGGAGAAGCTCAACCTACATCTACAGCATCCTTTTCTAAGTCCCTCCCCACTTTGATTCTATTTCTGATTCTATTTCTGTTTCTGTCTTTCTCTGGGGCATGACTGTACACATGCCTATTCATGCACACATACACGCATGTACACATGAACGTTCCCCTGGGAGATGAAAGGAAAAGAGTGTATTGTATAAATCCTGGAAAGCTAATTTTCTTCTTAAGAATACAAAGTTTCACTAGAAATAATAAGGTGATAGAATTGCTTTTTGAAATATTTATTACTTTTTCCCCTAGAATTTACTTTTTTTGTCAATTTTTTCACCTAGCTCCTTGTAGCAATCTAAGAATATTCTTCTCTGGTTCTTGTTCCTGTTAAGACGAAATAACCACCCTCTACTCTGTCTTTCTCATTGAGTGTAGCTGCAAAACCTGGTAGAATGCATAGATCAACTACTTGAAGGCTCTGAAATATAAATAGTAGCAGAAAGGTTGAGGACGAAGACCAGAATTCAAAGTACCACCAAACTGGTTACATTTTTTTTCCACCTGTCTTCCTGCTTGCCTGGCTCCAGATGGAGGTGCAGTTGTAGAAGTACACAGCAAGGTAGGGTTGGAATGAGGGTGAGGAAGTGAAGCAGGGTAGTAAAGTGCGGAGCTGGATCCTCTCTTTACTTAAATTGCAACATTTCGTTCATTTTAAATTTTCACATTCATTTTCATTTTTTTAAAGATTGCATTAAAATTTTATGTATCTTGATTATTGAATTTTTAGGAGCCCTCTTAAATTTTGTACCCAAGAAATGTGCCTAACTTTACCCGGGTGTTAGCCCTGCAATGGAGTTGGGCAACTAGAGCCCCAGCTTTCCTACTGGAGGGCCAAATAAGTGACCCCCAGGGAACTGGAAACTGACAAGGAGATTCAAGGATAAAGAGTAGCTGAGAAATGTGAGCCTATGCAAATTATATATGAAGTAAGCTTATGAATAGAACTGATTCTAATCAGCCCGTCCAAATCTTTGACAATGCTGTGGTGACATATGCATCACCATCTAGTTTGACCATACTAGGTGGAGCACAAGCAGGATGGACATAAGCAAAGGCTTTGAAAACTCAACTGACATTGGAACCAGACAATCCCACAAAAGGTAAAATTGAACTTGCAGCCAGAACCTAAACAAAATGTCAACATTTTCTATGATTTTTAAGTAGGATACAATTCAAAATTAGTCCTGATGTGAAAAACAAGGAGAATCTCAACTCACATGAGAAAAAGCAATCAACAGATGCCAAAACTAAGATAGCACAGATGTTGAAATTTTGTGACAAAGTCTATAAATCAGGTATTATAAAATTGCCCCAATACGGAACTTCGAAACCTTTTGAAACAAATAAAAAAACAAAGTTTCAGCAAAGTATTAGAAATACAGGAAGAACTAAATGACAGTTGAGAACTAAAAAATATAATAACTAAATAAAGGGCTGGGGGTTGTGGCTCATGCCTGTAATCCCAGCACTTTAGGAAGCCCAAGGAGGGTAGATCACTTGAGATCAGGCGTTGAAGACCAACCTGACCAACATGGTAAAACCCCATCTCTACTAAATACAAAAAATTAGTCAGGCATGGTTCCCCATGCCTTTAATCCCAGCTACTTGGGAAGCTGAGGCAGGAGAATCGCTTGAACCAGAGATGTCGACTTTGCAATGAGCTGAGATTCCACCGTTGCACTCCAGCCTGGGCAACAAGAGCAAAACTCCATCTCTAAATAAATAAATAACTTACCTGTTGGGATTGACAGTGAAATGGAGATGAATAGAGAAGAGTCAAAAAACCCATAGATAGATCAGTAGAACTTCTTCAGCCTGAATGACAGAAAAAAAAAAAGAGTTTAAAAAATTTAATAGTCTCAGATCTACAGGAGAAAAACAAGGTGTCTAATATTTTTCCTGTCAGTCACAAAAAGTGAAGGGAAAGAGTTTGGTGCTGAAAATATAGTGGAATAAACAATGCCTAAAAACCTTCCAATTTTTTTGTTATAAGGCTTTATGATATTTAATGTATGTGTTGAATCATACAACCACCACTACAAAAAGATAACAATAGAACTGGATTTCAATCCTAGGTCTTTTTTACTCAAAAGCTTACTTAGGTCCTGTTCATATGTTTCCTTAGGTCTGCATTTGAATTTTACCAAATAGATACTCTATTTTTTAAAATGTGAAGAAGAAAATATCTCATAATTTCCCCCATTCTCAAAAGTTCCTGACACTGAACTATGAATGCTGTATTAATGACTATGCTCCTGGTAGTTTCCCTCAAGGCTGTTTTCTAATAGATGAAAATCTTCAGTTACCTAGAAGAAACTGGGGCCACCTTTGAAAATCAGCATGGAATCTTTCAGTTTGTGAAGTCTCTTTTCTTGCTAACCATTTGGCTGACCAAAAATAAAAAGTGGGGTGGAGGTTAATATAAACTTTTATACTTCCCACTACTGCCTCCCAGGACAGAAGAAAAAAATCATAAATATATATAATTATATATATAATTACATATACTTATATAATTATATATATAATTACATAATCACATTTGTGTATTATATATGCCTTCTGTTCATGTTCCAGAAAATTATCAAATGAACATGAAAGTCATTAGAAAGCTGTGTGTCTGATGAAAAAGGTGCATTTATAAAAACCAACAGGAGCTTCACTCATACTGGGAAAGAAAAGTTAAAACCAAATAATATTCAAGAGGTTGGGGCCTTGAGACCAAAGCAGAAAATTTAAATGAATTTTATGAAAAGTCTTAACTACACAGTGATTTGCCAAGGACAAATAGCTACTTTAGTTCTCAGTCAGGTGCACTGTTACACAAAAGGATTTAAGCTTATTTTTTTTCTTTTTCCTCATAGCAAAGTCACTGGGCAGGTGGAAAAGAAAATGTTTGAATGAATAAGATGAAGAAAGCATTCTTCGTTATGTCATGGCTGCTCATACAGCAAGAAAAGCTCATGCAGCTTGTAAAGAGTACACATTTTGAAACCAGTTAGAAGTTTTTGCATATCTCACATTTTCCCTTGAACTTGTATGTGAACTTGGCAAGTCATTAAACCTGCTTTGATCTCATGTGCATGAACAGTGAAGAATGATTTTATTCCTGCATCACATGACTACTGTAAGGATTAATGCATATAAAGCATACACCCAGCCACATCTCTAAAAACATAGATATTGTGAAGAATGAGAGGTAGAAACTTTAGTCTGGATGACAGGTAACATTTTTCTTACATGTAGAGTGACAACAGTCCCTCTAATTGGCCTTCCATCTTCATTTTGTTTTTTGAAGCTTGAAGAACCAGATTAAGATGGTTTCCTTCAGTCGACCACATTTCTGGGTAGTTTTTTTGTATTCTAACAGCATCAACTTTCATGTGTAAGATGGAAAAATAGAACATGTAATACTTTAATCAAGTTTGACACACCTCAGTGAACTAAGTAACTTGGTATTAGTATGAATTTTAGCAAGAAATCCAAAAAGCAGCAAACATTCCCAGGTAATGTGCCCAACATAGTTTTAATTCTTTAAATTGTATAGCTAATTCAGCTCAACTGGGATTTACTAAGCATCTACTGGATGTGACATAATCTCTGTCTTCCAACTGCCTAAGGCAAATCCAAGGAGACAGAAATCCCACTGTATTCCAGTGTAATAAATCCAGTAATGGAAAGATATGCAAGGAACAAAAGGAACATAAGGGAGGTCACTAACTTTGTACAGGGTGATAGATGTGCTTCTCAGGGAAAGTGACACCTGAGCACAAAGATATAAAGAGTTTTCACATTTGAGGTGGGAACAGGTTTCCCAAGAAAGAACAGCTTGTACAAAGATACAGAACCCAGTAATTGCACAGCGTTATCAGGAGATCTCCTTAAGTCTACCATGGTCCTAAGACAAAGCCTTGGGGATGAGAACCCATTTTCGTAGAGTCAGAGTTGTATGGTTCTAAATTTCGCACAAGTTGATATAATGGAGGGAATAATATCTAGACAAAAAAATCTAGGTAGACTATTTGATCTTGGGCAAACCAACCAGGACATTAGTTTCCCCATCTGTAAGTAACCTACACTGGCTATTGAGAATTTACTGATATTAAGTAACCCTTTAGCATGATATGATGGCATGTGCCTGCAGTACTGCTACTTGGCTGAAGTAAGAGGCTGGCTTGAGCCCAGGAGTTCAAAGCTCTAGTGCACTATCATCATGCCTGTGAATAGCCACTGTACTCCAACACAGGCAATATAGTGAGATGCCTGTGTCTTTAACAAGGTAATTAAATAAACAGTATTTAAACTGTAAATCAATATAGATGTTATTAAAGTTATTTCCTTTGATGTAATTTATAAATCAACATTAATCTTAAGTAGCAATATTCATAAAGCAACAGATACATAATGCCAGGAATCATATTAGTATGTAAGGCATGGCTGCCACTAAAATGTTCTTGGAGTTGAGATAGGCATGAAAAGACCTGGAGACTTCTGAATCACTTTCAAAATGTTTTGTGACTAGGAAGAGAAAATCAATCACTTACATTATTACTTTCTATCTGCAAAGCGTAGAGGAAAAGCTTTATCATGAAAGAGGTACCGTGATAAAAAAACTGAAATAAGTCAACAGAGTACTGTGCTTGAATACGTGGTCTACTTTAAAAACATAAAAATACAAAGCAGCTTTCAAGCTGAGAACCTTGGCCAAAGGGTTGTGTGGAATAAGAAGTAAAAACCATGCAGCTTCCCGGGAAGAATGAAAGAAGACGAAAGATGAACAAGGCGGAAAATCTTCAGCTTGAGGAATTTAATACTTAAACTGCAGCAACTCAGAGTAGGAGGCACCAGAAGTTTTAAAAGAACGAACTACTGCAGTGAGACAATTGGAAGCCCGGGTGATCTAATGATGAATACAACTTGTTTAGTTTCATTTTGTTTTTTGGTTTGTTTTGCTTTGCTTTTATAGGGCCCTCACACTGCTACTTAGGTGCCATTTTATCATGCATGTATTTTTCTTTTGTATTGGGGGGAGGCACAGTTTATATATAATAATTTGCTTTTGTGTAATTATTTTTAGCTCTTCTCTGGATTATGACTCACCTGCCAAAGCGTATTCTTCATGTGTCTAGCATGGTAGTCAAGAATAACTAAATATTGTGCTCATTGATTGATTAGTTCTTTCATTCTATTAACCAATCAAGCCTAATTTATGCCAGGCTGGATATTACAGACACAAAGGTGATTAAGGGAGCCACACTGTCTTCAGGATGCTTACATGGGAGTGAAAGAAGATGTGTAACTGAGAAGACAATTCTAAAAATGTTAATAAGTGCCCTGACAGGAGACGTAGAGTGTTACAGAAGTCATGTGGCAGAATTTGTGTGGTTTGGCGTAGGAGTAAGCCAAATTGAGGATTGTCAGGGAAGTGTTCTCCGACTAAATGCAGTTCTAAATGGTGGGGCGTTTTTCAATTGAAAACATTTGTTGAGCACCTAAAATTGTCATGAGGACTGAGGGGATACAGAATCTACCAAATCACCAAACCTAATATATTAACACTTATCTTCAAGTTCCTTCAGTGAATCCCAGATTGCTGTGTTCACTGAGTCAATATACAATGAGAATCAATGGCTTCTATGGCCAGGTACTAGGTATGAGTCCTGAGTAAGACTGACCTGATCCCTTTCTTCATCCAGTTTAAATGTAATTCATCTAAAAACTTTGCTGTACCACTGGAGAGACACTTACACTAAAAGGAACACTGATCAAAAGTTAGAAGTGGAGATGTTTTCTTCCCTGAGACAAGCATGCACAGAAAATAAGCTAGAAACATCCTGAAATATCATTTTGCCCTTTCCTCTGCCTGCACAAAGAACACATTCAACCAGATATGCCTGGGTGGAATTTGCCTTCCCTATTCCCAGAACCATGAATCCTCATTTGAAGACCTCATTAGATCTGAATAGTCCTAATGCATGAAGGAACAAGCAGGGTTGAAGACAAACAGGTCTAGGTTGAAATCCCAGCCTCGAAGCACCATACCTGTGCCACCCTGAGTAAATGCTTGATCTTCCTGGGCCTTATGTTCATTGTCTATCCAAAAAAAAAAAAAATGAGAGAAAATGCAGCTATCTTGTGCAGTTACCGAGATTCAGCTAGCTAATCTAAATAAAGCAGCACACAGCATACAGTGTTCAATAAATGTTGTTTCTTTATTCCGCAACTGTCAACTCCTGCATTAAAACTTTCTTAATTTCCCTTGGCAGAGTAGAGGGCTTGAAGGTCTCATCTAGTGTTCTCATCCTCACATGAATGCAATTTTTAAAAACTGCGTGTTACAAAATTTTTTAACTTGTGAGTTTTCTCCATTAAGCCAGAAACTCACTGAGAGTGAGGAATTTGTCATCTGTACCTGTGTAGCCCCAACCCAAGTTCATTGCTTAGAATCTTTTAGCTATTCTTCACCTCTACCCCCTGCAAAATTACCCTGACTTTCCCCATTAATACAAGTTAAAATTAACAGGGGGTTAGGGAAACCCTTGTAGCATCCTCACAAATGGGAAAAAAAAAAAAAAAAACTTGGAAAATCTCTGCCTCAGAGGTACTCACTTGCAGTCTAAGTTCCTATAAATCTGCAGGTAAGTGGCCATGTATTTTTGGCAGCCAAAACAAAGAAGGAAACGTGAATATTTACATGGTCTGATGTGCAAGAGGAAAAGATAAACCAAAGCCATTAGGGAAACACAATTATCTTTGCGATTAAAACCAGGGAATCACTTCTCCCGGCCTCACCAGAGGACACTGTTTAATTTAATTAACAATGCCTACAAGAGCAACTTTAAACAGGACACACAACAAAAAGACCACAACCATGAAATCTAGGGATATTCCTGCTGGTCATTTGCAATGTAGAGATAGATTTTATAATACCTAGAGCATAGAGGGTGCACGGCAACATATTCAAGCTTATGTACATGGTATTTGAGATCAGGCATGGAAAAATACTGAGGCACTGTGTATGTTATTTGTACATGAGAATGAAACTCGTTTACTCTGAAAACAGGACAGGGAGTGGAGTGTGTGGTGTGATAAGGAACGCTGAAAACAGCCTCCTGAGAATGCAGTTTGAGTGTGTACAAGGTCACAGGTGCCTCAGCAACCCACCTCAAATGACCATCTAGCGGATATTTGTAGTTAATATAAGCCATTTCAATAAATACTTGGCAGACTGATGCTGGGGTGGACTCTCTCAGAAGAGCTATCCCCTAGCCCCGCTCAGCTGGAACTGAGTACTGCGTTCTTGGTGTTCTTGCAGAGCTCTAAGTTCTGCGGCTGGTGCCCCCGACATGATTGACTTGAATTTATGTGTGAAGGAGGAAAGCTCATCAATTTTCCAGGGAATCTCGTAAGGGACAGTCCTGACTCCCATCAGGAGGAAGGGATGCATGTGTAAAACATCAGGGGCTAGATTATCATGAGTCAAGAAATGACCAAAGAGCAGAAAGTATTTTTTAAAACAGTGCAACAGCTACTTAAGGCTGTCCAGTGCACCGTAGAGCCTGGAGCTCTACACAAGCTTATGCTCTTAATTAGGCAGGAATGCCCTTGGTTTCCTGATCAAGGAAACTTAGATTTAGAGTTATGGGAGCCGGTAGGTCATTGCCTGAAAAGAGGACATAAGCAAGGTCATTTTACTAATGCTACTATTTTGACCACCTGGGCGCTGGTAAGCTCTGCATTGTATCCTCTATCTGTTAGATTGTGGTGCGTCAGACCACCCATCTTCTCCACCTGAAGGGAATTCAGGAGATTTAAAAGAGAAGGAAAAGCAAAAATGAGAACAACAGGGAGAGACTTCTCTCTCCACTTCATTCCCTTCTATAGGGAGTAAGGAAGAGATTTTTTTCTAGTGAGGATAAGGATGAACCAGAGCCTTTTCCTCCCCTAACAGAAAAGCTATTGCCCTCTTTTCTTCTACCCTTAAAGTGACCTGCATTCATTGGCCCCATTCAGGCAACAGTGCCTCCCATCCCCCTTGAGGAGACTGGAGGCCGCCCAAGGGACAGTCCTTGGATAAGCCTCCTGGTCAGTGAACATCTATGTGATTGGGTGGCCGCGTCTCCTTGACAAACTTCCCTGCTGGAGGAGTGCCTCCAGGAGGGAAGGAAAGTGGCCAATTATGATTGTCTTCCTAATATGCAAGTTCTCACTTCCTCACTTTCCTACTTCCAGTATCAGCCTACCTGGCCTTGACTTTTTTCTGTTTCCCTGGAGTATAAAGGAAAGTTGCATGCTGCCTCCTGGGTTTTATCCAAGAAAGCTCTGGCTTTCTTGCTGCCCACAGAGACCTGGGGCAGGAGAGTTGCTAGGATGCCATGGAGTGCCCATTTGGTCTCTGGCAGCTTAGACAAGTTGCCCCTGTGTGGGTTTGTGGTGATGGAGGGGAGGCCAAGAGACACAGACCGAGTCCCGGGTGGCTGCAGGCAGCTCCAGCCCGGTCCTGAGAATCCTCTTCGCCATGGTCACGTGCCTTAGTAACTGTGCCCAGAAAGTGGCCTGCTGCCTGCTGTGCTGCTGCTTTTCCTACTTCTGCCCTTCCCTGCCACCCTCGCATGTCTCAGCTGACAAGCAATTCCTTGTCTTCCCTGGCTCTCTACGGAGAGGGCTAAGAAACAGTCCCTGTGCACCCCAACCTTACTACACTAAGGTGGGCAGAGGGGTGCAGAGCAGCCTGGAGTACAGAGCTCTGGGGGAGAAGCCCACTAGTAAAGGACGCTCTCCCATCGCCATGTTAAATACTAACAGCTTCTGCCATGTTCAGAAGATAGATGCAGCAGTAAGGAATGCTTTTTTATAACATGTTTAAAAACACTATGGCTAGGGAATTTCAAAGCAGACCTTGTGCTGCATGTCTGCTCCTCCCCTGAGCCTCTCTGCATGGGGGTAGAAAAAATAATAAAAAGCCCAGTATGTTTTCAGTACCTTACCTAACAGGGTTGGCTCCAAGCGTAGGTGGTCTGGAGGATGAGGGGAGCGATCTTCTCCCAGCCTGCTACCCTCTTGCCTCCTGCCTCCGCAATTACAAACGCACGTTACCACCTGGTCATTCTCTGGCCTCTTGCTGCCACGTGTAGTCTTCCTTCCTTCCTCTCGGGGTAAGGGCAGCAACAGGTGGCAGGCTGTTAAAGAGAGAGGCCCTCTAAGGAGTTTGGAGCAGGTGAAAAGAAACCAACCACAGCCTTACTTTTCCAAGCTCACTTCTAGAGCATTCCGGCTAAAGGCTAATGCGGGGAAATGGCCAGCACCTAAAGACATTTTAAAAAGTTTTTTGAGGTTTTTTTTTTTTTACACACTTAAGATAACTCAGTGCAGGTTTATTATCCCAGTCACATTCTAATCACTTTCAAGGGCCAAAATATGGTAAAAATAACTTAGATATCCAGCCCTTGCATGGCTTAGTTGAGCAGGTAGGGTTTGCCTTTTGTCAGTTCTGTATTCATGTGCTATTTACCTGTCTCATGATCCCTCTAAACACATACAAAAGACCACAGATTTAATAGCTTCTCTTCTCATAAAGGGGCGCCGATGTTGCCTCCAATTATTAAGATATAACCCTGTTACTCTTTTCCTACCATAAAGCAGGAAAAATAACTTCCTGAGAATGCAGTTTGAGTGTGTACAAGGTACCCACTTCAAATGACCATCTAGTGGATGTTTGTAGTTAGACAAGCCCTTTTAATAAATATTTGGTGGATGGATGCTGGGGCGGACTCTCTCGGAAGATCTACCCCCAGGCCCGCTCAGCTGGAACTGTCTGAGTATTTCATTCTTGGCGTTCACTGCAAACTTTAAGCTCTGCATAGAGGAACAAATTAACAGCATCATCTTCAGACAGTCTTCATAAACATTGTTTTCTCAGAGCCAGTGCAACATGTATAGAGGGAGCATCTGTGACTTTAAGAATCTACTCCTTGAAGAGTAGAGCTTAGTGGTGGTTTCCTCCTAGAAAAAACATGTGGCCTGTGTGGAGGTTTTTGATCTGCATAATTCATGGCTATTTAGAAACATTCCTGAAGAATACTACCTTCTCCAAAAACTGAGGCTTAAGACATTACATAAAAAGGATAACTGCGGAATCAAGTGGATCCCATCCCTCACATTAGCAAGAGGTATTAAAATAATTTCAAGGTATTCAAATAATTTCAGTAATTTCATGATTATAGCCTTTTTGTTGTGCATCATATTTACAGTAAAGACTCATTTATGCATTGTTATTAATATTAAACATTATCCTCTGTTGGGCCCCAGAGAAATGATTATCTGGTTTTAATAGCAGAGATAATTGTGCTTCTCTAATACGTCTGGTTTGCCTTTCTCTTTTGCACATCAAATCATTAAATATTCACATTTCCTTCTTTGTTTTGGCTGCCAAAAATACGTGGCCATTCATCTGCCGATTTATAGGACCTGACGCTGCAGGTCAGTACCTCTGGCTCAGGCAGACATTTTCCAAGCAATTTTTTTTCCTTTTGTAAGGATGCTCCAAGGGATTCTCTAAGCATATTGCTTAATGTTTAAGAACTCAGCCTCTGGACTCATACTGACCTTAACTACTGTCCTGTGACTTTGGGAAAATAAGTTAACCTCTCTAAACATCAATGTTCTTGTCTGTAGAATGTGGATAACAACAGAATCTATGTCATAAGTTGATGTGCCCATAAAATAAGGATATGTGTGAAAAGTGCTTACTTCAATAGATGAGAAGTGATAAGCATTTAATAAAATAGTAATTATTAACACACGTTTTGAATGGCAAACTCATTAACTCTCCTAAGTAGTTGTTTCTTTTAACTGAATTTTATTATACTTCCCTCTGACTTATAATATATAGGGGTATATTTCAATACCTCTTGCTAATGTGAGGGATGGGCTCCACTTGATTCTGCAGTGATGCCTTTTATGTAAGGTTTTATGCCTCACTCCTTAGAGGAGGTATTAGTCTTCAGGAATGCTTCTAAATGTTTGTGAATCACCCAGCTCAAAGACCTCCACACAGAAACACTTTGGCTTCTGCCCAGAGTGTTTCCCTCAGGTTTTAGAGTCAAATGTTACTGTTTCAGTGTTTCTGTGAGACTATTCAATAATCGTTATTAAACACCTGTGTTCCAGGCACGTGTTTGGTCCTGAGTCTGTTACATTAAACAGGATGACATACCTGCTTGCATAGCATCAGGACAGGCTATCCTGGAGCTCCCTGACACCTATCTGCTAGTTCTACTAGTGCTTCAACACGAAGATGGTGAACATTGGAGCATTCTAAAATTCTGGTATGGCTCACTGTCAGCCTTGGGCCCAGGCCTGGAGGAAGGCTAGCTGGTTGCAGCAGGTGCAGATGCATTTTCCTGCCTGCTATGCTGGTGCCCAATTCTCCGGATGCTCACAGTCTCCTTTGGAGGCTCTAGACTCCCTATAACAATCTTGATAAAAGTAAGTCTTTGTGATTCTATGAAATCAATTAAGGAAACATTCAATTTTATGAAAGCTGACTGAGATCAGGAAGCAAGTGGAATTCACATCTCTATTAGGGCCTTGGCATGTTCAGCTCCTCTTAAAGTGATCTGTGTTTGGGAAGCAAAGACACAAAGTAACCCAGAGTGGCCTGGCCACCAACAGGACATATGAGATTTATTTGCATTCTCTTTCTGTAAGCACGTTTTTCATTAGAACTGCCCCTCTTTGTGTCTCCAGAGAACAGCCTACATCTTATTCAAATTCCTTACTAAAATCCCGAGATCTCTGGGTCTTATTAAGACAAGAATTCCTGCTTGCATCTATCTACCTCTCTGTGTCTAGATTCTTGTAACATATTATGCCAGACAGATTTTTTAAGGAGTGCAAGGAAAATGTATATATATTTGCATAACTTCTATGTATTAAGCACTGAATACTTTACAATTATTATTTTTTAATTCCCAAAGTAAAAGGAAATAATAGCTTTATTTTATATTAAAATAGAATATACTGACTATATAGAGGTTAAAAACCAAGATGTAAAGAAGCCAAGCAACTCGCCCAAGATCATAAAGCAAGTTGACAACTGAGTTCGGATTGGAACCTATGTCTGACTCCAAAGCCGTATTTTCCACTATAGTAGGGTTTCTCAATCTTAGCACATTTGGGGCCAGATAATTTTTTGTTGTTTGAATACACTATATATTTGAGAATATTTAGCAGCATCCTTGACTTATACCAGCTAGCTGCCAGTAGCACCACCCCCAGTTGTAACAGCCAAAATTTTCTCCAGACATCGTTCCATTTAAAACTACTGACTCATGCTATGCTAAGAAAAACCATCTATCAGGTTACCTAGGCTATCTTTTCTGAAAAATTACAAAAATGTCGAATTATATAAGGTGATATGTTAGGAACTGTGGGATGCAAATGTGTATGAAACATTCTACCTTTAAGGAGTTTAATAAAAAGACTTTGGAATCAGAGGAAAGATGTCTAGATTACCTGAAAGGTCAATAATTTATTTTTTAGGTCAGGAAATTATTAATGAACTGTTGTCCATTTACTAATCTGACAAACATTATCAGGATCCTACAATGATATGATGATAATGTGACTACTAATCATCGCAGATATAACAATAATCATGTAATATTGACAGACTCTTACTGATTTTGCCAGTGAGGAATTGAGGCTGAGAGAAATAACGTATTCTTCTTTGGATTATACAGCCGTAAATAGGAAAGGCCAGGATGGGCATCATTTCTTTCCAGTTCCAACAGTGTTCCAGGGGATCACAAATGGTGAGCAGTCACAGATGCTGCGAAAGACCCAAGTGCAAGCCATTGGCAGAAGCCTCAGAAGTAAAAGGAAAATAGCAAATTAGTCATGATTTTCAGTGGTGAGAAAAATGAGAATATTAATCAAACAAGTTTGGAAAAGACATCCCAGATGTCTAGAGGCATTAGACTGTGTATGTAACATAAATGAAGATGTCACTTTGTTCAATGATCATTTAAGAATCAAATTGCAATATGTATTTGCCTCAAAAATAGACATCTGATTCTAACTACCGATAGATTATAATAGAACAGTTTAGAAAAAATGAGGCAATGGAAAGAAATGTTTTTTTTTTTTTAATTACCTTTATTTCTTGTAGGAAAAGAAATTAAAATAACATTTTTTTCCCCATAGGCCCTAGAGAAGTGCCTGGAACTCAGTTCAGCACAGGTGTGAGGCCTGATTTCTCCTTGTGATCCTCACAGTGTGCTGGCAAGACCTGCGGATCCACTCCACTGGGAGCCCATCTGTCAATATGCAGAGGTGTCACTACAGTACAAGAAAATGGTCAGGCTCATATTTTATTGTCTTCATATGGCTGCACGTCTTTTGTTTAGTGAGTGCAAGAAGACTTAATTCAGTCCACTCTGAAATAGGCTTTTTCATTCTTTTTAATGCTGTCTTCAATTTTGCTGTTCAATAAAATTTCAAATTGCAACTTCCTTGGAATTTGCAGGTATCATCATTTTTTTCCACTAACTATAGTAGAGAAATGAAGACCAATTTAATAAAGGCAAAAATAAAAGTAAGAATATTTGAAGAAATAGATTTGGAAGTTAAATACTGATATGGTTAGGCTCTGTGTCCCCACCCAAATCTCATCTCAAATTGTAATCCCCATAATCCCCACGTGTTAAGGGAGGGACCTAGTGGGAAGTGATCGGATCATGGGGATGGCTTTCGCCATTCTCTTCTCATGATAGTGAATTATCACCAAGATCCAATGGTTTTTGTAAGCATTTGACAGTTCCTCCTCCTACACACTCTCTTCTCTCTTGCCTGGCACCATGTAAAACATGCCTGCTTCACCTTCCACCATGACTGTACATTTTCCAAGGCCTCCCCACCCATGTAGAACTGTGAGTCAATTAAACCTCTTTTCTTTATTAATTACCTGGTCTTGGGTATTTCTTTATAGCAGTGAGAGAATGGACTAATACAAATACTATCTTAACAATGCTCTAGTTTTCTACTTTCTAATTATTTCTGTTTTGTAAATTTTATTACTTAAGGAGCATCACTAAGCTCGTTATGAAAGGTAGCACTTTTTTTTCCTAAAAAGTGATAAGCACAGTGGCTGCTTAAATTATTGTGACAGCCTTTAATTAATCTGGGCAAGACAAAAGAGCAACATGGAAGAAGAATTAGATTAAGAACAAGAGACTTCATTTCTAGTCCCAGGTTTCCCACTAACGAATTTTGTAATCTTCAGCAAGTCACTGAGTGTCTCTGGATAGTGTTTGCTTCAATTTTACAACCCTATGCATAATCTATTTCTCCTAAGTCTACAGTAATGTAAAGACTATATAGTCACACAGATTTGTCAAATTCCAGTTGTTAAACTTTATTTAAACTTATTTAACTTCATGCATTGAAAATTGTTGAAACTGGATGATGGGATTAGGGTGATTCATTATGCACTCTACCTTTTTATATGTTGGAAATTTTCCAAAATGATTTATAAGGCTTTGAATGAAAAATATTCTGTAAAAAATGTCTCAATTGAATAAACTGTCTCAAGGGATACATCCATTCATGCCCTGCCTAAAGTTGACTCCACTTATATTAAGAGAGAGTCATGGTGCGGGTAGCAAGAAAACAAAATAATAAAACAGATTTTAGAACTAGATAATAGAACTTTATGATTAAAAGAAAATGGAATAATATGGAAACTAGTATTATCAGAATCACTAAGTTTTTGAGGTAATTGTATTGTCACAGAAACTCTTTTACTTCCCTCATGTACATCCCCACACACAAAACATTTTTAAGCTTTGAAATTACCCTTTAGGTTTCCACTTTCCACAAATAGTAAGTTGTTTCTGAAGTTTCTATAGTCTTCAAGGAGAGTACCATTCCTACACACACTTTAGAATAGGCAAGGAGAAAAATGCATGAAGAGAAACTTCTTTTTCAGTAGGGACATAGAGAATAGTAGTCAAAGAAGCAAAAGAGCCTCTGTCAGAAAGTATAGCCAAGGCTTAAGCAAGGACCTTCCCCTACACATAAGATAGGGTGTTGATATGATTTGGCTCTGTCCCTACCCAAATCTCATCTTGAATTATAGTAATCCCCACATGTCAAGGGCAGGGCCAGGTGGAGATAATTGAAACATGAGGGGTGGTTTCACCCATACCATTTTCATGATATTTGCTGGTTTTATAAAGGAGAGTTCCCCAACACATCTCTCTTGCTTGCCACCATGTAAGATACACCTTTGCTTCTCCTTTGCCTTCTGCCATAATTGTGAGGCCTCCCCAGACATGTTGAACTGTGATTCAACTAAACCTCTTTCCTTTATAAATTACCCAGTCTCAGGTACGTCTTTACTGGCAGCATGAGAACAGACTCATACCAGGGTCTTCCCAAGCATGTGCTTAGTGGTATTTCACTTTTGCTATGAACCAGTGACTTCTATGTCCTGTTTGAAATGAGATTGTCTATTCCAGTTATTCTGGGCATGTTTCACTATTGTAAATAGCTGTATTGGACAGATAAATAGAAGGAACCACAACAAGGCCTCAGAGAGGAAACTGTCATCAATGGAGATTCCAAAATTTGGGATGGGTGGAGGGCAATGAGTGACTACATAGGACATTAGGTTATCACCTTATAGAGATGGTGAATGTGTTCATGGTGTGGGAGAAAGAGTATAATACAAATTTGATACTCAAAAAGATGGAATGGAGTAGAGAGTATCTAAATGTTTACAAGTTCCAGTTCCTCTTACTGGACAAACAGGAAGAGAACATTTCCGACCCTTCTTCTAGTTAAGTTGAAGCCATATTTCTGGCTTCTGCCTAATGGCATGTGGAGGAAAGTGATGAATGCCATTCCCAAGACTGGCCTGCTCTTACCCATGTGATCTTGTATGCATTTTGTCTCTCTTACCAATGCAATTGTAAGTGAAGTATGATACTCTGAGACGAAAGGAGCCTGGATCCTTGAGTTGCCTCATGGGAGACAGCTGCCCACATCAGACTATAACATGTAATAAATAGACCTTACTCTGTTAAGCCACTAAGATTTAAAGGTTGTCTGTTGAAGCAATTAGCATTAATTACCTTAGATTTACACATATGTCTCCAAACAGCGTTCCAAGTAATAATACAATGATGTCATATAATTTGAGCTATTACGTACATGAAATTGTCTTTGAATTGACGGTTTGGGGAATTCATTAATTATATTCCTTTGCCTTTTTTCTCCACTTTTTATTCAAAAGATACTTAACAAACATTTTTTGAATGCCTGCTATTTGTCAAATATTATTCTTCTTGCTAGGAATTCCTTAGGAAATAAACAGTGTTTCTGTCCACATGGTGCTTACAATCTTGTGAAAACATCTACTTCTTGTAAAATATCATTTTCAGAGGTCTGTATTTGTAAAAAGATCTCTAGCCTTATGCTGTGTCTTTTTCTGGGCCCCATGATTCCTGACTTTTCATTTTATCATCTCTTTAGTGATCTTTATATGGGCAGAACTCGGTCAATGCCAACATTTAACAGGCTTGCAGCATTTCCCCCGCAGATCTAAATATGAAGGGAAAGCTTTGTGTTTATCTTCTAGCTCCATATGTGATGCTCAGGTGCAGTTTGCTTTACAAGTATTCACTCTCCTCTAACCAATGCCACAATAATGAGCTTTGTAATTTAATAGAAACTAATATTTCATTTACAATTCATTGATCATACAGTACAAGAGAAACCATACATGCTAGCATCTGATCTTCCTAATATTCTCTCTCCCTTAAACACCAATTTTAATGTACTCACTTCAATTTGCAATGCCCCAACATACGGAGCTTTGAAAAGGTGTTTACAGGTGAGGAAGTGCTGAAAGCAGCACAGAAAATGTCTAGTTGTAATTCCAAAATTAGTTGGCCTGGGTCAGTGCATCCCCAGATATACACAGTAAAGCAGATAAACATGTTTAATCTTTTCTTTTGGGAAGGGTTGCAGTATTTCATAGTAGGGAATAGAGGTAGCTAAAGAGGCCTGAATATTGGCTCTCCCACTCAAAATTATGGGATGTGTATCCTCAGACAAATCAACCAGCTAACATGTTTTATTACTCTACAAATGTGCATATTAATATTAAAGTCCTCATAGGGTTGCTGTGAGGATTAAATGAGTATATTAAATGCTTCACATTAATATTGGGTTTCAGAGGGTAAACTCACAGTTTATAGCACAAGAAGGCATTTCTCAGTTTATATTCATCATGGCACAGAGGAAAAGTTCCCTTCAATTTGATCAACTGTCCTTTTAAAATTTAAATTTCAGATTCAGATTTCTGAATCTATGTGGGCTTTTTGATGGAAGTTGGGAGAGAAGACATCAGGCAAGGCTTTGATAAGTTTAGAAACTCCTGCCTCTTTAAGGCAGAAATAACCTTAAAGTGACACTAACTCTGCAAAGGCACTGCAGATTGCTTTGTTTCATAATCACCAAAGTATCAAGGGATCTTTGCTGACATATTTGATTTGAAATTTAAATGTATGCATTGTAACAGAAGGTTAGATAACAAATTCACTTGGTTGTTAAAGCCTCGTCTTAAAGATACTCCTACCTCCTTGCGGGTCCGTTGTATGGCAGACACTGGTAGCGAGTTTGCCACCAGAGAACTTACTGAGGTACTTTTGAATATGCTACCTGAGGTTACCACAGCTGAAACATTACTTCCAAATGTTTCCAGCATTCTTGGAAATGCATAGCGATTCCAAGGATAGAATATATCCTGGGTCTCATCACCCTAGCTAAACATTTTGGGGTATATATGTTTTCTGCATAGAGTTTTGTCCAAACTATACAATTCTATCTCTGATAAGACTATTTCAATAATATAAACATAATATAAACATTAATATATAATATAAATATAAATATAGTGCTCTGCCTCAAACTATGTTATATATTTACTAAGGATAAAATAACAAAGAATAAATATGAAAACATGGGTCAGGATACACAGATCTCACTAGAGGCAGTGGAGCCTAGTGGTTAGGTGCAGGAGCCATGCACTAAAATATATCTAGATTTGACTGGCACAGCCACCAGCAAGTGTGAGCTTGAATATATCATCTGAATAGTTTTCTTTAAAAAGTAGACATAAAATGTTCCACTCTATGGATATTTTTACCATTAGGTTCTTCCTCTCAATTTCTCATTCAGGCATAATTTACCAACAGTAAAATACCCACGTTTTCTGTGTACAATTTGATGAGTTTTTCAAATGCTTACAAATCCCTATCATGATTTAGCACATTTTTCATTACCTCAGAAGTTCCTTGGGGCCGTCTTCCAGTTAATCCCTCCTGGTTCCACTCCACTGATTTCTTTCATTATAAATTAGTTTTCCTTTTTAAAAAGACCAAGTTTTAAATGAAATAATGTATGTACAGTATTTAGAATACTTCTTGGTATTTAGTTAGTACTAAAAATGACTTTGGTTATCAGTAGTTATTTCTGCACAGTTACAGCCCAGATGACAGATACACGGCAGCCACTAGAGAGGAATACGAGGGCAAGTTCAAACTGACAGGAAATGAGATGCATGTAAAACACTAAGAAAGTAAAAAGGAAGATTATAATATTTAAGTAAAAGCAAGAGCTCATTGAATGCCTTCTAGATGTTGGCATTATGCCACAAGTTTATGTCATTTAATCTTTGTAATAATCTAACATAGGTCTTATTCCCTCCCACCCATTTTGCAAATGAAAAAAAACAACAGGACCAGAGAAGTGAAGTAGCTTTCTAATAACACACAGCACCACTAAGTAATAAAACTGGGATTCAAGTATCTTTTTCCAACTCCGAAGCTCCATCCATTCTAATAGACCATCATGACCTCCATATTAAAAAAGCATATAAGGGAAAGGAAAATAACATTGATTGGGCCTTAAAATGGAAAGATATTAAGCTTGGTGCTTTTCACGAAACCTTATTTCATTCAATTTTCAGTGATTTTATTTGTTTCCCCATTTTACTCTGTGGAATATGCAATATAAAGATGTTGAGCATCAGAGTTAAGATTTCAAATGGCGGGCTGAGCGCGGTGGCTCACACCTGTAATCCCAGCACTTTGGGAAGCCACGGCGGGTGGATCACGAGGTCAAGAGATCAAGACCATCCTCTTCAACGTGGTGAAACCCCATCTCTACTAAAAACTACAAAAAATTAGCTGGGCATGGTGGCGCGTGCCTGTAATCCCAGCTACTCAGGAGGCTGAGGCAGGAGAATTGCCTGAACCCAGGAGGCAGAGGTTGCGGTGAGCCGAGATCGCGCCATTGCACTCCAGCCTGGGTAACAAGAGCGAAACTCCGTCTCAAAAAAAAAAAAAAAAAAAAAAAAAAAAAGATTTCAAATGGCAATACTCTTCCCACTATCTATCAAAAAAGAAGAGAGACAGAACACATGGACACAGGAAGGGGAACAACACAGGGTGTTGGGGGCAAGGGGAAGGAGAGCATTAGGACAAATACCTAACGGATGCAGGGCTTAAAACCTAGATAATGATTGATAGGTGAAGCAAACCACCATGGCACATGTATACCTATGTAAAAAATCTGCACATTCTCCACATGTATCCCAGAATTTAAAGTAAAACAATATTTTTTTGTTATATATACATATACATGTATGAAAGAACGTTTAGCTTAACCCATAATTCAGTTTGCAAAAACTCAAATTCTACAAAACACTCCACAAAAAGACCTACTGAAATCTCAGTATTTACACCTGAGGTTAAATGATGTGATCAAGGACTAAAGTTGAAAAACGTTCACGGTGTGAATCAGGACTAGACAAATGTACCATTACTCCTGGCATACACATGTTAAATAATGTGTAGATTTATATAAAATACCTCATTGGTAATTGAGTTATCTTTACTTTAGCTAATACATCACCTATAATCTGAGTTTTTTGTTAACTACTTGTAAAATTCCTTTATTTGTTTCCTATAAGAAGACATTGCCTAATCTTATATCATAAAAATAAAATAATAAATATAAACTTATGCAATATTTTAAAATACACTCATTTAAACACAGTAAATTTCCTGGCACTTGTGCAAGCTGAGAATTGAAACTGAGAAAATTTAGGATTTCTGGGCCCTATGAGAAATCATTACATTGACACTATAAATTTCTTCTTTTCATTCAACTGTATTTGATTAAAACCCAATACCATGGCACTTTTTATGATAAAATCAATGCTTTATGAAGCTATTACAAAAATTAAATGACACAAGTAAGTATTTTATATTATTATGAGCTCATACTTGCCCTAACAAGACAAGTCAACTTTCTGAATTAGGCTGTTCTAAATAAACTATTGCTGGTTGCATAAGAGAATTGTGAAATCAAAGAAGTTTTTCCAACCAGTTAACACCGAAGATTCTTCAATTATGGCACCAATGCATCCTCATTTGATGAAAATAATATCTTAAGGCAATTTGTTAGGTTTACATGAAGCTCTGGGTATGGCTCCAGGAAGCAGAATGAGTCTAAACTATTTTCTGAATTTTCCCAGCAATTAAAAACATAAATGCCATCAGTCTGACAGGCAATGCTTCCTGAGTTTAAATTTCATGCACATGTGAAAAAGAGAAAATGTGGCGGGGTGGTGGGGAGGGAGAAGGGTGGGAAGAAAAAAAGAAAAAGAGAAAATGCTCAGAGGACTTCTTAGGTCAAGAAGGATATTCTAATCATCTCTAGTTGTCAGACATCAGCATGTTAAGATAAGAATAGTGAAAAAAAAAATCCACTTTCACAAAGAATGAAGAAAACTGAAAAAATGTTCTCATCCAAACAACAAGAAAACAACAAGCAATCCACAAAATTACAACTTATTTTGATCCCATGACTTAACTGAGATTGCAAGACAGTGAGAACTACACCAAATTACCAAGAGTGATAAGCTCCTTTAGGAAGAAAGAGGACACATGAACTGTTTAAAGAATGTTGAGATTCACTCAGTGAGGTTGGCAAAATATTACAGAAAATAGTAAAGATATATTAGAGAATGTTGTAGATTAGTCTCAAGCCTTTTGGAAGGCCAAAAGGTTTTACTGGGGCAGGCTGAAGGCGAAGGCGGCCATCCAGTCCATTAAGTTAGGGAGAGATAGAGATAATCAAAAGCCTTACCCTACACCCATTGGTCTCTACTCTACTTACTCATGACGATTTTGTGCTAGGTGGTCTCTCTGAGGAAGATCAAAGGGCAATTACCTGTAATAGCATTTACTCTGGTCTTGGGAACCTAAAGTTTTTATTAATCTTAAAACCATTCGCTTAACCATGTTAATTATCCACAGATGTGATAACTTAGAACCTGTTATGAATAAAAGTGTGGACAGACAGAGGGTCTAGGTTGATTGGTTGCATTTCGCCCTCTGAAAGCAGTCAATGGCCATTCCCTGGCCCACTTGAAACACTGTAATGGTGTGAGAGTGCATTAATTCATTCGTTGTTGAGTCAGGGTCTGCAGGTCAGACTTCCAGGGCAGTGGAACCTACGTCTCAATAGAACATGAGAGAAGGAAATGCCTGTCATAATATTTGGTAAGAGAACATCAGCTAAAATATTAATAAATTTTTAAAAGCCAAGTATGAGCTAATATGAAAGTTTAAAATAACTGGGAGCCTAAGACTTGAAAGGAGTTCACAAATATACACTCAAAAACCCTTTATCATGGGCTTCAACTAGATGCTCAAAAGAAAAACTAGAGTCAGGGAAAGAGTGGAAATAGCACTACAAGATGGTATAAGCATGCAGGTTCTGATCACTATCCCTGGGGGATGAGAAGGAACCCTCACCTGTTTTCCAGGATGCTTCCCTCATAGAAAATAAAAGCCTTTAATACATTGAGGGAGGACACACACACGCACACACACACTCAGGGGCGAGCAGAAGTTTACTACTTCTGGGGAGGAACAGAAAGAAAATCCATCTTCCTGTGGTGTACAGTGGAGGAATGGAAACTCTCATATGCACATGGCCCAACAAAATCTGCTGTTTCTGGGAGAGTGGCAGAAGCAATAGCTATCTAACTCTGAGCTAAAAGGAGAAAATTATCTGGGGCTTAAAATTCTGCATGATTATTAAGACAGAGCTCTGGTCTCACTAGAGGAGCATCAGGAAACCCTTAGCCACCTAAGGCACACCACAAATTAAAGGCAATATTTTACTGCCATTTATATAGGGCATAAATTCAGAGAAAGACCAAACCCACACCCAGAGGCTCATAAGAATTACCTAAATCTGACACTGGATAAGGAGATTTGATAATGGCTGATCAAACCCACCATAACTCAAGCACCAAATAATAAGCAATGACAAGCTACTGCTAATAGCGGCAAAGGCATGGATAAAGAACCCCTTTACGATATGCAAATGCAGAGACTGACGAAAGTTGAGAATGAATAAGGAACATCAGAAACAATCATCTGATACTCCAGGCCCCATACTAAACAAACACTGGAGGATTTGGAAGCTTTGGTGCATTGAGACTAATGGTAGCAATAGAATCCAAGACAGCTCAATTCCCGGATAGAATCACTTAACCTCTGACATTACAGCCTGACAGAAGAAGCATGCCCATTGTAAGGTATAAGTACAAATTACCTGCAAGTCTACCTTTCATACATACACAATATCCAATATTCAATTAAAAAAATTTGCAGAACCCACCAAAATACAAGAAAAAAATCTCATTGTCAAGCAATAAACAATCTATATTACTGGAATCAGAAATCAGCAATAATTCACATGCTGGAAATACCAGACAGTAACTTCAAAATAATATGATTAATATATTGAAAGGTCTATGGGAAAATTTTAGAAAAATGAGGAAGCTTATAGAAAGAGTCCAGTGGAATTTGCTAAAAATAATAAATGCAATAGCAGAAGTGAAACAGGCCCTCACTACGTTCATCAGCAGACTGAGCTAAAGCAGTGCTTAAAAGGGAAAATTATAGCAGTATACACTTACATTAGAAAAGAAAAAATATTCAAATCAGTAATGTATACTTCTTTTTTCAGAAAGTAGAAAAAAAGACCTCTGGTTCCAAAATGTTGGTGCAGAAGCTAGCTGGCTTCACTGCCTCACCTCCTGTCATTACACAACATTAAGGTTATGGTCAGGAATATCCCAGAACTCCAGTCAGGAAAAAACAGTTCCTAGGGCCATAAAGAACACAGAAAACTCAGAGCGAACAGTAAGAGAATTGCACTTGTATATCTGTGATACCACTGCCTCCAATCTGCTTGGCACCAAACACAGAAAATCTCCCTTTGACTCCTGGTTTATACTCTAGTAAAAGAGAAATCAACGTGAACAATCAACTTGCCAGCCATCTTGGTTTTCTTGGCAGGATACCTTTCAACACACCATAAGAAGTGTTGAAAGTGCCTAGAGAGATATATATCCCTGAACATGGCCAGAAAAAAGTGGGGACTTCCATCTGCAGCCCTGGAAACTCTGCTCTGTAACTCAGCCAAAGGAGACATCAAAGTGGATGTTCAACAGAACCATGCTATAGGAGCTTTGTTCCACAGTTTGCCTGGGCACAAACTCCTAGTCAGTCTTCCCACACTACTGGGATATCCTCCTTGGAACCTCCCTCTTTTGTGACTGAAGGCCCTGTGATTGTTTATTAAAATTCAGGCAAGCCTGGGCTTAGGGTGTCATCTAATGCCAAAACGAAGACAGTGGCCCAGTAGGGAAAAAGAAAAGAGAGAGAAAGATAATCAACAGGTAAATTACAAAGAACCTCTAAGCAAATGTATCTAATAAAAACCAAAACAAGCCAGACAGAGATTACTGGAATAAATAACTAATCCTTCACTGAAAAGACATAGACATAAATCCACAAAAAAACAACAGCAAGCAAGAAATTATGATCTTCTCAAATGCACAAAGTAAGGAACCAATGATTGACCCTAGCAAGACAGTGATATGTGAGCTTTCTGACAAATAATTCAAAATAGTAGTTTAAAAAAAAAAAACTCAGTGATCTCCAAGGTAACACAGAAAAACAACTCAGTATTTTACCATAGAGAATTTATTAAAGAGATTGAATAATTTTTAAAAAATCAAATAGAACTTTTAAAACTAAGGAATATATTTGTCAAAGTAGAAAATTCATTAGTCTTGACAGCAGAATGCATACAGAAGAGAGAAAAATCAGTGAGCTTGAAGATAGACTATTTGACAACACCACAGTCAAAAGATAAAAAAAGAAAAATAATTAAAAGAAATAAAGATCACCTACAATATATAGAAAATTACCTTAAAAATCTAATTACTGGTGTTTAAGAGAGAGTTGAGCAAGAGATGTAAAGCTTATTTAAAAAAAAATAGTAACAGATGTTTCCAAAGCTTGAGAAACAGATAATTAAATAATGGAAATTTATTGCTAAAAGGAAATGCTAAAAGTAGATAAAATTTTGAAGACATAAAACTCACTGTTAAGTGGATAAGCCCATAACACTGTAATACTGTAATTGTGATGTACAATACATTCTTACTCTACTGTGAAACCCAAAGGACTAATGTATCAAAAACAATAATAGCTACAGCAGCCTGTTAAGTATAGGCAATATAAAAATATGTAAATAAATACAACACAAAGACTAACTGGGGAAGTGGAGTTAAAGTATAGGGTTTTAAAATTATCTTTTGTTGATGTTCTATTTTTGATCTAAAATAGGTTTTCATCTCTTTAAATAACTTGTTATAACTGTAAGATCCTTTTTGTAAGCTTCACAGTAACCACAATGCAAATACCTATAACACATTTACTAAATATATGAAAAGCAACAAATTAAAACATACAACCGGAGAATATCACTTGACAACAAAGGATGACAATAAGAAAGGAAGGAAGAGAGAGAAAAGTTACAAAACACTCAGAAGACAAACAACAAAATGGCAGTAACAAGTCTTTACTTATCAATAATACCGAATCTAAATTGATTCAATTTTTCAATTAAAAGGCACAGGATAGCTGAATGAATTTTTAAGAAGACTCAATTATAAGCTGCCTACAAGAAACACATTTCATTTATAAAGACTTACATAAACTGAGAGTCAAGAGGTGGAAAGTCATTCCATGCAACCAGAAAACAAATATAAGTAGGAGTAGCTAGATTTATATCAAATAAAATAGACTGCAAATGGCAAACTATAAGAAGAGACAAAGAATGATACTATATAGGGATAAAGGAGTCAATTCAGCAAAAGGATATATCAATTGTAATTATTTATGTACTCAACCCTGGAGCACCCAGACATATAAAGTCATTACTATCAAAGAGAGAGTTAGACACCAATGCAATAATACTGGAGACTTCAACACCATTCTCAGCAATGGACAGATCATTCAGACAGAAAGTCAATGAAGAAACATTGGAGTTAAACTACACACCAGACCAAATAGACCTAACTGGCATTTATAAAACATTTCACTCCACTCCTGCAGAATACCCATTCTTTTCATAAGCACATAGAACATTCTATAGAATACACAATATCTTAGGACACAAAACAAGTCTCAACAAATTTTAAAAAGTAGAAATCACATCAAGTATCTTTTCTGATAACAATAGAATAAAACCAGAAATCATTAAAAAAAAAAAAAAAAAAGAGGAGGCTCAGAAGATATACAAAAACATGGAAATTAAACAGCCTGTTCCTGGATGATCAATGAAGAAGAAGAAAATGTAAAAGTTTCTGAAACAAGTGAAAATGGAAATACAACATACCAAAGTCTTTGGGATACAGCAAAAGTAGTACTAATAGGAACACTTATAGCAATAAACACCTATATCAAAAAGCTAGAAAAACTTCCAAGCAGGTACGGTGGCTCACACCTGTAATCCTAACACTTTGGGAGCCTGAGCAGGGCAGATCGCTTGAACTGAGGAGTTCAAGACTGGCCTGGATAACATGGTGAAACTCTGCCTCTACAAAAAATAGGAAAATTAGCCAGGCATAATGATGCGTGCCTATAGTCCCAGATACTCAGGAGTCTGAGGTTGGAGGATGGCTTGAGCATGAGAGCAGGGGTGACATCATACCACTGCACTCCAGCCTGAGCAACAGAGTGAGATTTTGTCTCAAAAAACAAACAAACAAACAAAAAACCTTCAAACAACCTAATGATGCACCTCAAGGAACTAGAAAGGAAAAAAAACTCAAAAACAGTAGAAGAAATGAAATAGTAAATGTCAGAGAAAAACAATTAAAATTGAAAATAATAAAATAAAAAGATCAAAAAAAACCCAAAATGTTTTGTTCCAGACCAACTAAAAAAGAGAGAGAAGATACAAATAAATAAAATCAAAAATGAAAAAAGAGATGAAAGAATTTGACCACAGAAATAGAAAGCATCATTAAAGACTGTTATGAAAAACTATATACCAATAAATCAGAAAACCTAGAAGAAATGAATAAATTCCTGGATTCATACAACAGAATAGTATAGAAAAAAACGCACCTCAAATAATAAAGACCATATGTAAAAATCCACAGCTAATATTGTACTGAACAGAAAAAGTTTGATGGCCTTGGCTTTTCCTCTAACACCTAGAACAAGACAAAAATACCTACCTTCACCATTGTTATTCAGTGTAATAACGGAAGTCCTGGCCAGAGCAACTAGCCAAGAGAAATAAATAAAGGGCACCCAAATTGGAAAAGAAGTCAAATTAGCTTTGTTCAAAGAGGACATGATCTTAAACTTAGAAAAACTTAAAGCCTCCCTCAGAAAACTGATAAAACTGCTAAATGAATTCTGTAACATTGCAGGATATAAATTTAACACACATCATACATGGATGCCAACAGCAAATAATTCTTTTTAAAAGCAAGAAATAAATCCTATTTATAATAGCTATAAAGTATATAGGGAAGGCACAGTGGCTCATGCCTGTAATCCCAGCACTTTGGGAGGCCAAGGCAGGTGGATCACCTGAGGTAAGGAGTTCAAGACCAGCCTGGCCAACATGGCAAAATCCTATCTCTACTAAAAATACAAAAAAAAAAAAAAAAAAAAAAAGGAGCTGGGCCTGGTGGTGCATGCCTGTAATCCCAAGTACCCAGGAGGCTGAGGCAGGAGAATCACTTGAACCCGGGAGGCAGAGGTTGCAGTAAGCCAAGATCATGCCACTGGGCAACAGAGCGAGACTCCATCTCACATAAATAGATAGATAAATAATAAATAAATAAATCCTGCAGACATTATCAGAATAATAAGCAAGTATTATTTTAAAACATGTCAAAAAGATGATGGCCATATGAAATGGACAGATTGCTTGAATCACACAAAGTATCATAGCTCGTGTAAGAAAAATAATATTCTCAATAGTTCTATATCATTTAAAAACTCCACTTTTAAGTAAAAATCTACCCACGAGGAACTCATCTAACCCAAATAAATTCACTAGCAAATTATACCAAAATTTTAATGCCAATAGCACACAAACTCTTCTAAGAATTTGAAGAGGATGGAACACGGGTCAACTGATATTATGAGGCCATCATTTCCCTGGTATCAAAACTATTACAAAAAAGGAAAACTACTATGGGTGTTGCACATGGAAACAGGTGCAATAATCTTAAGGAAATATGGACAAACCAAATCTAGCAATACAAATATTGTAATACATCATTAGCACACAGAGTTTATCCCAGGAATGCAAAGCTAGTTCAACATGTGCAAATCAATCTAAGTAATTCACCACATAAACATCATAAACCAGAAAAAATGCATGGCAATATCAATAGATGCACAAAATCATTGGACAGAATTAAATTCTCATTGAATATAAAAACTCTTAATACACTTGGAATAATGAGTTGTTCCTAAATCTGCTGGCAGGTATCTAACAAAAACCTTTACCCAGTACCATATTTAATGGAAACAAAGCAAATACTTTTTCTCTAAGACTGAGAACAAGATAGGAATATATGCTCTCATCACTTCTATTTAACATTTGACATGAGGTACTAGACAGTTGAATACATTAAAAAAACAGAAATTAATATATATAGATAGGAAATGGACAAATAAAACAGTCTTTATCATCTGATGGCCTTTCCATACATAGAAAAAATCCCAAGGAATCTATCAAAAGCTTCTACAAGTAAGGAGTGAGCTTATCAGTATTTCAGGACACAAGGTCAGTATATAAGAACAAAACAAAACAAAATTTATTTACTAGCCATACACAATTAGAAATTTAACTTTTAAAATACTATAATGGTTTAAAAGGCAAAGATAAATCCAATAATAAATACGCAACATTTATAAGTCCCCAAACTACTATAGGAAGAAAAATATTGATGAAAGAAATGTTTAAAATATCAAAATAAAGGGAGATATATACTATATTTTTTCATTGGACTACACATTGTGAGGTTATCAGTTCTTCTGAAGCCCAATCAAAATTGTAGCACACTGTTTTAGAAATTGGCAAATGGATTCTAAAATTTAAATAGAAAAAAGGGTCCAGAATACTCAAAACAATTTTTAAATAGGAAAATGAAGTTGAAAAACCCACATAACCTGTTTTTTTTTTTTTAACTAAATTGCAGGCTTTATTCAGATTTCACTAGTTTTTACACGTACAATTTTTGAGAGTGTGTATTTGACATTTTATTGCATGTATAGATTCCTGTAATTGCCATCAGAATCAGAATACAGAACTGATCCATTAATACTAAGAAACAATTTCTTTCCTCTTTTTATATATATATATATATATATATATATATATATATATATATATATATATATTATTGTACTTTAGGTTCTGGGGTACATTTGTAGAACATGCAGGATTGTTACATAGGTACATACATGGCAATGTGGTTTGCTGCTTCCATACCCCCATCACCTATATCTGGGATTTCTTCCCATATAATGCCTCCCCAACCTCCCTACCCCCTGCTGTCCCTCCCCTAGTTCCCCCCAAGAGACCCTAGTGTGTGATGCTCACCTCCCTCTGTCCATGTGTTCTCATTGTTCAATACCCATCTGTGAGTGAGAACATGTGGTGTTTGATTTTCTGTTCTTGTGTCAGTTTGCTGAGAATGATGGTTTCCAGATTCATTCATGTCCCTACAAAGGACACAAAGGAAGGGAGGGAGGGATAGAAGGAAGGGAGGGGAGAAGGTAGGAAGGGAGGGAGAGAGGAGGGATGGAAGGAAGGAAGGAAGGAAGGAAGGGAGGGAGGAAGGGAGGGAGAGAAGGGGAAAGAAAGTAAGAAGCAAATAAAATAATAAAGAAGAAATGAAAGAAAGATAACAAAGCCATCTTAATCCCTATCTGCCAACATATTTACAACTCAATAGGAACCAAACAACAAATAAAAGTTGGACAAAACATTTTAAGACACTATATAAAAATACTCATTTAAAGATTTAAAGATTCTCATAATTAGTTATTAGAAAAACAGAAAGTAAAACCACTACACATCAACTGCAATGGCTAAAACAAAGTAAACGACACAAAACATTTACAATCCCAAATGACGACAAATATGCAAAAACAATTTGAACTGTCACATATTGTTGGTTGAAATGAAAAGCAGTATAATCACTATGGAAAAAAGAGTTTGGAAGTTTCTTAGAAATTGAAACATATCTTTGTCATACTACCCAGCAATCCCACTCTAAGTATTTATACAAGAGAAACAAAAATGTATGTCCACACAAAGACCTGTATATTAATGTTTATAGAAGCTGTGTTAGGTTTCTACAGCTGACATAACAAATACTCCAAACTTGACAATTTAAAACAGCAGAAATTTTTTGTCTCACAGTTATGGGCGCCAGAAGTTATGGATTGCAAGGTGCTGACAGGGCTGGCTCCTCCTGGAAGCTCTAAAAAAGAATCTCTTCCATTCCTCTCTACTAGCTTCTGGTGGCTATTGGTAATCCTTAATTAGCATTCCCTGACTTGCGACACATCACTGAATACCTGCATCCATGTTTACATAGTCTTCTCCCCTCTGTGTCGCTGTGTGTTTGTTTCTTCTGTATTTCATAGAAGGACATCGTCATTGATTCACGACCCACCCTAATTCAACATGATCTTATTTCAAGATTCTTACCTTAATTATATCTGCAAAGACCTTATTTGAAATAAGGTGAAGTTCCAGGTGGACATATCTTTTGGAAGGCCATCATTCAACCCTCTATAGAGGGTTTGTTCATAATAACCGAAATTTGGAAAAGCCCAATATCCTTCAACTGGTGAAGGGATAAAAGAAGTTACAGAACACCTCACTACTTGGCAATAAAGCAGAATGAGCTCCTAATACATGTAACAAAAACAATGTATCAGAAAGACCTTATGCTAAGTGAAAAATTCCAGATATGAAAACCTACGTATGCTACGATTTCATTTATATTACATCTGAAAAAGGCTAAAAATTGATTTTTTAAGACGAAAATTAGATCAGTAGTTGCCAGGGATTGGGGTGAGATATGAAAATTGAAGAGCAAACTTTCTGGGGTGATGAAAATGACCAATAATTTAATTGCTTTTGTAGTTACATATGTATGTATTTGCCAATATTCATTATAGTTTAGGCCAATCAATGCTCAAGCTGAGAGTCTACTAAATTAAGTCAGCAATGAGAAGATACTGAAATTTTGAGCAAAAATGTTAATCGTCTTAATATTAGAAAGAAAATTGTATTCATAGGATGATTCAGGACTTGCAAAGCTGAAAGGCAAGGAGATCAGTTTTAGGAGTCTGAGCAGAAAATGTCAGCCTGGATGCCTCTTGCGGCAGAGGCATTGGGAAGTAAACACTGTCGGGAGACACAGCCACTCAGATATCTAATAGGATCTCAAATTTAACATAGCCAAAACAAATGCCTAATCTCTCTCAAATGTATTTCTCCCACAATCTAGCCCACCTCAGGAAAGAGCAACACCGCTATTCCAGTTGCTCTGATACAAAACACAGGAGTCATCTTTGACTTTTATCTCAATCCCACATCTCCATTCATCAGAAAATCCTAGCTCCATCTTTCACATTTATTCAATCTCACTTCGCAATAACTTCATTGAAGGCATCCAGGTCCAAGATTCCAGCAACACTCTCCTAAGTTTTGCAATTGCTCTCTAACTGATCTTCTGCTCCTGTCCTTGTCCTCTCCAGTTTTTCCTCCATTTATCATCACAATCATCCTTTTAAAACATAAATCAGATTATTTAACTTTTCTGTGCAAAAGCCTGCAATGGTTTTCTGTCCTTCTCATAAAATCCAAAGTCTTACAATAGCTTAAAGGACCCTAGGTAATTTGGTCTAGTTCTCCTAACCTTTTCTCTTACTGCTCTTCTAGTTTAATCTCTTTCGGCCATACTGGCCACTTCATTGCTCCTTGAGCATGAATAGAAATGCTCCTGTTTCAAGGCTTTTGTACCTACTATTCTCTGGGTTGGTCTCGCTATTCTTCTAGATAGATGCAAGGCTTACTTCCTCACTTCCTTTAGTGTTTATTAAAATATTATCTCTACTTGACTACCCTATTTAAAATTGAACTCATCCCAAGCTCTTTTTATTCTTTTTCCCAACTTATTTTTTCTTAATATTTTCTCTTATCTAAGATAACATATTATAGACATAATAATAATGTGCATTATGTGTTATTGAATTTCATTGATTCAGAGATGCAGAAATTTAAATTTATGGAATATTTTAATATCTCTGAAATGAAAATGACTCATAATGGATGGAGTCTTATTTTAACTGGTAGCATTTTTTATGATGATACTTGAAATAATTATGTATTTAAAAATCATTGTCATCTTAAATTAAATATTCAACTAAGTATGGCAAAATATTTATTGTTCATTTCTCCCCAGGATAATATAAATTCTCAGGGTGGTGCCATGATTTAAATGTGTCCCTTTCAAAATTCATGTTGAAATGTAATCCCCATTTTGATACTATTGAGACGGGTTCTGAGAAGTGATTAAGTCATGAGATCTCTGCCTTCCCGAATGGACTAATGAATTCTAAAAGGGCCAGAAGGAACTAGCTCAGGCTTTGTTGCTCTTCCGCCTTCTGCCATAGAAGGAAAAGGTCACAGAATGAGCAAAGAGGCACCATCTTGGAAGCAGGGAACAGGGTCCTCATCAGACACTTAACCCACCAACGCCTAGATTTTGAACTCCCCTGCCCTCAAAACTGTGAGAAATGAATTTCTATTATTTATAAATTACCCAGTTTTTGATATTCTGTTATGGCATCACAAATGAACTAAGACTGAAAGATATTTATCTCTTTTGCTTTCTGCTATATCCCAATATCCTAGAATTGTGCCTGGATAATAGTTAAGTATTCAATAAATGTTCATCCAATAGATATTGAATAAGAATATTAAATGAATAAATGAATGAATAGTGACTATTGAAGGGGAAGGTACAGAGGATGTATGTGGTAATGGCTTGAATGGAGGGAGTAATAGTATGTGTGACAATGAGGCTTAATGCAAGCCCTGAAGCCTAGACATTGGAATATAGGGTCAAACAATTAACAATAATAAGGAAATTGGGAGAAAAAGCTTCCCTGTGGTTGAACGAGGAGAAAAGAATTTTGTGAGGATAGTTTTGCATTGGAAATCTGGGGCTAGAATTCAAACAAAAAGTAAAGTTATGAGGATCAATGTCACCTGCTCTGAAAGGAGATGAAATGTAGAAGAGAATGGAGCTCCAAGAAGTGTATAGCAAAAGAAAAAACAAGGAGGGACATAAAATCATGCCAAATAGCTACTGTTATTACAAGAAGAAAGGGAAATGACCTGGCGAATAATTCAGATTGATCAGAAAAGAAGGAGTAGGATGAAGTGAGATAAGGTAAAATCTTACTTTGTCAAAAAGATCTCTGCCTTACTAATTCTGTTTTGATTAATAAGTGCCTGCTTACCCCTCAAAGCCAGACTTCATAATTATGCCCTTTCTGGATCCTTCTCCGACTCTTTCTTCACTCCTCATATAACAACCTCTCTCCTGCTCTGTTGCTTCTTTCCTTCTTCGATAGTAGAACTTTCATAATATATACTAGTTTGTTATTTTGGATTAGTCTTTCTAGTTCTTTAGAAGTTTTACATATATTGTTTTAAGAAAGAAAGTTTTTTTTTCTATGATATCAAAATTGCAAAAACATATTAAATTACAGTGTTATTATATTTCATTATGCCAAGGATTAGCAGATGAGTTCATAAGAAATAAACTCCACTCCATTATGGTAATCTTATCAAGGAGTTAAACAAAGAGAAGTAAACAACTTGTGTAACAGCGTAGACACAGAGAAGTCAACAGCAGTACTGTTATGTATAAAGCCTTGGTCATAAACTTGGACTGTTCTAGTGTATGTCCTCCTTGCTGAGGTCTACTTTTTTATGCAATTCCCATGTTTTCTGAAAGAATCCCAACAGTTGTCATGTCAATCCAAGAAAAGTCATTAATATATCATCCATCACAAGCCAAACCCTACTGAGGAAACAAAATCATTTTATCACTGTCCGAGGAGAATATGTGATATGACCACATAGTCTCCTTGGACAAGGGCATTGATATAACCACTTTCTCCTCTATCCCTAGACAAGGCAATTGGTCCCCTGCTTAAGAGCTTATGTGTTAAGGTATTATAATCTTTTTCTAATTAAGCTGTTGATGGATTGATGAGACCTGGCATATGCTATTCCAATTACCGGTCATTGAACCCTTTCAAAGAGCTGGATATTAGGGTAGGAGGTAAGCTTGGGCAAGTCACAGAGTTCAGATCAATCAATCAAGTGACCAATTCTGTGTTTGAACTCCTTCAACATACCAGTAAATGACTAGCATATGAATTTGCTGTCAAGTAATAGGCAAGCAGAAAAACATGAATGGTTAGATAGATAGATAAAGGATTTCTTTTGGCCATTTGATTGTCTCCTCTAGGAATGTCTCTGGTGTTAAGTCCTATGCTCTTTGAGTTATGGAGACAGAGTACTTTCTTATTTCTAGCTGAGCTTTCTGGAGATGTAAAGTGCTTATCACAGTGCCAGTACTTAGAAAAGAATGAACTTTCAATACATTGTACCAATTATCTTGACAGAGAAAGCTAAAGATATTAAAAAGTGGCCTAGACAATGCTATGGGGACAATCAGAGGGAGGAAAAAATGTTCTATGATGAGAAGTCTTGTATTGGAAATTTCAGTACAACTAAGAATTGGCAGGTAAAGGAGATGGAGAAAGAGAGGAAGGATATTTGTTGGTTCTGTTTTGCCGCTGAAAGGCATTATATAACTTGCTGAGAAGAACGTGCCTTGAATAGAATACCTAATGCTTAATCCTCATATCTGAGATTATCTGTCCAAGCAGTGAACACTCAACAAAGACCTTACCTGCTACTTATTCCCAGAATAAGAGCCACTCAGGGAAGAGATGACACTTAGCCAATTACTACATTGTTTCATTTATTTAAAATACTTTTATTATAGAGAAGTGTGTTAATCCATTTGCATTGCTGTAAAGGACTACCGGAGACTGGGTAATTTATAAAGAAAATCGGTTCATTTGACTCACCGTTCTGCAGGCTGTACAGGCATGGCAGTGAGGCAGAATCTGTGAGTCCCAACATTGTAGCTTTGTCAAGGAGGGCTCTTGGTTTTGCCCAGGAAAGAACTCAAGGACAAACCAATAGTATTAGGCAGCAATCTTTTATTGAATGGCACTGCTCCATGAGAAGCAGGTCTAATTCATAGGCAATATGCCCAGAGTCAGGAACATGTGGGCTCTTGGAAACTGTATGGGTTCTTGGTAAATCCACTTTAAATTGCATGCACATTAAGGAGTATGTCAATACAAATACAAATAGCAGTTTCAAACTGTCATGATGCTGATGAAAGTGTCTTATGTCAGTGAGCAATGAGGGTAGTTAGGGATTGCTTTCATCACCATTTGCTGGTTCCTGGTGGTTTCTTCACTATTCTGTCTGGACCAGATCCTGTTTTGGTCAGCAGGGGTGTGATTATAAAAAAGTCCTTATGATCTCCCATCTCATTTCCCACTTGGAGATTAGATATTTCTCCTTCATATTATAGGAGCTGAAAAGGGGTGGTGGTCCCTCTCCTGTAACAGCTTCTTGCCGGCTTTATGGATGTAGGCCCTGCCTAACACTGGAGGTGTAAGAATCTCTACATACCTGATCTAAGGGACCAACCGTAGGATGCTTTCATTTCCCAGGTCAGCAGACAGGATGGATTGTAAGCCTTGTGCTAGCATCATCTTTATGTAGAACCTAGAAGATATAAAATTTACTACGAGGTTAAACAAGTAAATTATAATTAGACGGAAGAGAAGAATTAATGCTAGTATGTCCACCCACAGCATCAATTATTTAACTATGAATTTGTAAAACAACAAATTTAAGTTTTCTAGAGTTTTCAAATGCAGGTTGTGGTGTCCTTCTTTTATGCTTGTGGGGACTCATAAGAAACAGTTTAACCCTGGACAGTTGTACTCAATTAATGATGTCCTGAAGCTTAACAGTAGTAGGAGTGCTTAACAATATTTGATAAGGACCTTTTTCTTTTGGTTGTAATTATCATCAGGAGATTTTTCTAAAAGATTTTATTAAGACTAAGTCTTCTGGTTGAAGAAGGGAGCTATGTTTTCACTTATGTGAAAGGACAATATTTTGATTTCATAATTTTTGAAAGGCATTAAATTTCAAGGGGGAACATGGTGAGGTATGTCTGACCCCTGGTTTCCTGTCAAGACCTGAGTTAGTTGTTTTTTTTTTTTTAAGTTTCCCTGGCATTCTCTTTGGCCAATTAAACATTTTAGGCCCAATGAGAATGAAGGTGGGTAGACATCATGAGCCCTTAAACTTATTTTAAGCAATGTGAGAGTACAAATCTAAAAGCCAAAAATAAGGCTACATATCAAGAAAAACCAAGAACATAGACTCAAGCTATATTGGGATAAAATATGTCTCTCAAAGACTTACAAGACTAAACACTTTAGCATTGGACCACAATAAAAGTCAGAGTTAGAGGATAGAAACTCACAGGAGCTTACAAAAACAAAACAAAACAAAAAACACTGAAGGATAGAGGCATCATCCCAGTCCTTCTTATAGGGAACAAGAGATGAAAGCAGCAAGACACAGCAACAGTTAAGTCTCTGAGATACAAATCCAAGAAGTTTTAAAAGAAACTGTTTATAACATTACCAGAAAAATTTCTGATAATTTAACAAATAAATAACTTAAGGAAACCTGTTTTCCATATGTACACATCCTAGTGGTGAGTCCTCTGGGACGTCAGTCATTGTCCCCATGTATAACAGGGATTGTTACTAGACACAGAAGCTTTTTCTAAGTATAGCAAGAGGGAAAGCAACTGGGCCTTTGCTATTTTTTCCTTTTAGATTATCATTTCCTAGAGAGAACGTGTAAGTATGGGTAGCAAGCACAAAAGTGGATTGTATGTGTTTGCCAGTGAAGGAAATAGCACAAAAGAAGTATTTTTATTAAGCAAAGCATGGAAGTAAAAGTATAAATAAAGTGACAATAAGAAAAGAAAATCTGGTACAGAAAATAACTTTAGGGCAGAAAATAAGAAAAGGCAAGACCAAGATTACACTAGGGTAGGCCCACAGTTCTCCAGAATCCACAGTTCTGGGAAAATGCCAGTGCCAAAAACCTGGTAGCACTCAGATGGAGGCCAAAAATATCAAATGCCAAAAAACCCACGGTGCCCAACTATCAGCCAAGGAGGATCCCGACACTTAATGCCAAAATCTCTGGAGCATCTGAGGAGCAGCCAATAGTGAACTCCGAAGGCCTGGTTAGTACCATAGAACAACATGACTCTGGCACCTCAGAGTCAGCATAACAAGGGCCTTTCACAACCCTGCGTCCTGCCTTAAACAATCGCCCAAATACAGTTAACTGGAAGTCAAAGAAGAAAAACAAAACTGCAAACAAAACATACATTTTAGAACTGAAAATAAAATGGCTGGTTGGAGCAATAAAATGAAGTCTAAGAAAAAGGCCCAGGGGAAGTGGTGACAAGGACAGGCTTCGGGTTATTCAAATCATGTAAGAATTTAAACTGACCACCTAGCCAGAAGCTTTACTTCCTGGCTTACCCAATAGTGAGAGCAGGGGATGAAGGGACATTCACCCATCCACAGGAGCCAAAATGGTGCCAAGCAATCTTCTATGTGGGACCTGGATGAAGGTTTCTCTAGGTTCCCTCAGCCCAGGTGGGCTTCACTGCAATGCAGGGACCAGTGACCTGATAACCTGCTAGCTGGATTGTCAGGTCCCACATGAGGCAATGGCACTATGGCCACATGCCCATCCTCTCAGCTCTGCTACCTGTCAGGACAGATGATGGCTCTTGAAAGAGCCTTTGGCTAATGTTACAGCTTGGTAGCACCAACCACCATGTCACCATCTCTCACCAATTGCCACCTATTGCTGTCTTTCCATCTCGTCAATCACCACCTTTTGCTGTCTTGCCATCCCACAGACTTGATGGCCACCTCTTACCTCCTCTCTGATTGCCATTTGCCTGTGTCTCACTGTCTGTCATTGTCTTCCTCTTTGCCAATTGCCATCATTTTGCTGTCTCACCACCACATCAGTTACAGCCTCTCATTTGCTTTCTTCATTCCTTTGTAGTCACCAAATGTTGCAGGGCAGGCAAGCCCCAGAATTGGGAGGGTTCTTGACTTTAAATGGGAAAAATGTCAAGTATGAACTGGTGGTGTTGGACAGCAGTCTTTTACTGAATGATACTGCTCCTTATGGCCAGCTAACTCACGGGTAGTATGCCCAGAGCAAATTTATGGGCTCCTGGCAAAGTATATAGGCTCTTGGTAAACCCACTTTCAATTATATGCAAATTAAGCAGCAGGTCAATGCAAATTGAAGGGCAGGTTATTTAGAACTTTCCAGGAAAAGGCAATAATTTTTGGGCCATTGCCACAAAAGCAGTGTAAACTGTCATGGTATTGTTGGGAACATCATATGCCAATGAGCAATGAGGGGAGTAGGGATCACTTTGTTGTCATCTGGGGATTGCTTCCTGCTGAATTTCTTTACTTTATCCTGTCTGGACCAGGTCCTGTTTTGGTCAGCAGAGTTGTGACTAAAAATCAAGTCCTGCTAGTCTCTTACCTCAGCACTAGAATCTACTCAACTTGTGGTGAGGCCTCAGGGAGCTTACAATCACGGAAAAAGGTGAAGGTGGGGCCAGTGTATCACATGGGAAGAGGGAGGCTGAGAGAGAGAGGATATAAATGCCAGGCTCTTTTAAACAACTCTGAGAACTCACTCATTACCACAATGAGGACGGCACCAAGTCATTCATGAGGGATTCAATTCTATGACCCAAACACCTCCCGCTAGACCCATCTCCAGTATTGGAGGTCACATTTGAATAAGATCAAACAGCGCATGTTCTCACTCATAGGCGGGTGTTGAACAATGAGAACACATGGACACAGGGAGGGGAGCACTACACACTGGGGTCAGTTGGGGGGAAATAGGGGAGGGACTGTGGGGGTTGGGAAGCTGGGGAAAGATAGCAAGGGGAGAAATGCCAGATGTAGGTGATGGGGAGGAAGGCAGCAAATCACACTGCCACGTGTGTTCCTATGCAACAATTTTGCATGTTCTTCACATGTACCCCAAAACCTAAAATGCAATAAAATAAATAAATGGGGAAAAAAAAATCTCTGGAGACAACAGATGCTGGAGAGGATGTGGAGAAATAGGAACAGTTTTACGCTGTTGGTGGGAGTGTAAATTAGTTCAACCATTGTGGAAGACAGTGTGGCGATTTCTCAAAGACCTAGAAATAGAAATTCCATTTGACCCAGCAATCCCATTACTGGGTATATATCCAAAGGATTATAAATCGTTCTACTATAAGGGCACGTGCACACGAATGTTCATTGCAGCACTGTTTACAATAGCAAAGACCTGGAACCAACCCAAATGCCCATCGATGATAGACTGGACAGGGAAAATGTGGCACATATACACCATGGAATACTACGCAGTCATGAAAAACGATGAGTTTGTGTCCTTTGTAGGGACATGGATGAACCTGGAAACCATCATTCTCAGCAAACTGGCACAAGAGCAGAAAATCAAACACTGCATGTTCTCACTCATAGGTGGGTGTTGAACAATGAGAACACATGGACACAGGGAGGGGAGCATCACACACTGGGGTCTGTCGGGGGGAAATAGGGGAGGGACGGTGAGGGGTGCAGAGGTGGGGAGAGATAGCATGGCGAGAAATGCCAGATATAGGTGAAGGGGAGGAAGGCAGCAAATCACACTGCCATGTGTGTACCTATTCAACAGTCTTGCATGTTCTTCACATGTACCCCAAAACCTAAAATGCAATTAAAAAAAAGAAAGTAAAAAACAAAAAAACTGCTGTTGAATGGAAGCTTTACCAGTAACAATTATATACTGTGTTATTACAGTAAAGCAAGCTATTGTAAATAAATGTTTGCCAAGGTCAACTTTAATTGTTTTCAAAAAAAAAAAAATCCAAATTACTGAATCTAATAACAAAATAAAATAAAAATAAAAAAAAATAAAAATGAATAAAAAATTAAAAAAAAAAGAAATTTAAAGGGTTTGAAATGGCTGAACATGTTAAAGAGTATGTTATCTATATGGATTAACTAGTATATACATAATGTTACATATATTTTCATATGTGTGTATATATATATATATATATTCCCCTTAGATATAGTAAATTAATATAAGTAACTTAATCATGAATACACGTTTTAAAAGAAAATAGTTAACATCTGAAAGACTATTCAGAAGCCCACTTCAGATGTAGTATAAAAATGAATAAAGTTTGGGAATCAGCTGCCTAGAGTCATGAGAGTTCACTCTAAGATACATAAGATCACAAAAGAAAACAGGGCTTTCTTTCCCACAGCCAGGCCTCATAAAGAGTGGAAAAATTCTGTAACTAGATGCTCATACAAGGTATAAGGCATCTGGTGATGGCTGCTCTAGGGCTTCATTGCCACTGTGGTCAACCACATAATTTCATTTCCTTTGTTCCAAGCACAACTAATTAACCATCTTTCTCTTTATATTTCTCAAGATTATTATACTCCTTCAGAGAAAATCTGATTGGCTTATTGAGAAAGTGTACAGATTGGTGAGCCCCTATGTGTCCATATGGCCAGAGTTTTCTCACTAGGCAACTTCACAGACTTTTGGCCAGCCTATACTGAATGAATAACTTTGGGTAAGAGCTTACCTCTGATCCAATCTGCAATAAACATGATTTGATTTATGTGAAATGTCCAGAATAGGCAAATCCATAGAGAAAAATGTAGATTAACGCTTGTCAGGCATTGGAAGGGTGGCAATTCAAAGTGACTGCTAATGGTTATAGGGTTTATTTCAAGGGCAAAAAAATGACCTAAAACTGATTGTGAGGCAATTTTATGAAAACATTAACATACATTGAATTGTATAGTTTTAAAAAATATATTAATATATTCCCAAACTTTATTTATTTATTTATTTATTTTTTTTTTTAGAGATGGAGTTTCACCATGTTGGCCAGGAAGGTCTTTATCTCTTGACCTTGTGATCTGCCCGCCTTGACTTCCCAAAGTGCTGGGATTACAGGCGTGAGCTACCGTGCCCAGCCCTCTTCCCCAACTTTATACCCTCATAACCAGTCCTTGTGTTCATTGAGACCTAGACCAATTCTTACAGGATTGTTTACAACGGTTCCTAATTTGTTATTCTACCTCCAGTGCTGCTTTCAATCCATCTTCCACACTACAGCCAGAAGGAGCTTCCTAAAATCTAGATCTGATGTTCACGCCCTGGTTTAAAACGAACAGTGATTCCAACAACTTACAAAAAAAAAAAAAAAAAAAACACATCCTTATCATGGCTTCAACCCATCTTTCAGCCCCAGCATCACTTACAGGTTGTCTTCTACTTACACATGAAGCACCTTGTCACACCTTCCAATTAACTCTTCCCTCACCTCTCACTTAATTTTCATATATTCCCTGTCTCTGCCAGATGTCCTATCCACTTTTTTTAAAAAAAGATATATTTATCTTTCAAAGGGCTCCTTGCTAACTTATCTGAGAAGGGTACTCCAACTCCTGAATAAAATGAGCCACTCCTGCATTGCTGCTTCTATGGCTAGTGGATCACATAAGATACAGCTTTAATGATGTGTTTTCTGTCTTTCCCCCTGGCCAGAAGACTTGAGGGGACAGATTCTTCATTTTACACATGTTGACATCTCCATTCCTCGAAACATTGGAGGACTCAATAAATACTGAGCGAAATAGGTAAAAAATACATTAAAGTATGCATGTCATTAGCAATCAGTGAATGAAGCCAGATTTGGTGCTTTCCCCAACATATGGCTATTCTCCCAAATTCCTAGATAGATACAGAACTACTTCCCCCCTAATTATTTAAAAATTTCATTATGTGGCTCGCCATCACTCTCCAATTCCATCTGTTTTTTCTTTGGTAGTTTCAATAGGCACATGGATCAATATTCTAATATGATAAGCCTCATCTTCCTTAATGATCCTGTTCTTCCAACTACCTCAGCCTCTCATCTCTGAGGCCTGCCCTGGACCTGATATTACTAAGAACAAGTTTCGCTTTCTGTAAACAATCCTGTGATCCCACCTGTACCTACAATAGATTGAGCTTACCTCTTCTTTACCGACCTTCAACTCCTCATGTCTCTGCTTTCCGCCTAATCCACTTCACCCTCTTGTCAAGTATTACGTGAACTATCTTACATGTGTCCTCATATCCATTAGCCCTCTTTCCCTCTATCAGTCTTTCTTATGAAATCACCAACTCGAGAATCTAAAAGTCTACCTACTTTAACCTGAGCCTGCATAGCAGAATGTGACTGAGGAAAAAAAATGCAGACCTGTACTTTTGATCTCACTTTAAATTCATAACTGCCAACGTCAAGTGTGTTCTTTGTGCTGGCAGGCAATTATATATTTATTTAGTCAATTAATCTTTCTACTTTCTTAGAAGATTATTTCACATAATTCTTGAACCTTCACTATCTGCTTTTCTCCTCTCACTCTTACCTTCTTATTCCACCGAGAAAGCAAAAGCAGCACACTGCCTTTCCACCAGTTACTATGGAGAGAGATTATTTCACCGATGGCCGATTCCTCCACTCACGCCCTAGATTCTATCTATTCTCACTCAAAGACATCACTTTGACAATCACTTTTCTTTTTTTTTTCACCATTAAATTTTACCTCCCCTCCCAGTCTATTGGATCATTTCTTTTACTGTGTTAACATGCTACACACTTCTCACCCTAAAACACACAAGATATAAAGAAAAATACAGAAGAAAACAAGAGCTCTGTATTTATCTCAGTACCATGTAATCCCATTTCTCTGCTTCATTTCAAAGCAAGGGAATTGTTTCTATTTACATATATGTACCTCCTCTCTTCGCTCTTATTCTCTCCTGAAATTCCTCTGTCATAGTTACAGTAATTACCTAGTAATAGACCCCCTGATATCTTCTCAGTCCTCATCCTTCCAGCCTATCAGCAGCCTTTGATGTAGTTGCTCCTGTCTTTTTCATGTGGCTTCTAGGGAGTCATTCTGTTTTCCTCCTACTGACTGGCTACTCCGTTACTCTTCTATGCTATTCCTTCTTATTTTCCAAACTTTGAATGTTAAGTGTCCCAGAGGCTAATCCTTAAATTGTTTCTTTTTCTCTTTATATTGACTTTCTGCATTATCCATAACTTTAAATACTATCTATAAGCTGATGAAGTCCAAAGTTGTAACTAAACCTGATGTTTCTCACAGCTCTAGTATTATATATCATATGTACAATTACCTGTCTCCAATTGGTATCTCAAATTTGACAAGCCCTAAATTTGACTCGTGATCTCCCTACTGTCACAACTACACCTCCTACTCTATTCACAGCTTTCGCAGTTACTCAAGACAAAAACTTTGGATCGCCATAGTTCCTCTGACACCTCACGTCCAATCTATCAGGAAATCCCTTTGGTTCTGCTTTCAAATCAACACTCATAGACTTTCAGCCCCTCATCTACTACCACCTTGGTTCAAGCCAGCATCACCGTTTGCTTGGATTATTGCAATAGTCTCCTATCTGGCATTTCTGCTTCTACCTTTGCACCCTGTAAACTCTTCTTCACACAACACCCACAATGGGCCTCTTAAAATTTCAGGTATATAATGCCGCTCCTCTTCGCAGTATCTTCTAATGCTTCCCCATTTTATTCCAGTCAAAGATCAAAATAAGAAGTCTTACATCACCGTTACCCTTCCCAATGCCTTTCTTATTTCATTCCCTTTTATTCTCCCTGGCTCAGTGGCTTCAAGTGACACTGGCCACTCTACAGTTTCTTGGAAACTCCAAGCATGTTCTTCCCTCAGGGCTTTTGCATTTCTTGTTCTGTCTATAATTTTTTTCTTTCTCCCAGATATTTTCACAACTTGGTTACTCAATTCCCACTGTTCTCTGCTGAATTGTCACCTCATCATAGAAGACTCCTTGGGCTATTCTGCATAAAATAGCACTCTAATAATCACTGTTTCTCCCTCTTACGTGTCTTTATCTTAACACCTGACATATAATATATTTTTATCTGTAGATTGGTCACTTAGATCAGTGAAACCTACGTGAGAGTGAGGCCTTTGCTTTATTCACTGCTTTATCTCAAGCAGTTTCAACAGTGCTAAGAAGTTGTTGAATAAATGAGTTGTATTAAAGAAATAATTCTTTAACAACAACAAAAAAAACAGAAAAGAAGAAAAAGAAAGAAGTAGGAATGAAGGAACAAAAGGAAGAAGTAAAGGGGCCAGTGTATTTTTATTAAAAGTTCTGTATGTAGAAAATATTCTATATGGAGTAACAATACATATATAATTTTACACCATGTTTTTAAATTTTAAAAACGTAAGCATAGAAAATATTCTAGAAATGTATATCAAAATGTCAACCGACTAAATATTTCAGGGGTGTGGTCATGGCAGAGGCAAGGGGAGCTCTTTTTCCCATATCTGTTTTTTTTTTTTTTTTTTTTCAATAAAGGACACATTTCTTTATCCATTCATCTGTTGATGGACACATCTACCTGTGAACATTTTTCAGTAGAATAAAACAATTCTTAAAAGAAATTATATAAGAAAAAAAGAGATCTATATTCCCATGTTTTTATTTTCTACACAGCAAGAGCAAATACTGGACTGTCTAAATTAAAATAGGCCTTGTTTTGCACATAGACAAGAGATTTTTCCTTCTATTCCCATTTCTCAGGGCTTTCCAGGATATCCCAAAATATCCCAGGAAGTGCTGGTTACTTCATAGGAATGGAATGTTTCAAGTCCAACTTGATGGACAGCTTGGGCAAATTCAATCAGACAACCAGCAAGCATTTAGCATCTACCTGATTGTGAGCTAAGCACAGAGGAAACAAAGCACTCCATTTGTGCACCAAAGAGTTTATAAACTGTCAGGGAGAAATTCCTAAGTCTGCATTCAGAGCCTGAAACAATCTTTGATCGTGAGTAATACCTATGCCTAGTTCTGCAGAAACACAGAGGGAAGAATAACCAAGAATAAAGAGTGGAACCCTCCCAAGACACAGCCAGGATGCTTCAGGGATGCTTTGATCCCTCACAGTATTGTGTGCCATGTGGTGGCCTCTGCTTTGTGATTCACCAAGGAGCTGTAGTAGGAGCTGTATGTTGAGGATACCAGGACCAAATCCATTCCCTACTGAAGCAATAATTTGAGTTCCTTCATCCCTTAATTTTCTCTGTTAGCATTACATTTTCATATTCAACCTGTACCACCTCCACATACAAAGAAATTCCTACACAAGTAGAAGTCATAAAAAAACAGAAAAGAGCAAGATAGTGATTCTGATAAAGGAGAATATGCTCTGATTGTGTCTCTGGAAAACAGGGGTCTTAATTCATTAATACCACAGAATCTCAGTTTTCTTATCAGTAAAATAGATGAATTTCAGAATCAAATATAAATACATACTTAACAATTTACAAGAGTATCACTTTATCAATACTTTACTGCTCATGCTTCTCTCCTTCCAAAGTCAGTCTGTCTAGGAAGCCATTACCTTTCTTTGTAATTTATCAAGGGGAATGGTTAAACATCGGAATTGCTTCAGATTCTCTTCTGAACCAGTGTAGCTCAGCTGTGGTAGAGATATAGTAATACATAACTACATAAATAGAGTCTTATTTGGTGGTGGCTGCTTGGCTTCTTGTCAGAAATTTGGTACACAGCAAACAGGACAAAGGCACATATTTCAACACTAGAGAGCATGATGGACTAGAGAGCCTACTACGAATGAGGTAGGGCAGGGTACCAGAAAAACAAATGCTAAGGTCAGAACAGGATTTGAATTCATCCTTACTCTGTATGACCTTGTGCAAGTAACTTAATCTCTCTAAATCTCTGTTTATTTGTCAAGTAAAAACTTAAGTTCACATTTCAGGTTTGCTATGTCAACTAAATAAAGTAATGTAAGTAGAATGCCCGGTACCCAACATTCTCTCAGTAGCAGGACACATTAGTATAGTGGAGAGATAGCTTTTAGCCAGTATTCTGTATCTTAGCTAGTTGCCTGACCTCATAGACACCACTGAACATTCTTGGACTTCAGTTTCATTTGTATAATGAATGGCTGGAATATCTTTCCATTATGTTTTTATGCAACCTAACTTTTTGAAAGAACATGTAAAATAGGTTGGATTTTCTGTTTTACTAAAGCCTTACAGAAGCACCTCTGAGACACAACAAGTGAATCAAACCCAAGGCCAGGCTGTAAGTGTGCTTCACAGCTTACTTCAGATTGCTGTTCTTATTGGAATCTTGACTTATTAGATAATGGCTAAGGCCAACTTATGTTGCTTATCCTTGTGGCCTCTCCTCCAGGTACAGAAAAGCCAAACAAACCCTCATTATTTAAAAATAGTCCATCTTCATTTTGTGTCTTCTTACCAGGCATGACACTGAAAAAATTTTTTTTGCTTTATTTTTGTTGCTATTGTTTTTTGGTAAAAAAAGTAGATTCTTTTTTACAAAAGCTGATTATATCCTGATTCTTATATATTTTTAATGGGACATAGAGTGAACAAAAGGAAATAAAAATGTGTCCCTATATGGTTTTTTGTTTCATATAAAGCTTTTAAATTATTTCTGTTGTTTTAAAAATTATTAAAAAGCTATAGAAATATATTTGATCTTAGAAATCAAAGTAATTGAAATAGAGTGAGAAATCTATTTATGCTGTTTTCTCTTATGCAAACTGATTATGTGTAAATGTAAAAAATGCAATAAAATGGTGAAAATGAACTCTTGGGATTTAAATCAAGCCTGACGTGATTTAAATATTACATGACTTTTATGCCCTAGAGCTCAAGGAAATCCCTTTTTTTGCTATGTTATTTTGTTTTTCAATTTTCACAGCATTCATCACCTCTTCTTAAGTCTCGCAGGTTTTCTTGGTGTGACACTCCAAAAATCAAAAGGAGGGGAGAGAAAGGGAACTTCAAATATACACAAGTGGAAATTATTTTTAAGTCACATTACCATTCCATTCTTATCAATTAGAATTTCCTAAGGAGAGTAAATCAGTCAAAAATACAAGCATAGTTGAATTAAAGCACAACATGAGGGTACTTGTAGTCATGTGCATATCTCCTCACCCAAACACAAAGCCCTACTCATGAGAGCCTAGTGCGTAAGAGAATATGTTAAGAGGTCCCAGCTAAGCCATCTCCAACACCAGTAATGTTTAATGTTCTCCTAGGACAAGAGTATTGGGTCAAAACTCTCCAAATCGAAATATATGGATGTTGCAGAGCACACTCTTAGTACATGGGGTCAAGGCATGCCTTTTGCTTGGTGATATTTAAATTTCAATTTATATTAAAATAATATTTTAATAATATAATAATTTATTAACATAATGATAATATTTTCTCAGTCCAAGATGTCAAGGACTCTTCTAAATACTTCACACAGGTTGTCTCATTTAACCTATTTAACAATTCCATGACTAGGACCTTCATTCTTCCAGTTTCATCAGAAAGTGTTTAGGTGGATCTGAAGGTAATGAGCTGTTTTAACTGATTGTTCAGTCAGTTACAGATCAAACTCCTTGTTTTACTCTCCTCCTTCTCACTACTGCACCCGACTCATCTTGAAAAAAAGTCATTAATCATGAGTCATTTCTGATGCTTTCCTTAATAGCAATAAAACACACACACAAACAATAAACAAACATTTTTTAAAACACCTAAAAAGTTAAAAAGTCATCCTGTCTGTTAACCCAAATCCAAAGAAAAAGAATAGTGTAATACTGACAAATGCCATCAATTCTGATTCAGGGTCAGCCAACATAAATCAAAAACATTTGTGGAATGACCCTTTTATGGCAGCCTAGCTAGCATTCCTCAAGGGTGCCAGAAAGAGGAGGGAATGATGAGATTGTGTGGAGCTGTAAAACTGTGAGAAAGTCATGTAAGAAAGTCTGTATGATGCCATGTTAAAATTATAATTCATAGTCCAATTGTCCTTGATATTTCATATTTTATATTTCACTAATCCAATATATCAAAGAATCCGGCTCCCTGCTATGATTAAAATAGATTAATAAACATTTCTGGGAGTAATTTTCATGGCTATATTTATTCTGTTATTAGAATTAAAGCTTATGCAAACAAAGTTAAGGTGTAAACCTCAATAGCATTTTGAAAGTACATTTTATTGCCGTGGATTTAAAACAAATGAATGTGATACTATTACTAGTTAAACACTGTAATAATACTTTGGCAGAATAAATGTCTTTTTAAAACTGTAAGACACAAAGACTTGACATTAATTTTCGTAATATTATTGGCAAGCAGGCTTTGCAGAAGCCTGTAGATTATAATTTCAAGTAGACAAAATAGTTCTTAGGAAACCCTATCACTTACTTACTTTTTACTTTACCTTTTTTCTTTACTGTCATAGTACTTCTCCCCAGCTACTAGAAGATAAGATGATCTTACTCAAGGGTACTAAACAAAAGGAGGAGAAAGTTGACCAAAATATAAGCTTAATCTGTTCTCCTATTGAAGGTGACATTGCTGTAATCTGACATCAGGTTTTTGGCGTCTGCAAATGTTTTCCTTCTCCTCATTTACCACTCCCTCCCCAACACACACAGAAAAGGCCTTCTGCTGGGTGTCTGCAATGGTAACAAGTATGTGTAGGAGAAATGGTCTTAAATTGTGCTCTTTCGGTATTTTTAAACATCACTGATGGAAGTGGAAATTGATACAAGCTTTCTTAAAATAATTTTCAGATGGCTTAAATTTTTTTTGCACTCTTTGATTTAGCAATTTAACTTCTAGGAATCTAGTCTAAGAAATTAATTGAGTAAAACATTTATCTTTGAAACAGCATTTAAAGGCAAATTATTTTTTACATTGATATCCAGCATTAGTGATTTGGTTAAATAAACCACAGTATATATTAATATGATATGATTTCTATTCATCTTCAAAATTCATGCTGTATAAAAATATTTGATGAATTAGAAAGATGTTCATTATAAAGAGAAAAAAATTAGGTCCCCAAACATCATGTTAAATACGATTCCATTTAGGTAGACAAAAAGGCAGGTTAATTTGAATAGTGTATCACTCATGAATTTTGTATTCATTTTACTTATTTTATTTAATAGGTATGTTTCATATTTGTTGTAAGAGGAAATATGTTATAAAAACATAGCTTCTGTTTCACATCATAAAAAATGTTTTTGATTTCCATGACCACAAGCTTGATAATAATATTATCAACAGTTGGTTTTTAAGTAACCAACAAATAAAAGTAATAATATACATAATTATGTTATTTAAATTATGTAATCTCTATAGTTATACTATTATATCGATATATTATTAACATATTTATACTGCTTTCCATATAGAAATAAGATTTTCTGAATATTAATTGCAATTCTAATGGCATTTAGTGAATGTAGAGTGAAAGATGAATTGGAATGCTTACCTGGGGATCATGGAGAAAGTGGAAAAACGATGATAGCAAACATCTGTATAGCATTTACAAGTAAAGCTCTTAGAACTGTGCCAGGCACAGAGTGGGGACTACATAAGCATCTGATATTTTTACTGTTATCCTTGTTGTCAGTCTTCACAAGAACCAGGTTATATGACACTATTATTAACATCTCAATTTTGCAGATTATAAAACCAGAGGATTAGTATGTTTTGCCCAGGATACATGCTAGGCTATATCAGACACCTCCAATACCGTAGCTTCAACAGGACATAATTTATTTTCTCTATCCTAAAATATCCAAGGAGGTAGTCCACTGTTGGTAGAGCAACTCACCATTATCTGGGACCTGAACCCTTTTATTTTTTCACTCTTTCATTCTCAATGAGACTTCTACTTTGCAATTCGAGATGACTACTCCAGCTCTCTGCTTCATGTCTACATTCCAAAGGGACGGGGTAATACCTTCTTTTCATTGAAGGCAAAAGCTCAGGAGTTGCACACAATTTCTGTTGATTTCACACTGACCACAATTTAATCACATGACTATACTCATCTGCAAGGGAGGTGGAAATGTACTATTTAGCTACCCAGCTAAAAAGTATATATTCATGTAAGGAGAGAAATTTATTAGATGGCAACCAGAAGTCTTTGCCACAGAGGTGTTAAGTAGATTGCTCAAGAACACATGAATATTAAGTAATAATGCTAGGATTTGAATGTAGGTAGTGTCATTTTAGACAAACTCCCATGCTCTGAAACTTTCTCTCCAGTATGAGTTAAGTCAAATAGGCATGATGGTACAGGCTTGCACTCATCTCAGGCAAGTATCTAACAAGCATTTAGAGCAGTTTCTCAACCTTTGTTAACTCACATCCCTTCTAGTAAATATAACATTGTTACTCCCTTCTCCCGCCTTTCCTCATTTAGTTTCACAAACACTACAAACACTAGATTCTGATATGTCCTTTCCACTTCCCCCTATATATAATCCAATCTGCCATGCCCTTCCCTTTGTAAATGCATGCTGTAAATTTAACCTCGAAGTATCCCAATATAGAAGATCTTTAAATCTTCTAAGATGTCTGTTGCCATAATATTAGATATTCTGGTTTTCCAAATATAAAACTATAAGACTGAATCTTTTCCCTATTATTACCATTTCTTTGACATTTTGATATCTATCCCATTTCTTTTTCCACCCTTGATAATTACCAGTTTAGGAAATTTAATATTTATTGAACGTCTAAGTATGTAGTGGCCCCATTGTTTAATTCTTTATACAATATTTCTTTAAGTACCATAGTATTATTTTGAAGTAGATATCTTATTTTTTATATCAGAGATGAATTAATTAAGACTGAGACATATGATAACTTACTCAAATTATTAACAGACAAGCATTTGAAATCTAGTGTTTCAGAGGTAAGGCTACATGTTTACTGTAGCCTTTTATTCCATTTTTCTCTAGTTCATTTCCCAGCTTCTCATAAAAGTAGAGTCTTCTGACTATGTTCTGGTCAGCACAATGTGGACAAATGTTATATATATGCCTTATAGGACTGGCTTTAAGCTATGCCTCTAATCTTATATATTCTCTCTCTCCTGTTTGTATGCAGAAACAAAGGACTCCAAGGTAGTGTACAAGGCATCTAAATAGTTGAGTTTCTATTTCTAAAACAGTAGCTTTATAGAGTCACCTGACTAGCACCAGATCATGTTTTAAGTGAGAAGGAATCCTTTATTATGTTAAGCCATTGAAACTTTGGAGCTGTTCCTGCAGTTATCATGGCTTACTCTAATTAATACACTGTGCCAGTTTAGAATTCATTGCTTCTCTGCTCCAAATCCATACTCTTTTCCCTAGTTTTAAATTCCAAACGGGAACCCTGCAAACATTTCTCCTTAGCCAGCAGGCGCAATGTAAGGCCTTGTCAGTAGAGGGTGCTAGAGAGATCTCGCAGGAGGAAGGGGATTTTCTTCCCAGATTCAGTGCTTTTTTTTCTGGCTTCTATGGCTGCCAGAAGACACATTCCTTACCAGCAGCCAGTTTTCTTGCCAGAAGGCGTTGGCACTGAGGGTGGAAGACCTAGCTGTGCACAACCCCCAGGGAGTTTCAGTGACTTCCCAGAGAGTGGTTTCTGCTCATCTGCCTTGGCATGAGGCACCTAACTGAACTTTTCGCTTATCTGATGGGATTTGGCAACACTTTCCCCAACAAAGTCTGAATCTCAGCCTGAAGCAAAAGGTTGGAAGTGGGGGAGGATCTGCCAAGATTCTTCCCTCTTTCGGGAGGCTCCCTCAGCCATTGAAGTGGTGGCTTTTCCCGGCATTTGCTATTCCTGTATCCTTTAGAGTTCTCTTTAACCAATCCTTAATTGATCTCCTTTTACTAGCTGATTTCTTACATTAAATGTCCCTTATTCAGGTTATTATATAATGTCTGTCCCTTACTGAAACTTAACTGACGCTTACGCAAAATAAATATTCAATCTTAAAACGTGGTGCCATCTAAACTATGGTCTTATGAAAATGTGGTCAGATAGAGGCAGATTGAAAATGCGTTTTTTGAGTCACCGTAAAACAAAATCTTTTGAGTCAGCGAGTCTTCAGTTTGAGTACTGGCTCAGTCACTTTCTAGCTACGTGAACCTTGGAGTAGTCGCTAAAGATCTCTGAGCTTTCTAGTTTCTTCATCTGTAAAATCTGGTTAATAATGATTATCTTGTGGTGCTGCTGTGAAGACTAAGCAGTGTGTGTACAGTAGTTGGCACAATGTGGGCACTAAACGAACAGTACTTTAAATACCAACTCACTATGATAATATTTCGGTGCCTGTGATTGAGCACTACTTCATTTACTTGCCATATTCAAATGATTACGTCTCTCCATGAACTCACTGTAATTCTTTGTGTGGTTAGGGCCAAAGCATTCGTGAATCTTGCTTATTCTTTGTCCTCTCAATATTTGTTTCATTTGCCAAAGAGAATAGCTGAATATCACTCTTCTCAAAAGTAGCCAGTATTTGAGGCACTTATCAATACCTTCTCACTTCTTCGGGGAAACTCCACGGCCCCATATTATTTTACACTGTCACAAAATTTGTATTTTCCATCCTTCTTTGATTTCTCTCAATATTCTCTCTTCTCTAAAGACTTCCAGACCTTCCTTTATAGATATTTAATAATATCTACCTTCTGATTCTTGTGTGCAAACACGCTCTGATAAAAGCATGTTCATATTAATTTTAAATATTGATTTATATACAACACATGATGTTATGTCTATTATACCTTCCTCTATAGTGATTTAACATTATTTATTCCAAAAAAGTATTTATATGCTTAATTTTTATTCTAAAGCCACTTGTCACTATTTACGTTTTCATTTTGGGGCTGCTGTTTCACTTGCATTAGCATCTGTTCTTCCATCGGCCATGTCCTTATAAACTTTCTACTAGCAGAATATTTGAAGTAAAGTTTCCAATACATATAAAAATCTATGGCTATATTAGGAATGTTTTACTTATAGAAAAATCAATGCAGTCTGTTCTGAACAAATGAGCAACAACAACACCAAAGAGGAATTTGTTGCCTCTTCTAACTGGGAAGTTAAAGGTTAAATCACGATTCATACACAGGTAAACTAAGCGACTCAGAGTGAATCTTCACTCCTCCCTTTCTTTATCTCCCTGTTTGATTCTTGATGCTCTATACATTTTCACACCAGCTGTCACAAGGGGTGAAAAAATCATGGCCATTTCCTACAGGCCTCTTTTCTAAAGACTTGGGAAAAAGGCATAGCAGAAGACCCTGCATCGTTCAGCTTGGATCACAAACACACCTCTAGACCTGTCACTTGAGCCCGGAAGAATGAAGTACTCTGATTAGCCCACTGTGGCCAGAAGAGCACATGCACTGACTAGAAATCCTGCCAGAATCACATGATCCATGTACATCTTTTTCTTCTAACAATCTGTTTTCTTATCTATAAAATGTATAATCGCACCTCCCAATAGAGATAGTAATGATGATTGAATGACATGTTTGGAAAAGGTATAATATATGATCTGAACCATAAACTATAGCTTCCTACATTTATTATAATGATAAAATAAAATGCAGAATGGCATGTAGTAGAAACAGAAACAGTCTTCTTTTCTTGATCTTTCGCCTCTTATTAACCCACTCTCCCTTCCCCGAAGGAAATTGTAGACTTAAAGTGCAGAGAGCCATGACTTTTTATTTCTTGTTTCCATGACAACGGCTATCACAGAGAAAAAAAAAAAAGAAACTATATTAACATATATTAAGCACTATGCATTTTGTTAGAGCTCTTGACAAGTGACCTATTTAATGCACCAAACAGAGCAACTCGCTCAGAGCAGCCACTTGATAGCTATTTGATAAAGGAGCCCCATGAATACAAATTGATTGATGTTACACATCTGGCATAAGGTGACTTCTTAAAAGCTCAGTTCGAGATAAAACAGAACATGCTGTATTTTATTACAAGTAACAGCAACTTTCTTGTATTTGATATTTACAAAAAAAAAAAAAAAAACACTTTCATAAAGTTTCTTTGAGCTCTTTTGAAAGACAATTTTGTTCTAACAGAAAGCATGACCCAGGCCATCTGGAAGTTTAAATTCGAGAGTTTTATGGCTACCATTATAGTTTCAGTGAGTACATTGCATTTAGGTATATACTGCCTGTGCCTGGAGGTTAATATTCTAAAAGTCAATCCAATTGAAGAAAATAAGTTGGCTTGATGATATGGAAATTTTGAGACTCATCAATGCAGTAAAACAGTTTCGGACACACTTCCCAGAGGCATTTTACCCTTGTCTTCAAGACTTATCTTGTTTAGTTTATCAGCATTTCTGACCATTTTTATTAGGATTTTTCATGATCTTTCCTTTTCCAGTATTGAGAAATTTTCTGGTGCTTGGGAATTCCAGGAAGCCAATGACTTTTTAAGACAGAATCAGCTCAGATGCAGCTGAATTTAAATCCATACAAAATGCTAGTTCCAACATCTGATAGCAAGTCATGAATTCAGAAGTGATGCAGTACTAGGCAGATAAAAGCCGTGATAAAGAGGCACATTCTAAAATTCGCTCTCATGGAGTAGCAAACACCAGCACTACACACCATGGTTAAGCTAAAGTGATGCATCAGGGGAAACAATAGTTATATACAGCTTTTTCCTGTGGCTCCACTTCTTTTCTTATCACAGCTTTATTTCTTACGTGCATACCATAGATTTTACCCATTTAAAGTATAGCATTCAGTGGATTTTAGTACGTTCATGTTATGTAACTATCACCACAATTAATTTGAGAACATTTTCCTCACTCCTAAAGAAAACCCATATGTTTTACCTGTCATCTATGAAACCCTCCAAAGCCTAGGTGACTACTAGTCAACTTTCTGTTTGTATTGATTTACCCTGGGATCCCATTTTTGACACATCCTAAAATATCTACCATTTTTACCTAATAGCTTTCCTTATACTACTTCTTCAATTTTAAAAATAAGCAGACAAAGTCGTATCATAATACACACATGTATTAATTACTTGCTATGTTTTAGGAACTATACTAAGTGTTTTACACATATTATTTCAAGGCAACACTACCTTTCACTGTTGTTAAGAAAAGTGTTAATTTTTTTCAAAACAAAAACCTCAGCTTTTGGACTCATTGATTTTTTGAAGGGTTTTTTGCATCTCTATCTCCTTCAGTTCTTCTCTAATCTTAGTTATTTCTTGTCTTCTGCTAGCTTTGGAATTAGTTTGTTCTTCCTTCTCTAGTTCTTTTAATCATGATGTTAGGATGTTGATTTTGGATCTTTCCTGCATTCCCCTGTGGGCATTTAGTGCTATAAATTTCCCTCTAAACACTGCTTTAGCTGTGTGTGTTAGAGATTCTGGTACGTTGTATCTTTGTTCTCACTGGTTTCAAATAACTTATTTATTTCTGCCTTAATTTCATTATTTACCCAGTAGTCAGTTCAGGAGCAGGTTGTTCTGTTTCCATGCAGTTGTGCGATTTTGAGTGAGTTTCTTTATCCTGAGTTCTAATTTGATTGCACTGTGGTCTGACAGACTGTATCTTATGATTTCCCTTCTTTTGCATTTGCTGAGGAGTGTTTTACTTCCAATTATGTGATCAATTTTAGAATAAGTGTGATATAGTGCTGAGAAGAAAGTATATTCTGTTGATTTGGGGTGGAGAGTTCTGTAGATGTCTATTAAGTCTGCTTGGTTCAAACCTGAATTCAAGTCCTAAATATCTGTGTTAATTTTCTGTCTCCTTGATCTCTCTAACATTGACATTGCGATGTTAAAGTCTCCCACTATTATTGTGTGGGAGTGTAGGTCTCTTTGTAAGTCTCTGAGAATTGGCTTTATGAATCCAGGTGCTCCTGTATTTGGTGCATATATATTTAAGACAGTTTGCTCTTCTTTTTGCATTGATCCCTTTACCATTATGTAATGCCCTTCTTTGCCTTTTTTGATCTTTGTTGGTTTAAAGTCTGTTTTTTTATCAGAGACTAGGAATACAATCCCTGTTTTGTTTCGTTCTGCTTTCCATTTGCTTGGTAAATTTTCCTCCATCCCTTTATTTTGAGCCTATGTGTGTCTTTGCACATTAGATGGGTCTCCTGAATACAGCACACCAATGGGTCCTGACTCTTTATCCAATTTGCCAGTCTGTGTCTTTTAACTGGGGCATTTAGCCCATTAACATTTAAGGTTAGTATTATTATGTGTGAATTTGATCTTGCCATTATGATGCTAGCTGATTATTTTACCTGTTAGTTGATGCAATTTCTTCATAGTGTCAATGGTCTTTACAGTTTGGTATGCTTTTGTAGTGGCTGGTACTGGTTGTTCCTTTCTATGTTTAGTGCTTCTTTCAGGAGCTCTTGTAAGGCAGGCCTGATGTGACAAAATCTCACAGCATTTGCTTGTCTGTAAAGGATTTTATTTCTCCTTCACTTATGAAGCTTAGTTTGGCTGCATATGAATTTCTGGGTTGAAAATTCTTTGCTTTACGAATGTTGAATATTGTCCCCCCACTCTCTTCTGGCTTGTAGGGTTTCTGGAGAGCTATACACAGTTAGTCTGATGGGCTTCCCTTTGTGAGTAACCCGACCTTTCTTTCTGGCTGCCCTTAACATTTTTCCTTCATTTCAAACTTGGTGAATCTGATGATTATTTGTCTTGGGGTTGCTCTTCAAACTATACTACAAAACTACAGTAACCAAAACATCATGGTACTGGTTCCAAAACAGAGATATAGACCAATGAAACAGAACAGAGGCCTCAAAAATAATGCTACACATCAACAACCATCTGATCTTTGACAAACCTGACAAAAACAAGCAATGGGAAAAGGATTCCCTATTTAATAAATGATGGTGGAAAAACTGGCTAGCCATATGCAGAAAACTGAAACTGGACCTCTTTCTTACAACTTATACTGTTAACTCAAAAATTAACTCAAGATGGATAAAGACTTAAACATAATCCATAAAAACCCTAGAAGAAAACCTAGGCAATATCATTTAGGACATAGGCCTGGGCAAAGACTTCATGACTAAAACTCCAAAAGCAATGGCAACAAAAGCCAAAAGTGGCCAATGGGATCTAATTAAATTGAAGAGCTTCTGCACCGCAAAAGAAACTATCATCAGAGTGAACAAGCAACCTGCAGAATGGGAGAAAATTTTTGCAATCTATCCATCTGACAAAGGGCTAATATACAGAATCTACAAGGAACTCAAACAAATTTACAAGAAAAAAACAAACAATCCCATCAAAAAGTGGGTGAAGGATATGAACAGACACTTCTCATAAGAAGACATTTTTGTAGCTAACAAACATATGAAAAAAAGCTCATCATCACTGGTCATTTCAGAAATGCAAATCAAAACCACAATGAGATACCATTTCATGCCAATTAGAATGGTCATCATTAAAAAGTCAGGAGACAACAGATGCTGAAGAGGATGTGGAGAATTAGGAACACTTTTACACTGTTGGTGGGAGCGTACATTAGTTCAATCATTGTGGAAGACAGTGTTGGTGATTTCTCAAGGATCTGGAACCAGATATACCATTTGACCCAGGAACCCCATTACTGGGTATATGCCCAAACTATTAAAGGATTATAAATCATTTACTATAAAGATACATGCACATATATGTTTATTGTGGCACTGTTCACAATAGCAAAGAGTTGAAAACAACCTAAATGTCCATCAATGATAGACTGGATAAAGAAAATGTGGCACATATACACCATGGAATACTATACAGCCATAAAAACGAATGAGTTTATGTCCTTTGCAGGCACATAGATGAAGCAGAAAACCATCATTCTCAGCAAACTAACACAGGAACAGAAAACCAAATACCTCATGTTCTTACTTATAAATGGATGTTTAACAATGAGTACACATGGACACAGGGAGGGGAACATCCCATACCAGGGCCTGTCAGGGTTCGGAGGGCTAGAGGAGGGATAGCATTAGGAGAAATACGTAATGTAGATGACAGGTTGATAGGTGCAGCAAACCACCATGGCATGTGTATACCTATGCAATGAACCCACACATTCTGTACATGTATCCCAGAACCTAAAGTATAATTAAAAAAAAAATGTGTTTAGGCTGGGTGTGGTGGCTCATGCCTGTAAATCCAGCACTTTGGGAGGCCAAGTCAGGGGGATCACTTGAGGCAGAAGTTTAAGACCATATGGTGAAACCCTGTCTCTACTAAAAATGAAAAAAAAAAAAAAAAAAAAACCTGGCATGGTACCACCCACCTGTATTCCCAGCTACTTGGGAGGCTGAGGAAATCATTTGTACCTGGGAGGTAGAGGTTGTAGTGAGCCAAAATAATGCCATTGCACTCCAGCGTGGGCAACAGAGTGAGTCTCTTTCTCCATAAGAAAGAAATTGTTGAGCAGTGTCTGGCATAGAGTAAGCTTGAATATTTCCTGGGCAGAGTATTGTGCTCTGCGCTCAGAATATTATCACTTCCAGAAATGTGAGAGGAGATAGCTTAGCATAATGGTTAGGACATTGGAATTAGGCTGTTTTGATCTGAATCCTTGCTTTGCCAGTTGGTAGCTGTGTGAGTTTTGGCAATGTGCTCAATGTCTCTATACCTCAATTTTTTTTCATATATAAAATAGGAGATTAATGCTTTGATATATTTGGTGTAGGGGTTTAAATACATAATAAAGGTAAAGTTACATATCAGTGCCTGTCTCATAGGATGTGTTCAATAAATAGAAGTTGATGCATAACTTTAATGTAGCATGTGAGTGCCTAATAATCAAATCATTCAAGAGTTATGTGAACCTGGAAAAAATGTAAATTGCCTGCAGAGCTGGGCAAAGCTATAAGGCTGTGCCATGGTGCTGATCATTTAGGATGGGTAAGATTTCCAGGCAAAAAGGAAAAGAATATTCCAAACTGCAGAAAGAGTTAGCTGAACAAAATAGTTTGGTGTGTCTATATCCCAGTATTCAAGGAAGAGAATGGTAGGAACATATATTCTATTTCCTTAAGCATGATTGAAGCTGAAGTCCCTCCATGTAGAAGTAAATTACATGTTCAGAAGAGATATCTTGGTTTGGACATTTGACTTGTCTCATAAAACATGGTGAATTGTTTGTATGTTTGAGTCACCTAACTTATCATAACACCTTAAAATCTGGGACCATGACTTGGCCACTTGTATATCCACAACAGTACCCAGGCCAAGTATTGGGAATACAGCAATTGATAAATTTTCGTAGTGAGAGTGAGTGGACTGATGAATCAATATATATTCATTTTGAAGACTATATAGGCAATAATTTTCTATGGTGGGAGAGGGTTAGAAGATACTTAGTTCTGACCTCACTACGTATTCCTCACATACCTCATTTCAGTAGATCTTTAGAAGGAAAAGCAGTGGATTCAAGATTCCATGTTACTGCCTGGGTATTGCGATGTGCTAAGAGCCACCTACCAGTGCTTCCAAGGTTGGCCTCCCGATTAAGGTATTTTCATTTTTTATTGAGTTGAAGCTCAATAAAAAGTGAATATACCTTAATCGGGAGGCCATCCTTGGGTGCACTGGTAGGGGAATAGAGATATGAGACAGAGAAGAGAGGGAGACCAAAAAGGTTGTGATTATGAAGTTACCACCATATGAAACTTTGCTTCTGTCCCACTGGTGACCTCTTAGGGAGAGTGCAGAGTAAGCCTCAGGTTTATCGCACCTGATGGGTCAGGAAGCTACAGTATTTATCTACCAATTTATGTCAGCCTTGATGAGGCTGCTTCAGGAGGTGTTAACTCTGTAGCACTCTAGCCTGTCCAGTATGGAAGACAAATGTGCTGCACACATTCAGGGAAAACTTTGAGGCAGAGTTGCAGAGGATTGTATTAGGAGGCCATATGCTGAAGGGATATGGATATTTTCTCTGCTATTGTCCACACCTTGCTCACTCAGGTTCATCCCCACTGCATGCTGAGTTCACTCTGTCCCTTCACTGATTTTCTGAGGAAGTCACTGGCCACAATTCCATGTAGACAAAAAGACAGAGACAGTTAAGAATACTAACACGAAGGTTGGTGGGATAAGCTACATTTTCCAGTGTTACAGTTAATCCTGAGACCATAAGTGATGCCATAATTAATATTCATCATTTCCCTCCCCTAACATTTTCATTCCCTTAACCAAACTGCTTCTAATCAAGGTTCATTTCATAGTGCAATAACTCAGACATCTATCCCTGAGAGTATGAGTCCCTGACTTCTTGTCCTTATCAAGATGTTGCTGCTGCAACTGCCCTTTCAGATATCACCAGGCATGGGGGCATCAAGCGGCACTGCAGTGAATCCCATGAGTTCCTGACAACACTACTTTCTGCTCCGCTATGTAGTAGCAAGCCCATTTCCTTTTGATCATTACGGTGAATAACCCTTGCCTGTATAGTAACTACTTCTCTAACTGCTGGTCTATAGGCCTGAGGAGCCAAAAATAATCAGACCGCAGCTGAAGCTAAAGATTTATTGTGACCCTTACTGTGTTTTCTGGTAGGAGTATTAAGATCTCTAATTATGGACAACCTCAAGTTGAGGCAAGGAGAAACTCATTTTCTTAGGTGGATGATTAAAAGTGAGAAGCTGTACTCCTACTTCCATCTTTTGGTCCTAGCTGTCTAAGACACAGAATCAAATATATTAGCACCATTTAATAGCCTACCACATAATGACCCTTAACCATGGAGGAAAACATTCCCATAAAAACACAGCAACATCTCTATAATCCCAAGCCTGGTCAATAGAGGCAGTCACTCCTGAGCTTCTCATTGATGCTGGTATCCCTCTTTCGGGAACGCTTCCTGCTTTAGTAAAGTGATTGTCTTCTAGGCTTTCCTGGAGAACATGATCAGCCGGCAGGTTCTCCAGCCTTTCAAAATAAGTATATTCTAACATTCCCAATTCTATGAGATCATGGATCTCTTCTCCAGTATTTTGCCAAAGTAGTTCTGGCATGTCTACACCATTTATTTCAGGCTGGTATCATTTTTAAGCTTCAAGGAACCAAGCCATTCTAATAGCATATCAGGATCAACACCAGGTAGACTTGCTAGAATGTTAAAAAATTAACTCATGAAAACATTCCCTCATATAAATATAGTATCTACTATCTGGCCTTATCTCCATGATCCACTATCTCAGTATCTCAAGACCAATTCTTTGGAATGTTCTCTATTGCTCCTAATATTTACTAGCCAGATTCTGTAGTTCATCTGATGAATAATTCATTTCATCCTGCAACACAGATCATCCTTTTCCACTCAAATCATGCTGAGACTTAGCCATAGCTATTTGTCCAGAAGCAATGAGGGGAAGTGGGGGCAGAACTTACTATGGGCAACCCTCACCTTAAAACTTCCTACTGAGGTGGGGCTTTTATGTAGCAATTAACTGTTCTCCCACTGAAAAGAGTAAAAGCCCTCTTTTTCTAGGTCAGAGTTTCAGAAGAATTTGTGGGTTCAAAACTCTTAGGGATATGTACCCACATATCTCATCCTTTATCTCAGAATCCTGCTACTTTCCTATGAGGGTCTTGACTTTAGTAGAGAAAACTTGGTAGCTCTGTCAACTTGGTATCTTTTACAACTCTGCGTCTCTTAAAATCAAATCTTTGGCATAATTTTCAGCACAGTCTATCTCGTAGCTGAAGGAAATGAGAGTCATTGTGATTGTTGCTTGGAGCTGTTTAGTTTTCACATCGCATCCAAATTAAACGTTGGTTGATCTGAGCCCATGTTTTTAATGCAGCCTTCCTATGGCCATTAACTCCACAACCTCATATCTTTCAAACACACAAGTAACTGCATTTCCCTCCATCTATATTCTATCTACCTGATGACAACCTTTGTAAGTATGGCACTACACCTTGCCAGAGATTAGCTCTACTCCATTTTCCACCAGCAAGAGTCCCTGCTATCACCTGAAAGGTGAATGATTCAATTCAGAAAGCTGATACTAAGGATCTGTTTTGAAGGTCCATCTCTGTGCCAAATAATTTAGGTTGGGCTACCTCATAAGGAGACCCCAAGGATTTCTGTGAAAGTAGTTTATTTAGGAAGTGAAGCCAAGAAGCACCAGTAGAGGAAAATGGAGAAGTGAGGGAAGGAAAAGAAGTCAATAAATAGTGAGTCAACTGAGAAGGATACCTGTGGGAACCAGGAGCTTAATCCCACTAGGGACCTCTGAGAGACTGCACAGAGCATGTCTTGGAATTGTCCTTCCTGAGAGACAAGGAAGCTAGGGTATTTATTCCCCAATCCTTGCTAGCAGTACTTCAGAGCTTCTCCTAGAGACATGAACTTCCTGGTACTTCTGGGATGCCATCCTGCCTCATGGGAAAACTGCTCCCAAGGCCAGAGACTGCCCTCGGGGAAAGGATCACAAACATTTACAAGAGGATGCCACAAGGTCGGTGCTTAAGGAAACACTGAATGTCACAAGAATATGGGTAGGACATCAAAACACATCCTTTACAAAACATATGACTCTTGCACTGGGCGCAGTGGCTCACGCCTGTAATCCCAGCACTTTGAGAAGCCTAGGTAGGCAGATCACGAAGTCAAGAGATTGAGACCATCTTGGACAACAGGGTGAAACCCCATCTCTACTAAAAATACAAAAATTAGCAGGGCATGGTGGCAGGTGCCTGTAGTCCCAGCTACTTGGGAGGCTGAGGCAGGATAACTGCTTGAACACAGGAGGCGGAGGTTTCAGTCAGCCGAGATCATGCCACTGCACTCCAGCCTGGGTAACAGAGCAAGACTCCATCTCAAAAAACAAACAAACAAAAAAAATGACTCCTGTCAGTGTATTACAAAAATTGATATAAAATAATGACATTAAAAAATAATAGCTACCTGCATATATCAGCACCACAGCCATTATGTAAAGTAAGGTGTCACAATGCACGTTTTGTTGTTTCTTTTTATGTTGATTAATCTGGCACCTTTTTTGATCAGAATGTATGAGGACATATTCCTCTGATTAACCAAAAGAAATGTATATACACTGTATACTCTCTGGCCTATATGTGAATATGAACAGTAAATGCAGATGGCATAGACACATCCCAGTTTTAATAGTGCCCAGCAGTTTATTTAAGCATACATTTCTGATCTCCTTCTTTAAATAAGATTTTAGAAATGGATCTTGAGAACCTTGTTTACTTTGTCAAAAAAAAAAATACCCTTCACAATAGTAAGAAACTTAAAGCACTTTCATAAATAGGGAAACAGCAACTTTTAATGTTTTATTGTTCGCTTGTGAAATATATATATATATATATATATATAATATATATATATTACATGTATAGAAGAACCCCACATCTGAGTCAGAGAAAGCTAACAGCAAGGCACATACGAAGGCATGTGTTTTCATACAATTTTCATTAAGCGAACATTCAGGTCATAGCAAGTGACAGTTAAGACAAGGAACATAGAGCACACCTGTGTTCATGACTCCAAGGCAACTCTTAGGTCTGCCAAGAATGGAGGTCATCTTGGTACAAAATAACACATTTATTTAATAGGCCTGTCAGACCATCAGAAAATATATTGAAATCTGGACAAAGACACCAGGGAAAGGCGAAAGCCAATGCTTAACTTGACAGCTAGTTTGCTCTTCTGCCCTTTCATTTTAAGACCTGAGGCCTTTGCTGATTAAAATAAGCAAATAACAGGGCTGACTGCAGCCCTGCAGAATTTTGGTCAGCTACATGACAGAAGTTTGTAACACGCTAAATACTTTTGAAAGCTTGTAAACACTGTGATGATGAGGAGGAAAGCATAAAGAGAACATTTGCTAATTCTCTCTCATTGAAAAGGTAGAGGCATAGATCTCTGGCTTGCCACATGTGGTTTCTCTATCCTGACGTTTACTCAAAAAGTTACAGGCACAATTCATGGGATGATGATGTCATTCCTATCAGACACCAGAAAAGGCGCCTACTAGGATTTGGCACAGCCAGAGCAGCTGGCAACCTTGGCTGATGTGAGATGAGGCTTCACGACGTCCGGCTCAATAGACTCCATTAGGTCACACTCATTTGCAAGTATGTGTTTCACCAGGCATCTGGAGGCTTCATCAATGTTTATATTTTCCTATGAGGGAAAAAATAAAACAGCTTTTCTTATTCAGTACTCTGAAATAATGCTAGAGCAGAGACTTATATGTGATAATTCACTTAAATATTGCCTCCTATATGTGACATGTACATCTCCTCCTGTTCCCCTCACTCTTACTTGTTCCTTCAAAGAACTTTACTTTTTGGTTCCTCACAAAAGAAGTATTTATTTATTTTGCTGTGTCATATAAGAGGAATAGGGTTTGGTGAATTTATTTAGTAGGTTAAATTTCAGTTAGAAGGCAATTTTCTTACTTTCACATTGTCACGTACTCAAACGATAATATTGTTGAAGAAACATAAGCCTTTAATCTGACTTAGATGTATAATTGCCTTCTGCTACATACTATTTTTGTGACCTTGATTTAAAATAAGAATGACAAGACATCTTTTATTGCATTCCTTAATGGTTTCACAAATATTTTTGGGTCTCTGTCCTCCAGTTAAATGGGGAAGAGTGCTCTGTTCTGACCACTTTGAACTTAGGCGTGGACAAGTGACTTTCTGGCCATCAAAATGTGATAAGTAATGTGTGTCACTTTCATACAGAAGCAATAAGAGCCAGTACTCAATTTCCCATGTTTTTTCTCTCTGTGTCTTCTTGTGCAAGCACAGCAATGCAAACTCTTTCGGGTAAGGTCTGTGAGTGAGAATCAAGGAGAGGTAAGTATCCTAACCAGCCCATGCTGTGTCATGTGCATGAGAATGATGACCTTGTTATTTTAACCTGCCAAAATTTGGGGGTTTTACCCCAAATAAACCCTGAAATTACCTAGACATTCCAGATGGATATAACTTTTCAAAGAAAAAAGTAAAATTGGAAATATAAGTTTAGTTTCAAAAACTAAACTTGAATTTGGAAAACATATGGAACAAGCATTTGAATCTAAAATATATCAGTAGTATAAGTAAAAATGATTTTTTTTCCTGCTGGTTAGGAACCTGAGAAATACAGAATATATGCTACCAGTGTACTAAAATAAATATCTTTGCTTAGTTTAAAAGTGGTTAAATGACGATCTCTAGTAAAGTTAAATTTGATTGTTTCTAATCACAATTTGTAGAACTTATCTGATATATTTCTTCATATTTAATGTAAAGAAACAAGACTTTCTCATTGTTAAACTGTTTTACTACAGAACCTTGTTGTCCAATCTGAAGTGGAAGTACTTATCCCTCAGTTTTGAAGGTATGTCAAAGTTGTTGATATATTTTGAGATCATCGAATGAAGTCATATTACTTGGAAAATATAAGAAGTAGTGTTGATTTCCAAATGGCATCCATGACTAATGACCTTAGTTGTAAATGTTCATTAGCAGGTTCTCCATCCTTCAAGCCTGACACTGAGTTGACCAGCTATGAAAGCTTAAGGTAACTTTGGAGTTGCAGACAAATAGCCTGATTATTTAACTGTAGAGAGCCTTAAAGAAAATGCTTCCTAGGGTTCCTAAATCCAAAACACAAGGTAAAGTCATGGTTGCCTTTTTGCTTATTAAATTATTGTTGTTGCTTTTTACCAGACCAGTCTTCATTTCTCTAAGCCTCCCTTTCCTCAACTGTAAAATGGTCTTCATGATAATACTTACCTAATAAAAATTTGCTTCCCTTGACAGAGTGTAGCAGACATTAGTGCTTTCACAGTGTGAACTTGCTAGGGACTTCAATAGTAAATAAGTAATCTTATTTAATCCTATTTAAAACCCTGTAAGATAAAAATTAGTTTTTTGTCCTTATGATTTGTTGCTATTGTTGGGGTAGGGTTGGGGATGGCATTTCTTCCTTCAGCTCAAGTATCTTCTTCACTCCATAGAATCTAGTCCTGAGAGAAGAGCAATACTTCTGCCCCATCGACTGTTGGGCAACTTCCTGCGCCTTAAAGTCATTGCCTGTGCTTAGCATGCCTTCTGCCACTCTTCTTCTTCCTAGTGTCATGTCCAAGGGTTACACTTGAGCTCCCTGCTCCCAGGCAACCAGTGACCTAGGCAAGGCCTTGCTCTTTGGAACAGACCCAGCTCAACACTTTTCTCTGGAGCCCTGCCACTTGCTATGTGACTGAGTGGAGGCCTGTCCAGTGAATGGTCCCCTACTCTCTCCCATTCAGGAAGGTAAAAATGGGTCACCTCGCCCAGCCTTCCAGGTCTTTGCCTTAAGGACCACCACATGTCATTAAAGAAGCCCTATTTGGATGGTTTTACGGTACTTGTCTGGCGACTCATAAGCCAATACTTTGATTCCCATTTGACTATTGCTTGTGTGTAGGAGAAGGAGGCAACAAAATTCTACCCCAAATACCAAACATGAGATATTGCCATATATGTTTATAGACAAGAAAGCTTATCTGTAAGGGGTTAAGAGGCTTCAGCAAGATCACACAGCAAGGAGGTTGGGAGGCCAGAGTTTATAGTGGGTCTTTCTGACATCAAAGCCCGACTTTTGCTAAGCTGCATTCCTTTTCCAGATTGTTCAAAAAATCAGGAACAATCACAAATAAAAGTTAGTTCTTTAGTGTTAGACCCAGTAAGTGTTAAATAGATGCTAGTTTCTTTCTCTTCCATACATTATAATAAAAACATATTTATATGACAGAAAAAAAAACATTTAAACATTAGAAAGGGCCCTTCTTCATATATGATGAAAGTTAGATTTGCCAGTAGTATTTTTTAAACCTCTACTCATATATTAACATGCCAGTTAAATAGGGTTTTCCTTCATTAATTGGCAAATTGGCAAAATCTACTAATGAGGAGAATTCAATGCTAGTATGGAAAAATCAAAGAAAATCCTTTATCATTATGAGAAGAAGAACTAAGATCTAAGCACAAATTAGTGGCAACTTAGCAGGGTCATTTTAGTAAAAGTATAAGATGATGCTGTTTAAATTGTGAGTTTTAACACACCAAGTAAAGTCTAGATGGTATTAGGCCTAGGAGAGCAGACCATGAAAGATGGGCTCTAGAGAAAGGAAACAGGCTTAGACTGCATATACGAAGAGTAGCAGTTCATGGTGACTGAGTCAGGTTCATTCATCCAATTAAGAGTATTTAGATTCCCACTAAGTACTAGGCATACACATATAAAGATGATACTCATTCCTGACTGAGCTTACCCACTAGCTGGGTTTATGTAAATAGCAAAAGCATAAAAAGGTTGGAAAGGGCACCTGGGTGCCAGATCCCTGTAGAGCCTTGAATACTAAATTTGCCAAGTAGAGCCATTGAGGGTTTTTGCAGGTGAAATGTCAATAACCACAATACTATAAAAGTCCATTACTAGACAAGAGTGTACCAATCCTCAGCACTTTAGCAACCTATCAGTAAGTATTTAGTGAATACCTATCATATGTACCAAGGTGCTGGCTGTTGTGGGGTACCTATTTCACATTAGAAATTCTAAGAGAAAGCGAGAAGGAACCACAAATGCTTTCCACTATATTTACCACAAGCACACTACAAAAAGACAAGGGGTATAGTGTTTAGATTACAGGCCTGGAGACAAACCCTCATCTCATTTCCCTGCGTTCTGGTTGGATGACCTCAGGAAAGTTATTTTAACCACTTCATACCTCAGTTTTCTCATCTGTAAGAGAATTAAAAATTTACTTCAGAACTGATTGTAGAACAGTGAAGGGCATACAGTATACACTCAATAAATGCTATCTGTATATTCCCCTCATATAATTTAATCATCAGAAGAATACAATGTGTGTTTTCCATTCCTTCATTTTGCAGTGGTGGATCCTGAGGTTCAGAAAGGGAAAGTGACTCACCCCAAGTCACCCCCTAGTAATTGGGATGGCCAGCTGTGAGCTCAGGGAGAATAATAAATACAGGTATTTACCATGTGTTATATCTATACTGCAAGATGTATACTGTTTAAAGCACAAACTTGAAGCCAAACCTTATCTCACCTCCCCCAAAATATTTCCCAGAATAAAAAAAGGAACAGAATGAGCAGAGCACCTGGTTCCAGCATGCAAGGCAGGAGCACGCAACTAGGTATCAGCAAAGCTGATTTTATCACTGGTATACTTCCAACCACGTCTGGTCTTTCTAACTTTCTATACACCATTGAGTTCACAGCCAAAGGGCCTATACTAGGAGAAGAAATAACAATATAAAACAATATAAAACCTCTCTCTCCCCCTTAACCCAAGGTCAGCATGGATAATCAGATCCTGCCTGACAGAACCGCAGGTTCAGACCCTTTGGGTAATTAGATTGTAATATAATTGATTGAGTTACTTGGCATCCAAATAGACACAGTCAGGCCCACATTTTCTGGGTGATTGTAGAGACACAGAGTTGGTGGCTCAAGTGAAAAACACTACATGGAAATTTTTATTTGCATTTATTATAGGGAGTAGTCACAACATCTCCAGGAGCATCTATTGCTGAAAGGAAATGTATATACTCTGTGACTTCCAGGACATGTACGTTAGGACTGAATCTCACTGCGATTTATTTCTATATCTGCAGTATGACAAGATGGTGTATTGTGCTGAATGCTTTAAGGTGATGTATGTTCTTTTTAATGCCACTGCTCAGAATCTTTTGTTTATACTGATAAGCAAGTCTCAGAAACACGCTTAAAATTCCTAACAAAGAATTTTTCTAAAAACAAATGGAGTTAATTAAGCAGGTGCTTTATTTATGAAATAATGCTCACATTCAATATTCACAAACATCTATGGACAGTTAATAGTCATATTTTAAAGGTAAGGGAGCTAGGAAAAAGCTTAAGTCACTTATCCAGAGCATAACGTAATCTTAGCCAATCTGTCATTTCAACCAAGACTATCCCAATCCCAGTTCCCATCCTACTCCCAACACATAACATTACAATGTCTCCCAGAATTAAAATAGATTCTAGAACATTATTTATAAATTATACCTTCTCGATTCTAGCTGTATATTCATATCCCTTATAGCGTTAAAACAAATATGCTACCAGGTCCCTCCTTCCAGACATTAATCTAATTGGTTTGACATGGGGCCCCAGCATGAGCATTAAAAAAAACAAAAATCCGTTAGATACTGTGATGAGACCCATACTCCTAACCACTGCCTCACACAATATGTCCATGTAACAAATCTACACATGTACCCCTGTATCTAAAAGTTGAAATTAAAACAAAATTTAATTTAAAAAAAAAAGCTATTCATAACTTTTTAAAAAGATTCTCAGCTTAAAATGTGCAGCCAATTGTGAGACATGCTCATATAATTAAGAATGTCTTTAAAGACACTGTTCTTTTTATTCCAATTGTGAACTTTGGAAACATAATTTAATATTATCATTCTAAACCACAGTGATTCTGATCTTTCGGTGGAGGAAGGCACACACAACTAATCATCAGAGGTCCTGGGTACTTGTCAGTTTTTTAATTAGCTTTTCACAACATCTGTCTTGTGGCAAAGTATTTAATCTTTGACCCCCAGCCCCAGAGAGCCAAAAGATAAAAAAATCTAGCAGAAAATGTTTACATCTGCCTAGTTAGAAGCTGGCAAAAATGCATCCTCCCATAATCTTTCCAAATACATCAACCTCAAACAAAACACCAACTGTACCCGAGACTCCAAGGTTAGGGCACTAAATTCCTCAGCCCTATGAAATTTTAATTAGAGCAGGCGGCCTGCTGGATAACACCACTGTAAAAAAGCATTACACAAAATGGGTTTAAAAATCCTTTCTCTAAGAAGAATTAGCACTTGTTTATTGGGCACATAAGTGGCAAAGATTTTGCTAGCTTTCTATTCATCTTCATTAATACCTAACACAGGTGCTAGTGGACACCTATATTTTTGTCTATTAAGCACTTCTGTCCTCCCTCATACCCTATATCAACCTCCTATTCCTTTGGGTACATGCTTTCCCCCACTGCAATCATAAGCTTGTACCGGGGCTCCCCAAAACTGACCTTATGTTTCAGACATTATTCTCAGAATGTGGCATTTCACTTAATCACCGCAATAACAATGAGGTGGGAGCTACTGCCCTCCTTTAACAGATGACGAAAGTGAAGCTCAGACAAGCTAAATGATGTGTGCAAGGTCTCAGGGATTGCAAGGGTCAGAACCTGGCGTCTGTATTTTCTCTTTATCTTCTCCTTGCTGTCTTCTTAGAGTCTGTGGCCTACATTTTCTTAGCGCCCAAGCCAATGTCTATTTGAATCCAAAGTCCACAGTTTTGCCCTTTGTCATGGTATCTCCATGAAGAGAAGGTATACATGGTGAGTGTGACACAGAGAAACCGGGTCTCAATGATGCACTACTGTATGAAAGTTACCAGAGTTTGCTCTAACAGGCATTGCGAAGGACAGATTGAGCCACACGGTCACTTATTTTAACACAGGACAGAATCACGTTGTGAGCATGGAGAAACAGGTTATAGAAAAGAGAAGAGTTCACAAAGGCAGCTCCAAAGATTGTGTCTCTCTGAAAACGCCTCCCTTATCCCCACCATGGCCTTACCTCAGCCTCTGTCCTTTATTCTTTAGATGTCAAAGTATATTTCAAATCTTCCTTGACTCCTTTCTGTACCCCTAGGGCCTTAAACCTTCTAGGTCTCCCTGCTCATGTACCTAGAGATCTCCCTCCCACCACCCTAGCCACCTCTGGTGCTCTGTTTCTGGCATGAAGCATCCCCAAGCTCAGAGAATCAGCAAATATTAAGGAGGAAGGGAACTTAGGTATCACTAATTCACCCTGCTTTCTTTGACACATCAAGAAATTGGGGCAAAGAGAGGGAAAGTGATCTGCCTAGCGTCACACAGGCTACTGAACCTCACAGGGAACATGTACCTCTCCTCCTAGCTCAGGCTGCCTGCATCCCTCCTTGTTTTTGGAAATATCTCTTCTAAGTAGCCTTCTCTTAGCACCATGGAACATTATCTTTTGCGTTACCTGGTACTTCGTACCCACCTCCATTGACACCACTACATCCGAACTGCCTGTTGTCTGTGTCCTTAGAGACAAGGATTATCTCTTATAATATTTGTGTTCCTAGATCCCAGCACAATGCCAAATGCTTACGAGGTGTCTAAACAATATTACCAAAAATAGCTGATGTTTATGCATAACTTATTATAAGCCTGGTAGATGTAAGTGTTTTACTGGTACTAAGTTTCGTACTCACAAAAATCCAGGTGAGGAAACTGAGCTACAGAGAGAGTAAACAACTTTTCCTAGGGTCACACACCCAGCAAGTCAAACTTTTGGTAGTTGGTTTTGCAGCCCTTGTTCAGACACTCATAATATGATCCTGACAGTTCCACAACTGTCTAATAGCAAAGCCCGACTCAAGAAGAGAGCCCCTGCACTTAACCCACTGCTCCTTACAAATGTTTGTTGGAGGAATGAGGACCCAGGTTTTCTAAGTTTTTGGCTACTGCTTCTTTCTAAATTGCAAAAGCTATGAAAAAACAGTTCACAATGTGTTACATGTGGCCCACAGTTATTAATTGATCAATTTACAGTTATTTGTAATGTGTAAATGTCTTTAAATGTGCATTTCTGTTAAATTCCTGGCCCCTGAAAATAATCTGGATTCAACATCTTTGATTTTTCTGCACCAGACCCCATAACTTTAATACTGGGCAGACACAGTGCCTGGGTCTTTTTGATATTTCCTATTCCTGAGATACATTTTCCAAATCCAATATATAATGTATGACTTACCACTAATGGACATTAAGAACCAGGAGGTTCATAGATATTGCCTATATCAACAATTTGTTTTTAATTCAATAAGTGTTTAATTGTTGTCACTGTGAGTCTTTTACTGAAACAGTGCTAGAGTACCCAATAATCAGTCTTGAAAAGAAAGAATAAAGATAAGCATAAAGACTATTGTTTAGCCAGACTTAACAAGCCCCATTCATGAAAAACAGCAGCCTTTAGTTAAAATACTTTCTCATTAATCAGCTTAAAAAGATAAATGGCCCACCAGACACAAAATATTAATTGTAATGATTGCTAACAATTATTGAATACTTATTATTGAACATTTTGGCACTACGCCATGTGTGTTACATACATAATCTCATTTAACCCTTACTATACCCTTAGAGGTGAATAAACTATTAAGCCTATTTTACAGATGAGGAGACTGAGACACATATAGGATAAACTACTTAGCCACAGTATTTTGCTGGACTTATTCAATTCAAGGTGTTATTTGTTGAGTACTATCAATGGTAGAAATGGCAGAAATTATGCGTTTCACAATTTACTTTTATGATAATTTACTGCTTTTATTCTGGCACCCTGTGTGGCAAGGCTGAGGACTGAGACTGGAAGACTGTTGTACCAGGAAACAGCAGGATAAAATGGAAAAAGAAAGCATGTAGGAGTCAAGCTTTAAAACTTGGTTTTGCCACTTATCGTTAAGCGAAGGACAAGTGAAAAGCCTCAGCCTCTGCTCTTTAATTTAAAAATGAGGCCAATCATCCATATATTTCATGAGATCTTATTAGAGTTAAATGACAAACACAGATGACACACCTAAACATTACATAGATGGTCCTCCAATAAATACAATCTCCTGTCTCCTTCCTTCAGGTTATTCTTCAGTGATCACCTCCTATGGGAAATCTTCCCTGACTCCCACAGGCTGAGCAGGAATCCCTCTATTCTGGCACTTATCACGGCTCAATATGTAATGCTTTGCGTATCCTCCACTGGACTGGGAGCTTTCAGGAGCTTCACTGCCCCATCCTGGTGTCTAGCACAGTGCCTGAAAACAGCAGGCACCCAGAAGACATACAGACCAAGTGAATGACTGACTGAATACATGGATGAACAAGTACTTTCGAAGAGTGATTAAGTTCAGCTTCCACTGAAGATAATTGTAGATGTGGGTGATTTCTGCAGAAAGTAACAAAGAAAGCATGTTCACAAGAAATTTTACTTTACAGGTCCAACTGCCTGTGCTTATTTTGCTTTCCAGTTATTATCTGACACCATTCTTTTTAGTAGAAATGAAAAGAAGACTGAATGAATCAGTTTATAAAAGTTGAGCTGAATTAACGTAGGCTTTGCAGTAAAGCAGACACAGGTTGGAGTCTTGATTTTGTTCTTTTAAAAAGAATTCTTTTTAAAGTTAGGAAGATGCCCTAAAAGTGATTTCAGGCAACGTCTGCTATTTAATAATTAAATGTACTTAGGCAAAATATTTAATTTTCTTTGGTCTTACCTATAAGGCAGAGATAATACCCATCTGGCAGAATTATGAAGCTCAGAAATATTTTACTAGGGGCAAAAGTAGAAGTTGAGTAATATTTTTTTATGACTATATAGTACATATAATTATTTTAACATCATCTTCCTCTCTTAAGAACTGTCATGGCTGAGAGCCAATTCTAGCTTAACAAATTCATTTCTCTCTCACACTAGAGAGTTATTTTTCTTATATATGATTCTTATGTTCTATCCCTTAACTCTTACAGTAGAGAGTTTTGATGCTCTTGCTTCTTCTGATAGCATAAAATGAAATTATTCTTGCCAGCATTGTTAGAATAATGTTAGCTTGGGTGAAAACAAATAAGGACAAGAACTATGTGTAAAAATAAATGTGTTGATAAAGCTAATGAAATTAATATTTTAATCACTTTTTGTATGTAGAGTGTCAATGATACTAGCTAACTACCAAAATGCTATTCTCACCCACAGAACCTATCTACCCAACCCTTGCAAATTCCTAATGTGTAACTACTAAATTCCACAGTCAGATAACAACTCATTCGTAGCCTGGGCAACCTCCCTGAGGCAGCACTTAGCATATGACACATAATTTTCTACTTTCAGATATGGAATAAAACATTATTTTTCCTCATTCCACAAACTTGTAATTGAAAATAAAAAAGAGGAGATACATCAATTTGACGTTCTTCTTCAGTACTTGAAATATCTTGTAACTAGATAAAATGATTTATTATTCAGCAAACAATCATGGAGCACTTTCTGTGGACCAGCACTATCCATCAAAGGCCTTATACTTTTTGCTTTGATTTGCAGTGCAGTCAGTCATGTTATTGTCTTGTTAGTCCAGGACTCTTCAACTTCTGCATAGAGATGATGATGGACATGACATGCTCTCTTCTCACAGTCACTGTAAGATTTTACCCCAGTTCATGTCCTGTGTAGGCTCCTCTCTGATTACATGCTTCTAGGTTCTTCGCATTGCAATCATCCTCCATATTCCTTCCAGATTGTTTCTTAACTACTCCAATTAAAGTATAGCTATACTCATATGTCATCCAAAAAATACTTTCTTTGCTCACATTGCCTACTCATAAGTCCAGACCGCAAAACTGGTGGCCGACCAACATGGCTACAACTGAACTCTCCTGTTTCATCTCTACCGACGTCCCTTACTTAGCTAGATTCCAAATGAACTGGACCATAAACCCCTCCCTCAATGTGTTCTTTGCTTGAGTTAGTCTTATTCTCATCTCTGTCATAGATCCCCTGCCCCTCCAGAACAAACATAACTTTTTTTGAAAGTATTTAGCTGCTAACCTCTAACTGATTCCCATTCTGCTTTGAACTTTTGGATAAAGTTCAGGTATATCCTCTAGCTTCAGAATTTTCTGGTATCTTGAATTTTTATTATTTGTCTCTATTTATTTAATGTGAAGGGAAAAAGTGTCATAGAAAGACTCAGAACTATTCCAGCTCTGTCAACTGCCACTTGTGTAACCTCCAGGAAGTCACCGTTAATAACCTCTCTCTCAGCCTCAGTTTCTTTACCTATAATCTATGATGAAAATAATGCCAACTTCATAATGTTATTGAGGATGTGTATAAAGTGAGAGGAGATACATGAAAGAACTTAGCAATAGGCATGCAATAAGCACTGAAAAGAAAACACTTGGAAAACAATATAACACTGCCCAAATATTGTTAAGTCATATATGAGACTGTTGGGGGGCAAACAAACTTTTTCTTCAGAGTAAGATGTTTCAAAGCATGTTCTGAGGTTCCATAGGATGATATGTGGAAAAAGGCATCATATGGTTAAATGATTTTAGATGTTAAGTTAAAAATAATTCAAAAGTGCTTCTTATTCATAGGGTTTCTCAGAGTCTTTTAGAAGATCACGGAATGTGCCATGTGTTCAACCTCTCTATATTGAACAGAAAAGCAGTTTCTCATTCTGGGTTGGAAGGCATGAGAGGAACTGAAGTGACTTAAAAGGACTGGGACCAGAGGGGAAAGATGTGTATCAATCATGTGTAAATGGGAAAAAGGCAGATTCAAGTTGGGATGGGAGGACAGGCTTTCTCTTTCTCCCTCCCATCTCAAAGAAGGGAACGATTGTACAGTAGTCATAAACTTACCTGACTACAGAACTCTTATCTAACGCTGTATCTCAGAGGGCTAGTGTTCCTCTTCACACAGTTTAGCAACCACTAATCTGGAAATAGTGGTGGTATATGTGGGAGTGGTTGTGGGTAGAGGGGTTTGTGGATAAAGACATTCATTAACCTATTTTGTATTACCCTGTGTGTTTTTTATACCCTCACCTACTTAGTCCTACCCCCATTTTTACCTTTCTCTATTTTTCCTGAGACTAGCCCAAAATGAAATACAGGTGTTTTTGAAAATATGCTTTTAACAGAGTAGATGATATAATGCAAAGTTGGAAACAATTGATCTGATTGGTTATGAAAGGAATTATGCTCTCTGATAGACCAATGTTCCCCAATCCAGAACCCCAGCTAGGTTGGCTGCATCTCCTAGGTGGTTCCTAACCAACCCTTATGGTATCTATTGTCACATACATGTACAATTACTTTTTAAAATTTACTTTCTCTGTAGATAATAAAGTTCTTGAGAGCAGAAGTGACACACACTTGGAGTGTCTATCTTGCCAGCAGCTATCAAAGAGCCTGTTGGCATGTACTGCTCAAACATAATTTATGAAAGAACTGTTCTGTAAAAGGGAAAGAAAAATAAGCTGATTCCAATTTAAAATGAATGAAAGAAATTGTGACTTCTCTATGCCGATATCCATTACACTGAATCCCTTTATACTTAGGACAGCTTAAGACAGGTAATTAGGAGACTTGAGTCTTCACCTTGATGTTGCTACAAACTATCTTGGTCACTATAGGCAGATCACGCCCTCTCTCTGGGATCAGTTTCACCAGCTGTGAAGGGAGATCATTTATATGCTCCCTTTTCCCAAACAGAATTGAAGGTGACCCTTGAGACATCTCAAGCTCTTGAGTAATGTAGTTAAACTTGTGGGAGAGCTGAGAATAATGCTTCCTTAATGGGAACGATTTCTCAAATTGAGAGTTTAAATATAAGGCATTTGTTAAGCAATCATTATCTACAGCAACTGCACTCTAACAACTTGATTAGCCATAAGTTATTGGTTGCAAAAATCAGAAACCCATTGAATCTTCTAGGCCATTTTGAGGGTAGCTCCTGGGAGTGACAAAATTGCTGAAAGACTCAGGCTATTCTAGGAACTTTAGAAAATAGAATCAGTCTCTCAAATACCATCAGGTCAGCTTACTTTTTTTCTTCTGTCCTCAGGTTTTTGCAAATAAAGAAGCTCAGAGCTTCTGGGTTCATATGCTTATAGTTTTGCCACTAAAGGGAAAAGGCTTCCTACCCTCAACCTCTGCTAGAGAAATCCTGAGGAAGGACTTGATGACTGTAGCTTCAGGCACATGTTCACATTCAAGACTAGAACAACTCCAAGTCCCAGAAACAGTGGTACCACAAGTGGACACACCTGGGTAATGTGGACACTATTGGTCAGTTACAGTGACTTGAGAGACACAGTATGTAGGAGTGGCAACTTGTACTGGGACAACTTGTAGCAGGAGAGGAAGAGGAATGGTTGGGAGGGGGGACTCAAATCTGGCATGGCTCAATGATTTTGAATCTGGAAAACCTCAGTTGTATTTGCTGTATCACTACATGGACAGTTGTACATCTATACCAATGCAGATGTATGCATTTACATTTTAGGTAGATATAAGCAATGTGTAATTTTAAAAAGAAATAAAAAATACTTTTCCATAAAGTTACACATTATCAAATAGATAAAATCTAGTGGCATCTGAGTACCTTATCACATACAGAATAAGCGGCATCTGAGTACCTTAACATATACAGAATAACACACACAGTGTAATAGCCTCAATTGTAGGCTATTATACTGGAGATGCAAGAAAGCAAGGTGAGGAAAGTAAAGTTGAAACATAAATGACCCGAAGAAAGGCACCCCTCATCGGAAATGTATAAAGTAGTTGCTCAATAAATTTGAGAGAAAAATAAATAAATAAAATAAAATAAAATATATTTCTTATCGTTTAAGAACTGGTAAGGTGTGGTGGCTCACACTTGTCATCCCAGCACTTTGGGAGGCTGAAGTGGGCGGATCACTTGAGGTCAGGAGTTCCAACATGTTAAAACCCTGTCTCTACGAAAAATTTAAAAATTAGCTGGGCATGGTGGCATGTACCTGTCATCTCAGCTACTCAGGAGGCTGAGACATGAGAATCACTTGAACCCAGGAGGCGGAGGTTACAGTGAGCTGAGATCACACCACTGCACTCCAGCCTAAACAACAAAGCAACAATCTACCTCGGGGGGAAAAAAAAAAAAAAAAGGAACTCCCTCAGTTTCAATCTTTTTATTTATTTATTTTTTAATTTATTTATTTTTTTGTATTGCATTTCAGGTTTTGGGGTACATGTGAAGAATATGCAAGATTGTTGCATAGGTACACACATGGCAGTGTGATTTGCTGCCTTCCTCCCCTTCACCTATATCTGGCATTTCTCCCCATGCTATCTCTCTCCACCTCTCCGTGGTTGTTTTTACGGAATTCTGATTCAAATAGATTCAAAAGGACAATACCTTTGCCAGAGAAAAGATGTTTTTGCTTGAACTGTGAACTTTAAAAATGTTAATTTTGTTGCTAAGAACCACTTATGATTTATTACATGCTTTCTTGCATTCTAAAACATTATTCAAAAGATAATATGGCTTTTGTTACAGATCCTGGGTGCCTTTTATTTTTTCTCTTTTGCCTTTAGTTGTTATGTATATGTAATTATAGCTCTATAATTAATGAGCCAATCTTATAGGCTGACATTTTAAGGACAAATATGGCTTAAAATGAATAAGACGAAGTTCTTTTTTAATACACAAATACACACCTATTTCTTATATAATGAACAGAACAAAAATGTTATCAGTTAAATGAATTTGTGGTTTGATTATAAATAATTTTAATCTTATATTTTATAATTGTGACCATTTTCTAAGTTCCCTATAAAGTGCATACACTATTTTAATATTCATATTCAAAGGTGTGGAACAAAGAAAGTAACAGTGATAAATTTTGAACCAAGAATAGTGTAGGAAGTTCTAATATCTTTATTTTACCTTTGAAGTTCAGGAAATAGGAAGGGAGCAGCACATTTGGAAATATTCCCCAAACTGAAAAATAAAAATACCTAAGAATGAATGGAAAACTAACTAGGTTATTCTTACAGATGGGAAACAGTCCACAAAATTGTGTCTAGAAAAAAAAAAAAAAAGACAGGAAGCTCAGAAACAGAAATTCTAACTATATAGTCATGAGTAATCCAACGAAGAAGAAAAAGGAAACCCATCTAAAAGAAGCTAGTTTGATTACAGAACATCTCAGGTAAAATCAAGTTTTAAAATAACAAGTACAAAAGACAGAAGGAGGAGGGACATAAAGGCAGAACAGACTCAATTGGTGTCTGAACTCATCCGCATGGGCTTAGGAAGCTAAAATGAAATCTAAGGACAAACTTGAAGAAAATTCTAAAGGCTGAAAAAGACGGTTTTGGAGTTTATTCAGAGCAGAAGTATTGTCACTGAAGAGACAGACTAGCACTACAAGTTTAACAGACAAAACGGAGAAAGGAGACCTAAACACAAAAAACTAACTTCAATTTTCTTCCATAATGAAGATATCAGACTGAGCAATCAGGAGGCTGCTTTGCTCATCTGATCTTTAGTATAATGCCCCCCTTAATGTCCCTGCTGACAAGGCGACTATGGATTGGTTCCAAGATAAAATGGCTAGATTTGTATGAGCTCAAACTGTGCCTGAAGACTATTAATTACTTAATTACATTAAACAATAATAGTTTCTCAGGAAGTAGCACAAGGCTCAAACCTCTGTCCAGAACTAACCTCATTTTTATCCAAAGATTAGATACAGTCATAAAAGGCATACTTATCATGCTTTTGTTAGACCCGAAGCCAAGAACTGGAACAGACATGAGGGATGAAATTAGAATTTTAGAACGTTCTCAGTGTGATAACTACTTCAGTTCAATGTTGGTCAGTACAAATTAGCTCATCATTTTTGAAAATCTAGATGAAAATATGTGACAAGTACATAAAAATGTCCATTCCCTTTGATCTAGTAAATCTACTAAGAATAAGCCTTAATCAAATAATATTAGATGTATAAAATAATTCACATATAAAAATACCCATCATGATATTATTTAAAATAGTAAAAACCAAAAATGCATAATAAGAAAAGGAGGGTTAACAATAGGGGATATTATGAACATCTTTATAATATGGTATTCAGTTATTAAAAATTATATTTACAAATAGTTTACCATGGAAATGCTCATAACATACTTTTTAAGTTGTACACAATATGATATAATTAAGAAATATGACAATGTTAGCAGTGATTAATCCTATATAGGAATTTCTGTGTGATTTTTTTTCCATTATTAATTTCCATGTTTTCTAAACTAAACAAATGTATTTTCTCTACTTTGGCATTTCAATATTTACCCTGGCTATCAATATGCAATACCTCCTCTTCCTTTTTAAGAGAACACTGATTTCTGCATAGGCAGCTAAAATTTTATTTCCCTGGCTTCCTTGTGCTAATGGTAGTTACGACTAATGAAATATAAATACAAGTCTACTGAGTGGGGTTTCTGATGAAACTATTGATTTCTGAACTTTAATCTATGGCCATACCACTTTGAATGTGCTTCATCTCATCTGATTTCTAAACTTTAAAAGTGGGGCAGGCAGGTGCAGTTTTTACATACGTTTTACTCTTAACCTTTCCAGAATACTTAACCTGCCCAGAAAGTAATATGGCAGACAGAATTCTAATTCTAGTGTTCCCAAGATGCTCAACTACAAGGGTCATACCTATTGAGTAATGGTGGGACCTATTAATATGATGGCATAGTCACTGCCTTGATTAGGTTACCTTCCATAAGACTCCGTTGTAGCAAACTAGAGAGAGACTCTTTCTAACCTTGAAGAGGTAAGCTGCTATGCTGTAAAAATGTCACATGGGTAAGAACTCAGGTCAGCCTCTAGGAGCTAAGAGCAATCCCCAGGCAACAGCCAGCAAGAAAATGGAAACCTCAGTCCTACAATCAAAAGGAACTGAGTTTTGACAAAAGCCTGAATGAGCATGGAAGAGGATCACAAGGTTTAGATGAGAACACAGGTAGGGCTAACATCTTGGTTTTCGCATGAGGAGAATCTGAGTAGAGGACCCAGCCAACCTGTGCTAGGACTACTGACCCATGGAAGTTGTGAAATCGTAAATGTGTGTTATTTTAAGCTGCCAAGTTTATGACAATGCATTACATAAAGAAAACAGAAACAAATATCCTCATCTTATAACTGTAAGAAAGAAAGTCATGTGCTGAGGCTGGTGATCCAGGAAGTTGAGCCATTCATGATGTCCTTGAACTGCAGCTCCAGCCCTGGGTACACACCTCAAGACTTGTTTCATGTTACAAATGAGCTCTTCTTCAGTTAAATCACTATGTTTAGGGTCTCTTTCAAATGTATATGGACACAACTCTAACTGAAATAGCTGTTTTACTTTTAAGCGTAAAAATAATCAACTAAAAATAAAATTGGAATTACAGAATGAAACCACAGAATAATATTTAATAGATATTAATAATAAAATTCTGCATGTGAGTTCAAGCTATCAAAAGTTTCAATGCACAAGATTTCATTTGACAGAATATTATTTAGAAACATAAGGGGCTCTTACTTGACCATAAGTACAACATGTGTCTAACAGTTTGATACAACTGTTGAAAAGAAATTAATGTGGTGAGCTACTACATAAAATAAAAATATTGTGGCCCAGGCAAGGTAGTTTAGAGTCCCATTAACCCATGCTCTGTTCAGTCTATATCTAGTATGTTGTCAAAAGATGTGGCCATTCCACTTAAACTTCTGTAGACCTGAAATTTAGGCTTGCTGCTATGCTCTTTAAATTAGATTTAAAAATCCCTAACTATTATAAAGTCTGGTCAAAGCTTGCTCCTACTATACCCTAGGCACCTCTGACCCATGCTAGACCTTCCAGTGACTTAAAAGAAAACACGCTGCTGCAGAATAGAGGGGGATAATCATTTAGTAACCTCATCTTCCTACTTTAATTTTAGATCCACTAACTGGCAGAAACCCAGTAAATGAATCTAAGTTTTGATTAATTAAAGAGAGAATCAATGCTGTATAATCTGACTTTTTTTCTTGTCAACATCTTCCCAGTTTATTAATCAGAATAGCACAGGGAAAAAAAGTGAAAAGTCAGGCTACTCAAAAGTAATCTTATTAGGGTTGTCTACCGAGGAGAGTCCACTGAGCTCTAATCTTAGCTCTTTTGGAAAACACCTATACTACCTCTACTACTGTCCCTCTCTGGGTCCTCATTTTTTCATCTAAATGTGGGAGTGCCGAGAGATCAGTCCTTAGTCCTTTTCTCTTTTCTATCTATACTTATTCCCAAGAGCTCTTTAAATATCGCCCACATATTCACAGCAACCAAACATATCTGCGGCCTGGGCTTCTCTCCTGAACTGCAAAATCATACATAACAACTTATTTTACATCTGCTCTTAGTTGTATAGTAATGTTCCAGACTTTAACTCATAAAAAAACGAATCTTGTTATCTCCTCCCCATTGATCCCTCTACATCTCAAGCCCCCATTGAAAAATTGTGTTTTTTTTGTTTTTTTTTTTTGTTTGTTTGTTTGTTTGTTTTTTAAGATAGAGTCTTTGCTCTGTCACCTTGGCTGGAGTACAGTTGCACAATCTAGGCTTACTAAAACCTCTGCCTTTTGGGTTCAAGCAATTCTCCTGCCTCAGCCTCCTGAGTACCTGGGATTACAGGTGTCCACCGCCAACCGTGGCTAATTTTTAAATTTTTATTTATTTATTATTTTTTGGGGGATGGAGTTTCACTCTTGTTACCCAGGCTGGAGTGCAATGGCGCGATCTCAGCTTACCGCAACCTCCGCCTCCTGGGTTCAAGCAATTCTCCTGCCTCAGCCTCTCAAGTAGCTGGGACTACAGGCACGCGCCACCATGCCCAGCTAATTTTTTTATTTTTTTTGTATTTCTACTAGAGACGAGGTTTCACCATGTTGACCAGGATGGTCTCGATCTCTTGACCTTGTGATTCACCCGCCTCAGCCTCCCAAAGTGCTGGGATTATAGGAGTGAGCCACTGCGCCCCGCCTTTTTTTTGTATTTTTAGTAGAAATGGGGTTTCACCATGTTGGCCAGGCTGGTCATGAACTCCTGACCTTAAGTTATCCCTCACTCTGGCCTCCCAAAGTTCTGGGATTACAGGCATGAGCCCCCTCACCCAGCCGCCAACTCTGTTCTTACAGTTGCTTAGGACAAAAACTGTTGCGTCATCCTTCAATCCTCTCTTTCTGTCAGGACCTTCATTTAAATTGCTAGGATATCCGGTGTCTGTTGAACATTCATAAATACAATGTTGAATTTGAGCACTTCTCACAATTTCTGTTTCTTAGATATTGCAATAGCATCCCAGCTGATCTCTTGCTTCCAACATTTCTCACTATAATCCAGGTTCAACAAAACCACTGGAATGATCCTTTGGGTCAAATCATATCACAGTTCAGATCAAACTCAATGGCTTCTTGCACAGAAAATTCTCACAGAAAAATCCAAAGTTCTTACAATTATCTAAAAACTCAACAGGACCCTATCACCTCTCTGACCTCATCCCTTTCACTACTATTGCTCGCTCTGCCCCATCTTCACTGGCTGCATTGCTGCTGCAAAAATACGGTTGTCAGTTCCTGCCACAGTGCCTCTGCTCATGCTATACCCACTTCCTAGAGCATTTTCCTTCCGTGAATTTACATGGCTCAATAGTGCTCATCTTTCAAATCTTTTAACTTAAAAACAAAAACAAAAACAAAAAAAAACACCTCTCAATGAAACCTTCCCTGGCCAGCTGTCTAAAACTGCTTTCTTCCCTTTGTACTCCTCCTTGTGTCTCACGTTACGTATGCCACACAAGCACCTCTGCTTTCGTGTTCTGCTTGCACTTATCTCCATCTGACAAACTATATATTACACTTATTTACCATTTTATAACCTGTATTTATTGACTTTAATGCAAGTTCCAAGGTGGGAGGAATTTTATCTATTTTGTCCACTGGTATAGTTGTAACTACATGTAACATAGACGTGCTCAATGATTATCTGAATAATAAATGAATAAATAAAATCATAAAATAAGTAGACTACAGGTTAATTTAAAGTGCTCCCCAAATCTGATATTCTTGTGTTTCCATGCAAATAGTAGAAGAAGACATATAATGACACACTACTTTGAAGATTAAATATGGGTTTCATCTACTGTGGTAATGCTAGATCTCTTTCAACTCAAATAGTTTACATTTACTGCTCATGACTGTCCTTCTTTACAAAAATCTGAAACACAAAAACCAAACTTACAAGCAGATGAAACAGAAGGTGATAACAGTATTCAAAAGAAACTCTTACTTTTTAAAGAGACTCATCCAGGAAGAGCTGCCATAATAAGCCCTTCGGGGCAGCATTTAAAAATAGGATTTACAACATGTTTCAGAAACATATTGCATCCTGGTATCCAAATGCTGTCATTCCTCTTTCATTTTGAGAACCCCAGGGGCAATGAAAGCTAAATAATTTGTGTTACACCTAATCAACAATTTTGCTTACACTAGAACATTCAAAGTGACCAGGAATTATGAAAGTTCTCAAGAGAGAACTTCTACCCTCTGGAGCAACTTTTGACAAGCAAAATTACTAACAAAAACTGACTTCACTTCATTTAGTTCAAGGAAATGGATTTACAAATCTGGATAATTGTGTCATTGGCTTTGCTACATTATCCCTAGGGCAATTCAATCACTTTAGGGTATCTCTGGACACCACAGGCTCACCCAGCCTTTGCGCACTCCTGCAGCATGTTAGGTCTGCAGTCAGGCTACAGAGGAGCTGCTGCTGCTCCTCTCTTTTGTCTAATGAGATATTGATTTTCCCCAATCTCAGCAGCCTTTCTCAAGAAATCAATACCCTGGTAAGCAGTGAAGTAGATGGAGATGAAACAGAAGGTCTTGGGAGGGTAGGACTGTCAGCCACAAATTTAAGGGCGCTTCAAATGTGGCAAACAAGACACATCAAAGAAGGCAAAGGACCACAAAACAGATGTCAGATGAAATCAATACTAAAAACATAAAATAACAGAGAAGGAGAGGGCAAACACGTCTTAGTAACATAACCCCTTCTAAAACAAGGAAGCCACTCTGCCAGGTTTGAAGAGAAAGTTAACACTGGTTCTGACAGAAGAGACAGGGCCTTTGTCTATTGATTATCTTTTAAAAGTAGAAAACTGGAAAGGTTGAGAACATGTGGATCAGCATTCAAAAGATTTGCATACATTTTTAGAAATCTGAAAGTAATAGAGAAGTAGTAATAGGTTTAGCGGGGTGTAGGTAGCATGGTCTAAAGTATGTACAGAGGGAGGTATAGACAATAGTAGGGCTAATTCATTCCCTCAAAATCCAAGAACCTCAACATTTACATAGTAATTGTAGTTGAAACCAGGGAGACTGGCTGAAAGTCCAATGGGGACATCAACCCCATCTCTTCTCCATTCTTCTGCATAGGATACCAGCAGCCAGACATTACACCCCAATCAAATTCTGGTTTATCCTCTGAATAAACTAAAGAAAGAAGATTTGAGACTCAAGAGACACCAACTAGTGTGCCCCTGTAGGTGGTACGGAGATGGGAAAAATAATGAACAAAAAGTCTGCAAATATGGCAGCTGGACTGCTCCTTTCCTCTACAAAGAACCTGATACCACCCTTAGTGGGAAAGAAGAGTTTTTCTATAGAGAAAAGGCTTTCAAAAACTGACATGTAATCCCCAGTGAAAACCAACCTAAAGCAAAACCCACAAATGGACAATCACCATAGCCAATAATCAACATGCCTACCTAGACACATAGAACTCAGTATCTGCTTTTGATGATTTTGCTCTCAAAATTTTTAAAAAGAACCACCAACATAAATAGAAGAACAAAAGTGTACTGAAAAAAATAATTCTAATGAAATAGATAATGCAAGAAACAGAATAAACTTCAAGAAAAATAAATCAGTATCTTCACAAATACAATAAACTACTACATTCTTAAATTAAGAATAGGATTTCTTTTAAAAAAAGAAAAATCAGGATGGGATGAGTTGTTTAAAATTAAAACTATGATTGCTGAAATTAAAAATTATAATAAAAGACTGGAAAATTACAACAAACTACTAAACAGAATAAAACAAAAATTGCAAAAGTGCTGAAAATATGTGAAAAAACCATAGGTTCACAGACTTAGTTCAAGAGGTTACACCAAACCAGGAGTTTCATAAAGAAAGAGCAAAGAAAACAATGGGAAAAATTATTAAAGAAATAGTATCTTTCAGAACATGAGTTTCTAAGTTGAAAGAACTTACAGAGGACCCAGAACAACAAATGAACAAAGGTTTATATACAGCGTAGGATTGTGGGCTTTCAGATTACCAGGGTTAAAGAGATGATTCTAAAAACTACCCGACAAAAGAAAATAGCTCATGCACAAAGCTTTAAGTATGAGAATGGTGTAAGATTTCTGAAGAGTAATGCTAAATGCTGTTACAATGCAGCAATGCCTTCAAGTTATATGGGGAAATCATTTTAAATTGAGAAATCTATACCCATTTAGAGAGTTAAAGTTGTATGAGGGTTTGAAAATATATATTTGAAGATATGAAGTACCCAGAAATGTCATGCAGCTTTTTCTAAGCTGTAGCAGGAAGCTATGTTCTAGCAAAACAGGAAAAATAACTGGAATCCAGGGAGCAGGCAATCCCACACACAAGAATGTCAAAGTGAAGTCCCAGGATTCTAGCCATGCACTGGCCCTACAGAGCATTCAAAATAAACTACATGAGGAAAGCAGAGGATTCTGGGATGAAGATCTCCAAGACAAAACAAGTCTTAACAAAACAAATAATATAATGGAAATTTAAAAAAAAAAAACATTAAGGAATAAAGATTCATTGAAAGTAAGCATAGACAGCAAATTACGTGAGTGAATAATTTTCTCATATCTCATGGTATAAACCACGACTTTTATCATGATTCAACTAAAAGCAGTGATAGAACTTTACCGAAAAGATGGCACAGTGGTGAAGTAGTCAGATAAGAAAGTTAAATTCTCATCTAGAAAAGCAAATTATTAATGGGTATGTAGAAACCTAGTAAATGAAGAAATAGCAATGTAAGACTATCACTTAGACACAGGGAAGTAAAAAAAAAAATAGGGAGGAAGGGATTTGAATAGAGAGACCTGGGTTCCAATTTGATTCTGCCACCTGCTAACCATAGCATCTTGGGTAAATTGTTTAACTTCTTTAAGTCTCAGGTCCTTAACATATAATATGGGCATAGTACTAGCATCTATTTCATAAGGGTTTATGAGAAGTAAATGAAATAATTAAATAAAGCACATATCATATGACCTGTTAAACATGCATTTTTAAATATAATTTTTATTATTCTTAATATTATGTGTGGTCTTGTTTTGCCAATTTTCTGATGACTGATCATGATAGGTAACTCTGCAGTAACAACACGTTCTTGATTACATAGCTTAAAAAAGGGATGAGAAGCTTGTTTTTGCTTTCTAAAAATGAAATACTCAGGAATTCCTAAAGGTGGGTTCCTAGTGCTACACTGCACAATATGCATTAAAAAGGAGTTCTCGGTGCTTCCCTTCAGTTTTCCTTTGAGGCCTCTCTTATTCTTGGCAACCCAGATTAAACATCAAAGAAGCTGCGTCACACACAGGTGGAGGTAACAGTTTTTTCTTTAGCTGCTCTTACTGCTCTTGTAAAAGCCATCAGATTATCTGGAACTTCATACTATATTGTAATTATTTGTTTATTTGGGTGTCTTCCAGGAGATGTATCTAATAAGAAGAAACTGTGCCCTCTATTATCAGTGGCCCAGTGCTTAGCAAAGTGCCTACTTGAGTATAGAGTAGGTATTCACAGAATACTTCAAGAATGATTCAGTGAATGAATTAATAAGTTAACAAATTCCAACACATTGCATCTTAATCAGGGTGCAAATCAAAATCACCAAAGGAATGTTTTCCAGAAACATATTCTAAGCTCCTCCAGACTTCTCTGAGAATAGGGCCAAGGCATCTTCAATCTTACCAAGCTTTTCACGTGTCCCTGATGCACAACGTTTTCAAGAATCACTGTCATGGAATAGACAGAGTGCTAGACTGGATCTGAAGTCTAGAACTGGTCTCAACAATAAAAATCACTGAAAATCCTCCCCAGAATTCTGTTTCTTTCTGAGTAAAAAAGACAAATATGACGGCCATTGCAGATGGCTCAAAAGACAGTAGCCAAAACACAAATGAGAGATAGATGCAAAACAAAATTATAAGAATTTCAGTGAAGAAAATTGCTATATTCTTGTCCTGAAGCGTGAAGGAGGAATGACTTGTATAATTGGGTGCACAAGCTAATGTTAGATTCTTATGGAATGTTATGTGGCATTGTCAAGCAAAGAATTTGCAAATCTCAGTTGAGGGCCCAAGCCAAGGCATTAAATGGGGGCAGCTTCCCTCACTTTCATTTTTCTTCTTTACTTCCCCCATCCACACTGTAGGGCACTACAATCTCCCTGCTGTGCAGTGTCTAAAGAGATTTCTGGATGAAAGGAGTTACATAATTTGGAGTCCTCCTGGGAACTACAGCAGTAAATTAATTTTTCTGCTTCTACACAGTTATCTAAGGACATAAATACCCCACATGGGCAGGGCCAAGAGTAATAGAGTAAAATAATGATAAATAGTCCTTAAAAGGCAGTGCATCAAAATATTCTTTTCCATCCAATAAACACTGACCGAGTTATCATCACTCTGTGTGTGCATGCCATTGTACTGGGTGATGACCAGGAGGACTCACAATGCAGTGCAGGGGCCAGCCCCATAAGGAAATCACCTTAACATATCATGGTAAGGTATAGGAGACACTGTAACAGGTAATGCTAGAGCCAAGTCCTGAAGGAGGAGTGAGAGACAGGTGCATAAAGCTAGGAAGCATTTTCCAGGGCGGAGAAATACCAAGGCATGATGGGAGACTTGATGCAGTTTAGCATGACCATGGGATGAACAGAAGGGATAGAGATAGGCTTGCAGAAGCAGAAAAAATTTCACTATTGGGGTGTTCTATGCTCAGGAATGAGGGGTTTCTGAAGAATGTGTGACCTAATTATACGGTGTCTCGTTTGGGTACCTGTGTGGATGTGAGGTTTCCAAATTGGATAATTATGCTTGCAGAAAAACTGATGAATTCACTTTCAGATATTTTGCATTTGAGGAGTTCTCTGAGTGATATCCAAGTAGAGATACAGACGAATATAGAAGTCTGAAGTGTGAGAAAGAAGTCCATGGCTGGAGACAGGGATCCAGGAAGAGAGATCCAGGCTCAAAGACAATACATTTTACTTTCTAGATGTTTTCATCCTCCCACAGAAAGCATCTACAAGGATTCTTTTTTCTCAGAGAGAATCAAGGCAGACCTTACTCTGTCCCCACCCTCTAGAAAAGAGCAGGGCTAACTGGGCAAAAGACATATTTTTGACGATTATTTAATTGTGGTTTCAGTGGGGTGTAATTTTGATGCAGCCAGAGGACAGATGGCAATGTCTGGAGATAGGTTTGATTATCACAACTGATTGGGGTATTGTATGCTACTGATCTTAAGTGGGTAGAGACAAGGGATGGTTCTAAATATCCTACTTTGCATAGCACACACTCTCCCCTCCCAATCCCAGCTAAGAATTATTTGGCCCAAAATGCAACAGTGCTGAGGCTGAAAAGCCATATGCCTTCTATTAGCATTTTCCAAATTTTTGTAAGGAAAAGGCACTAATTGAATAAGAGTTGCTATTTAGTTGGCATTTGTCTTTTAACAAAAATCAAGTATGGTCATCCTTTGATTTTTGGACATTATTGAGAAACTGTTGAATCTCTGAGTTCGGACTTGTGCAGTCCATGAAGGATTCTCAGCCTGAAAGGTTTATGCTAATAAACATGATTTGACACACTGCACAGCTTTGCTCTCTGTTTCCCTTCCACCTTATACTTCAGTCTCATTGAACTTCAGCATTTTCAGCACTTTCTGTTATTTCTCATTTCCATGCCTTTCAGGCGCTGTTTCCTCTGCCTAGAATATCTTTCTCCTTCCATCTCTGCCTTTGGCAATGCTACAGATTTTACAAGTCTGTGTTCCCCTCCTATCTTCCTAACCTCATATATCATATATGATGGCCTCTACATATGGCGTCTACAGGTTTCCTCAAGAGGTGTCATCTCTCCAACCCACATGCCTGGCACCACCTAAGAGAAATATATATGCCAGGGCAGCCCATACAGTGCAGTTTAGCCCTCTCTTCTGATGGATGGTCCTTGCCTAGAGAGATAAGGCTGCAGTGTACAGAGCTTTCTGAGTGACTGCATCCTTCTGACCTCAGAAAAACAGGCCTTTCCTCAACTAGACCCAGCTCTAGGTTCACCAGGAATTCTGAATTTGAGAAAGACTGCTGAGAAAATAAAGAAGGCACTTTCACAGATCATGGAAAGTGTGGGCTTTGACCAGAAAGCTAGGGGTCAGAATCATGACACAAGGCTGCATGGATTTGGACAAGTCCCTTAATCATGCCATGACTTCTCCTCTCCATGAAAAATGGGGATAAAGCTTTATTATTGTAAGAATTAGTGATAATAGCCGTGAAAACGCCCAGAAGGTTCTTAGTATGCATTAAATGATTGCCCTTTCTACAAATAATACATGGGCATGAAAAATTTGCACATGTAATTTCAAGAGATTCTTGGAGAATCCTGTGCACTGAAACATGGATCCTCTTTTACAGCCGGCCCATGGTGCCCTGAATTGCTTAAGTCTCTTTCCATAGGTATCTGCAGAAAAATGTGTTGGGGTCAGGCAATTCCTGAAGAAAGAGTTAATATTTAGCCAGAGCAAGAAGTAGTTGTCGGGGAGAGTATCAGAATCAGAGATTCTAATCTGAGTTCTGAAGACTCCTTACTACTAAAGCCAGGGTATTTTTCTACGTTTCTTCTCTCACATCCAGAGCTGGACTTTGTGAGCAAAATGAAATACAAAGAATGTCTACTGCCTTATAATCCCATACTGAGTGAGTATCATGGACTAAAGCACAAAGATGAGAAAAAGATAGGTGCCTGACAATGGCTAGAAGAAAAGTACACGTGAGAAAGGGCCCTTCCTTATCCAACTCACCCAACAATTCCATGTGGATTATTCCATTTTGTCACATTTCTTGGAAAACGTATTTACACATTTGTGTATCTGTCATTAGACTTTAAACTCCTAGAGATCAGGACTACATTTTACTCATGTAGCTATCCCAGTCCCTGGTCTACCATGTATCAATTGCTCAATAAATAATTATTATATAAGATCAGGCTGGGTAAGGTTATAAGGCAGATCCACGTGGTGGTTAGGTGGCTAAGCTGTTCCGTCAGTACATCTAGCTTGAAATCCTGACTCTTCCACACACCACTATGAGGTCTTTAGCTGGTCACTCTCTAATATAAACTTTAATTTCTTCACCTGTAAATAGGAAAAGTAACAATACTTACCATACAAGGTTATTTCAAGCATAAACTAAAATGCATGCAAAGCCACTAGCACAGTGCTTGGCTAAAGAGAAGCTATTCTTATTTTGAGACATCAGTGGTAAATTGTGAAATGTAAAGGGTCAACTGGTAAATAATTGAAGCTTTGCAGGCTATAAGGTCTCTGCTGCAACTGCTCAGCTTTTTAGCTGTAACGTGAAAGTAGCCATTGTTAACATATAAACCAATGGGCTGAGTTCCAACAAAACTTTATTTACAATACAGAGCAGGCCATATTTGGCCCACAGGCCATAGTTTGTTCATGCATGTTCTAAGATATCTAAATTTAAATCATTAACGAGTAGAACCTACAGAAGATTTTTCAACCAGGCAGTGAAAAAATCAAAGTCATCCCTTGAGCAGGTTAAGTTTTTAACAGCATGCAAAACAGACTACTGTTAGCAAAATCTGGAGTCAGGTTATTATAATTGTCCAAGCATGAAACAGGAAAGATCTGAGCTCGAAGTAATGAAAATATAAACCACATAGGATAGAATGACATATGCAACGCCTTGTCTTCCACAAACCAAACTATGGTTATATCCTCTGATGGTCCATTTCTACTGCATCTTAGTCACAGTTAGATCTCAGATTATCCAGTAAATTATAAGCATTGACTTAGAGAACCTCTAGAGAATTAATTAGCTAAAGATAAAATATTGTTATTAATTTATATTGATCCTTAAATAGACAACTAGGTTAAGTTTGAGGCTCATACACTTCAACTATTCCCAACCTCAGAAAAAAAAATTTCATTTTTTACGTAGGGCATTAATATTCTCTCAGAGGTAATGATTCAAATAGTTGTACTACAGTCTGGTGGTCATTATGTGAAATCATTATTAAACACAGCCATCGTTTCCTGTATATTATGATTCTAACTTTGCTCAGGTTTTAGATTTCAAAGAAGGGTCTTCCTTTTACGTCCCTAAGTATACCCAGCTCAAACCAGATCAAGCAAAACTATAGGGTAAAATATGCTGTGACAAATTAAGTCAGTGGAGGTATATCTTATAACTTCATCTGCATTATTTGGAGATGGATGCCTACAACCTACAATTGGTGGAATCTAGGTCATCTGCCTGTGTCTAGTTGCAAAGGAAGCAAAAGAAGAAAGTTTTATGAGTTCTTCCTGGCGAGGTGAGCTTCCTATGGCTGAAAATTTCCCAAAGATAGCAAATGTATTTAACAGTTGTTAGAAAGCCAGAAAACACGAAAAATATCCACTACACTATGGAACATCTGCTCTTCCCCCTAAAAGAAACTAATACCATCTCACAGAGAACAGTATTAGATATATTCTTTTCTCAGCAGAAGGATACATATTAACATTTTTATTTTTAGCTTCAGAGAAGAGGCTAAAATTGAGAATAATTTAACAAAGGAAAGTTTCTTCCCAGGGCACCTGTTGCTCTTAGAACATTCTGGGAGAGAGGGTGAGTCCAAGAAGTCACTATAAATAGCACAGAAAGAACCAAAGATATCTGTCAGGAGTAGGACTGGGGTAGGGGGAGTAAGAGCAGGAGGCAATGGATGTTCTTTCTGTGCATTTGACTTTTGTCTCCACTATTGCATATATACAACTTGCTCCATCCTTTCCCACCTACACTCGTGTTTGTGGTGGTGTATTTCTGAACATAGTCACACCTGATCCATTCCATTATGCGAGCAGAATAGAGCAGGCTGGAAAAGGCTAAGATATAGAAACAAACCTTTTCATCAGAGTGCGACTGTTGTGTGCATCAGAGCCAGATCAGCATATGGACCGTGGGGAGAGACAGTCGGAATGGTGTAGAGTGTGTGAAGTGTGTGTCTACACGTGGTGGGATCTGATATTATGCATCTGGGCCCCACATACATTATCTCTTAATGCTCACAGCAGCTCTAGAAGGTGGGTGGGTATGATTAGAGATTTAATTAAAAAACAGCAACTGATGGAGAGTCAGGTAATGGGCACCAAGAATATACCAGCCAATTTGTTCAGCAGGTAGCAGAGCTCAGTCAGCCTCTGAGATGGGCCCTGAAAATATACTAACAAGAGAAGGGCAGGATCCTTATCCTAAATAAACAGAACTGCCAAAGCAGATTATAAAAATGGAATATGGGCACAGGAATACTAAAATATCCCATTATTAGAGCTAAAGTATGATGTACAGAGTAAAATGAATTGAGCTCATGATCTACAGGTGGCCATGTAAATTTAAATTACAAATTAAAAATGAAGGTATTATTAATAATTATGCTGGAACACTAGGTATAAACCAGGAATTTGGGGGACAAACTGGGACACATGATTACCCCAATTATATATCACCTAGAGAATCCACAGGAATAATTCAAGGAAATATAGCCAAGAAAGAAAAAAAAAACAATACAAAGGTTGAAAACCAAGGAATATCTGACTTAGAAAAGACTATTTTCTTTCCTTTGGTTTAACATTGGAAGAGATAATGTGAAAAACCAGATACACCAATATGTATTTAATTTCTGTTTTTTCTCTCTTAATTCACTTGCCAGCCAGGGACTACCACGCATTGCTCCAGCAACAGCATTAGCCATAAAACTCTCAACGAAATTTACTGCATAGGATTGAAAAGCAAGGGGGTAAATTTGCCTCAGCAGTGGTGTCAGTGGTAAGACAGAGGCTGGTTTCAATGATTAACTTATTAAGATCTTAAAAGTTTCAGTTGCAGAGATGTCCAAGCTAATGATGATACCCGAAGAATTTCTGCAGGATGTGCCCATGGGGACAAAGCCAGAAGTCTGACTCAGAAATTTCAGCAATGTGAAGACAGGGAATCACATGTTTACCACCAGACGTTATGTCACCACTCAAAAGAACTCTAATTGTTAGTAGACTGACTGTATAAGAGAAAGATACCAACGGGAAATGTTCTTTGATCTCAAAATGAAGGAAAGAATTAGTAGCTGTCCCTAAAAATTACCATCTCTGCTTCAGGCAGACAGTTTGATCTAGGCTTCTGGTTTGCAAATGTTGTAATACTGTACTCAGAAAGTTAGCAGAGCTTTATCAGAGATCTTTAAAAAGATTTTTAAAACAGTTTGACACTCCAGTTTGTCAGTGCTGCAGGACTGTTCCTGAGCTTCCAAGTGTTGACTTTGAATACTAACCTGGCACAGGCAAGCCATTTTCGTTAAGACATTCAGAAGGACAACCTCAATAGCATTATGTTTGAAAGGAAAAGAGATGTGGAACATGGCTATTTTACAATTAGGCCTTGTATTCTCTTGATTATATTAGCTTGTGAAATCCCATGTCCCCTCTCCCCAACACCATACAAAGCTTCTCTTCAAAGTGCACACTTACAGAGATTTGGAGGATTAGAAATCCAGTACCTAAGTAATGTGGGTTAGCGATTCCTAAAGCTAATAAACATGTGTCCTTAAGCAGACAGTTTAACACTCTAGTGGATGAGCAAGGAATGTTCAACTGAGGTGAAAAATGTGTTCAGAGGTCTTTGACCCAGAAGTAATTTCAAGCCTCCCTACAGATTCACAGGCCTTTTTCTTTCTTTTCCCTTTTTTCTTATTAGCACTTAATCACTATCCCACACTGTATATTTTATTTGTTTTGTGGTTGTTGTTATCCATGAAGGCAAAGTTCTGTTTCATAAATTTCTAAATTCTCAGCGCCTAGAACATTTATGTGGCATATAACAGGTATTTGATAGTATCGATTGAATGAATGAATGAATGAATGAATAAAAGACTCCCCTCCTCATGTAAATATGGGTCATTTAGCCTAGTTTATACTTACAATGTAATGTAATCAACTAAGACAAGGAGTTCCAAAGACCTACTCTTTTTCCCCTGTGCCTGGAGGCTTCTGGGCTGGGGAGTGACACTTTTTGAAAGAAAGCAATTTAAAGGAATACACAGGAAATTTGGAGTGAAATTCAGTGTGGAGCTAAAAGGAAATGAAAATCAGTGAATTCACCCACATTTTGGAATTTAAAAAAGAAACAGGCTAACATTCAAAAAAGAAGACAGACTACAAAGATACCATGCTTGTTAAATTTCTGTAACTTAATCATGCCTTTCAGTTGTGCTCTACTTATCTCCCTTTACAGCAAGAAATCCCTCAACCACATAAACTAAAAAGGTTCAATGACAGTCAAGAAATATAAAATGATGGGGAACGTATCCTGAACCAAAGGAAGAGTCCTAAGAAACAGGGAAACAGAAATTTTAAATAGAATAAAAGGGGAAAGCACACTGGCACACTGGGGCCTCAAAAGGAAAACAGGAACTCTGGCAACTGAGGAATAACAACTTAACAAACAGAAAAGTAGCTAGTGACAGAAGAGCCAGGAGACAGGCATCAGGGCTCTCCATAGGAAGGATTGAAAGAAAAGAACATCCCACTGTGACAGAAAAAGTGGGACCACCAGGCTCTTCCTCCCCGCCATCATCTCCAATCCAAGTGCTTGCTTAATTGTGCTGCTCTTTGTAATTCAGTGGTATTCTCAAATCCAGGTTTTCTTTCCAGCGTCTACAGCCTCGACTCCAGTTTAAAGTCTCATTATGTTCCCATAGAACACGGTAACTACCATGCCACTCTGTCTCCTGGTTCACCACCCTTCAATCCTTCTTCCTAGTTTCTCCAAGGCAAAGTGAACCATTCTACTTTCCAGCAGAAAACGCATTAGAGGTTCCTCCTCAGCCTATTGGAATGATGACAATTCCAGTAATATTTTCAAACCATTTGGTAATGAGGCGCACAAATGTTCACTATAAGGCCAAAGTGTGAACTCTGTAAGTACGGAGCCCATGGCTATCTTATTCACAGCTGAATCCCCAAAAAACTAGCATTTAATATTTGAATAAAAGTGGAAAGATCATGATGTAAAACCATGTATAATGGAATTCAAATAATGTAATTATATGCACACAAACAAAAATCAGAAAATACAGCAAAAATAGTTATTTTTAAAATTTTAGTTATGGTTTTTTACGGATTTTCAAATTTTGCCATGAAAGATTTTTTTTCTGTGATACTGAGATTTTTAAAATACAGGCACAAACAAAAAGAGAGCGGAACAAAAATCAGGCACCTGACATACCAATTGACAACATGAGGGTGCTATGGGAAGTACATAATTCTTATCCACTACACAGGATCCTTCATCTTCCAGCCCTGCCTCAGCTCTCCCTCCGGTCACTTCTCTGCCACCCAGGGGAATCAGCATGGCCAAGCTATGCTGTGTTCTTCACATTTGTGTTTGCTGTCTATTCTCAGTTACTCCACTATTCCAGTATGCCCAATGTGGTGTTTACCATCTTTTCTTTCACAGGAACAAGCACAATTCCTGACACACAGGTGAACATATTAAATATTGAATGTGTAAATTAACTAACACACGAATAAGGCATTACTGTAAAATAATACTCACCTAATGAAGTTTCTCTGAGGACTAAACGGTAAAATGCATGCAAATATGTCTGGCTCGGAGGCCGGGCGCGTGGCTTATGCCTGTAATCCCAGCACTTTGGGAGGCTGAGGCAGGTGGATCACTTGAGGTTGGGAGTTCAGGACCAGCCAGACCAACATGGAGAAACACTCTTTCTACCAAAAATACAAAATTAGCCAGGCGCAGTGACACATGCCTATAATCCCAGCTACTCAAGAGGCTGAGGTGGGAGAGTCACTTGAACCTGGGAGGCAGAGGTTGCAGTGAGCAGAGATTGCACCATTGCACTCCAGCCTGGGCAACAAGAGTGGAACTCTGTCTCATTAAAAAAAAAAAAAAATGGAAAATATGCCTGGCTTATAGTAAGACCTCAAAAAGCAAACACAGTTACCAACTATTATTATTATAACCTTGTACAAGTTGCTTTGCTCCTTTTGCCACAATGATCTTAAATTGCAGATAATAATTCCTGCCTTGCCTACTCATCACCTTGAAATGAGAAAGAATTTAAAGCAGTTGGGAAATCATAAATCACTAAACAAACATATTATTATCATTATGATAATGGCGATGATTATGTGCCATTTTCTTTGTTAATCTTGCCTATGATAAGCTTATTATTTAAAGTCACATTACCTTTGCTGATGTTTCGAACCATCCTACGAAACCATGCTCCTTGCAGAACTGGTCCATCTTGAGGCCGTTGTTCATGAGCATATCTTTCCCCTGGTCACATTTGTTGGCCAACAAAACCACTGAAACTGGTTTGCCATTAGGGAGAGTTAACTTGGAGTCCAAATCATTTTTCCACTTTGCCACTGCTTCAAATGTGGCTGGCCTGGTGACATCGAAGACAATAAATGCACCCATAGCTTCTCGGTAATAGACTCTTGTCATGTTTCCAAATCTTTCTTGACCTGACACCAAAAAGAAATAAAAATGAAAAACATATTACAATTGTAAACCAAATCGTATTAGAACTTCATGCGGCCTCCAAGGTGAGGAAGTCACTCAGTAAAGTGTTTCATCTTTATTGATAATCTTTAAAGAGTAAACCAAATATGCAATCATGCAGCTTTGTTATGATTTTTTAGTTCAGAAGGGAATTCTTTCATTTAATGAATAGGTACTGAGAAACTTCTGTGTACCATGTAATATTCTAGACCTGTGCTAATACAGTATTCGAGTAACCACACATGGATATTTAAATTAAATGAACAAAAACTAAAGAAAAATTTTAATTCAAGTACTCTGTCACTCTAGGTAGCTACATTTCAAGTGTTCAGTCACCACACGTCGCTAATGGCTACTCTATTAGACTATGCCAATATAAAACATTTCTATCAGTATAAAACATTCAATTGGGCAACACTGTTCTAAACATTTGGGATATTCTGATTAAAATATGAGAATCCCTGACACCATGGAGATTATATTTTAATGGGAAGACATATTTTAAACAATAAACATAATAAATAAATTATGGAGTATGTTTAAAAGGGATCCACAATCTAGTCCAATTAAAGGTTATAATAATAGCTACTATTTACTACGTGTTTACTAACCATGAGAAATGTGATTTACATAGTGATCGAGAAGGTAAAATTATTACCCCCATTTTAAAGTGAAAAAATTGAGACTTAGTCTAAGTAACATTCTCAAATTATACAGATAGTAAGCTTGAGAAATCATAATACAAACCCGAGCTGTCTGAATCTAGAGCTCACAGTCTTTTATCAGCATTGAATACTCTCAACTACTAAACTATAGACTGTACTCTCTCTTCTGCAGGCTTATGTACCAGTACCATCTCACTGAATTTGACTGAACAGATATTTATTGGACATCTATTCATTGGTGCCAGTTTCTGGACTAGCTGCTCAGAATACAACAGTAAACTAGATGGTCTCTACCCTTAAATACTCTATAACCTATTGGATAAGAAAAGCCTTCCTAAAGCAAAACACTAAATAAGTTTTGGGATTTTTTTGTTTTGTTTTTTTAAGGATAAGGATTGGTTTTAGAATAAGTTAGAATCAGCTGGTATCAATTTTTCTCTGATGCTTAATTTTCTGATTGAATATTGCCAAGTTTCTTAAGCACTCTAAGTTCATTCTTCCTCATCTGCAAAATGGCAATAATAATTTGTACTGCACAGTGTTGTCATGTGGACGAAGTGAATTAATATATGCAAGGCAACCAGATAGTACATTAGAACTAGTCAATACTTGAGTTTTCCTTCTCTTTTGGCAGCATGCTAAAAAAATATGAAAGACAATATGGCACAAGTTCTGAAATCAGAGTTTCAGATCAGAGTTTATGGCAAAAAAATTATTTCAGCTGAGTAACAAAAATGAACAAAATCCCATTACTTCAAACTCTTGTCTATTAATAGTTGCTGAAGATAGGAGCTAATGAAGACTGGCTTATATTTTCTGATCCCAAAACCCCAAAAGTATGTGACCAGATGAAGTCTTTTTATTCTGATTTGGGAATTTATTTATGTTAAGAGTCTCATAAAGTTACACAAATTAAAACAAAGTCAGTGTGTATTTAACAAGTCAACTTTTCTTGGAAAGAGTAAAATGCTAAAAGTGGGTTGTATCTAAGAAAACACAGTCAACATATCTCTAAGAAAAGTTTACCCTTAATTATGAGCTCAAAGTTTTATGATGGTAAGTTCTAATTCAGGTTAGCAAGCTGTTTTATAGATTGTTATATTCACATTGGTAGCAGCATTGAAATTGTAAGAGAGAAGGCTCCCTAAGCACTTAGTGAAAATGAATGAAGGTCAACGGCTCTGGCCCCAGTGTGTGAGCACGTGTGCAGAAGCAAGTATCACTGGAAAAAAAGAGTATTTTGTCAGGACCAGCATATGACAGTCTCAGTATTTTTTACATGGGTTACATTAGAGAAGCATTTTTAAAAAATATCCCACAGTTGTCTAAACAATGAAATAAAGGGGCAAAATAGTCTCCACATGACACATAATCCACAGATGAACTTTCAGTTTTCCCAAAGAAGTTTTACATTTCTTTTCTTTTTTCAGAATAATAGGGGAAAAAAGCCTTCTGTGATTATTCAGAACTTCCAAGGCCTTGAGGCTTTTAAAGGATGTCTTATGATCTCTTTCAAGGATCTAATCAGATGAAGAGCCAAGTTGTGGCTTATTTAATAATCTGCTTGTCCAGAGGTTTTCATCGTAGAATATGGTGGTCTTCAAGAATAAATATTTTGCATTTTAAATATATAATAAAGAGTTATTTTAAGACCATACAAAAAGCAATGCGTAGGCTATACCTTCATAGAGAATCAAAAAGGAAAATATATGTGTGTGTGTGTATGTGTGTTTGAGTTTGTGAATGCATGTGCGTCAGATCAGAAACAAGAAGAAGACAGTTTGTTTCTAGAAAGAAAAGACTTTTGTATGTTGAGGTCACTGGGCCAGCCTACTTGGAAAGTTTTTATTTTTGACATTCCGGCAAGGGGTCACATTTAGATCAGAGCATTTCTAGTACTGACATTGTTTCCTTTCTTTGTCAGCTGACAGCGCTCTTGGCTGTTTCTTATTCAGGGAATGAGAACCATGTGACTCAGAGTGAGTGTGTACTTTTGGGCAAAGCAGAGACCTGATGAATTCATTACAGTTAAATTTCCTTTTAAAAAATGACTATAATTCAAAAACTTCCCTTGGCTTTAGATCACTTATTCAACACACATTTACAGATTGACTAATGTGGCTAAAGCTCTATGCTTTGTGCTGGAAATGTATAGTTTTTGCCTAGCAGAAACTTCTAAACTAAGTTGTGTTACACTGGATTACTGCACTGAAAATAATTAACTTCACCACGTAAGTCTCCAGTGCTCTTAAACACACACTTCATAGTAGTGTAGATGAGGTTCATGATTCAGCTTTGGGCTATGAGGGCTGTTAAATGGCAAAACAATCAATCAGATCACAAAAGTTAATATAATGGATGCAAGAACTATTTAGATAATTTAACAGCAGAAGACACAAGCTTGAAAAGTCAGAAGACATGGGTCTTAATTTTACTCACTGGTCACCAAAACAGATTCAGACAAATGTATTTCTCTCCCTGAGACTCAGTTTTTTTAATCTATAAAATGAACCTGGTGTGGCTGACTTCAAAGGCCCCTTCCTCATGACTTAGATTAAATCAAACTTTGGCCCTCTGTCCCAACAGCCTGAAATGGTCCATTTGGTGTCACAGACTCAGCTAAAAATACACACAAGCATCACAGCCATAATGTGTGTCTAGCGATATTTTTACTTCAAGTCATCTTCTAGCTCTCTCCTCACTCCTTCAACCAAAGAGGCTCCAGTGTCCAACTAACACTTTTACTTTAGAGGTAGTCCTTGACCCTGCCCCTCCTCTCCCCCAGCATTGCTCCTGCTCCAGCTCAGCCCCTTATCGCTCCTCAGCTGGATGCCTGGGAGCCTCTTAACTGGGGAACTCAGCAACTAGGCTCTCATCACTGTCTCTCTCTCCAAATATAAACATAAATGTAAGCACAGGTCTTCAGACAATTGACATTCTGGCAGCATAAGAAATCACCTGAGGTGTTTATTGAATACCCATCCCCAGGTTGCATGTCTCAGAGATTCTTTATTGTGTTGTTTTAGTGTAGAGGTCAGGAATTTGTATTTTTTTAAGCCATCTCTAGGTGATATTAAAGTATGACCTAATCTTAAAACTACTATTTCTTTTTTCCCCCTGCCAAGATAGTATATTAGGGCCTTTTAACATGCCTCAGCCACTTGGAAATAGCAAGACAGTGCATAAAGACCAACTGTGTGGGCTTTATTTCAAGAAGGAAAATGGGAATCCACCAGAATCATGAAGGATACCCCAGATCCCAGGGAGGGGAACATGGGCAAACAGCCCCTTTGATAGCATCCAGCTAATAAAAGTTAGGGAAGCTTCAGTATGTGAGAGAGGAAGAGAGCCTCCCTCTGTATTTGCCTTTCCATTGGAGATCCCAGCAAAGCATGCCAAGGGAAAGCACTTTTTCCTCCCAAGCCCTGGAGCTAATTTGTGGAGTGCCTTGGAGACATTGTGAAAAAAAGATTTGAGGAAAAGCTGCAGACATTTTCCTAGACTCATGACCAAGACCTGAATGCCATTTTTAATCTGAGGGCATAGAAAGGCAGCCATTCATTTTAATCTCTAGCCAGAGACTGAACCACTCACTCTAGAGCAGTGCAGGAGCCTCCACAGCCAGACCTGTGGAAAGCACCTCAGCAGTAGGTGCCAGAATTGTGTTCTCCTCTGCCACAACCCTGGGACAGGAGGAGAGTTGGTAAAGCTGCAGTTTCTACTGGGCAATAATACTTGTATCTGTAAATCTAGGGCAAGCTTGGCAAGGTGGAACCAATCTGCAGGTGTCCATCCTGCTCCCCTGAGACTGTGGTGCAGCAGGGCCCTCTCTGTTCTCTCCCCTGGCAGAAATCCAGGCTTTTGGAGCACCCACTTGCCTGGACCAGCAGCCTGAGCTACCCCACACTTGATAGACATAGATCGTGGTACAGCAAATTCCTCACCACTCCACGGCTAGGTAAATCTCCAGGCATTCAGATACCCTGTTCACCTGGAGCAGCAGTCTGAGCTGTGCCACTCATCCTATGCAGTGATCCGGATGCAGGGAGGCCAACTCTGTTTCATGCCAGCGCAGAACTCTGGGCATTCAAAGCACCTGCTCATCTGGCTCAGCAGCCTGAGCCACCACACCTGCCCTGGACATGGATCATGAGGCAATGAGGCCCTCTCTGCTCCATGCCCAGGCAAATCTCCAGCCATTAGAAGGATCAGCTTACCTCAATTGGCAGCCTGAGCCATCCCACCTGTCCTGTGTAGAAATTGTGGTGCAAGGAGAGCCGCTTTGCTCTACATGCAGGCAGATCTCTAGGCATCTGAAGCACTTATTCTCTTGGATTAGTAGTTTAGGCTGCTACCCTTTCCATGCAGAGCAATTGGGGCTGAGGCGGTTTCCCAGCTTGATGCCAAGGCACACAACTGGGCACTTGGTTGCTGCCCCAGATTCTTCTTCAGCACAGGGTGCTTGCACCTGCCATTAGGGGCCCTGTAGATGAATCTACCTGGTCTGGCCCCACCCATTGTGGCTCCCAATCCCCAGGGATGAGCAGGGGGCTCAGACCACTGTGCATTCTAAGAATCACCCCATTGCCTGAGGCAACAGAGAGCTTCTGCCAGTAAACAAGGATCAGGTATATACCTAGCCACATTGGCTGCAGTCTGCTATCATGCATAAGTACTATCTACTGGCTTATAGGTCAAACTGCACAGCCCAATATAAAACCTCCAGAAAGAAGTACATAAGGCTACAGAGGCAAAACCAAAAGACCCTAGGGAAGCGAGGAAAGGAAAATGAAAAGAAAGAAAAAAACAGCAATAGTATCATAGGGAAAGAAAGAAAAAGGAATTAATTCTACAAACATGAAAATAATTACAAAAATTATAAGTGACAGAATTTTCAAATGAGAAGGAGCAAGTGCAAAAATTCTGACACTCTGAAAAATAGGAATGTAGTGACACCATCAAAGGATTGCACTAGATTTCCAGCAAAGGTCCCTAATGAAAATACAAACTCAGAAGTGACAGATAAAGAATTCAAATCATGGATTGCAAGGAAGCTCAATGAGGTCCAATACAAGATTAAAAAGAAACTTCTAAAGCAGTTCAGGAAATGAAGGAGGAGATCAATCTTAAAAAGTAATTAATCATAGCTTCTGGAATTGGACAGCTCACTTAAGGAATTTCAAAATATAATCGAAAGCTTTATTGATAGACTGAACCAAGCAGAAGAAACTATTTCAGAGCTTGGGAACTGTTCTTTTGAACCAACCCCGTCAGGTATACAAAAAAAAAAAAGAGAGAGAGAGAGAGAATTGTTTTTTTAATAAAGAAGTCTTGGAGAAATATGGGATTATGTAAAGAGATCAAAGCTACAAATTACTGGCATTCCTGCAAGAGAAGAAAAATTTAAAAACCTGGAATACATATTTGGGGGAATAATCCAAGAAAGTTTCCCTAATCTTGCTAGAGAGGTAGAGATTTAGATACAAGAAATCCAGAGAACATCTGCCAGATTCTATACAAAATGAACATCAGCAAGGCATCTAGTCGCTACATTGCCCAAGATCAATGCTAAAGAAAAAAATCTTAAAGGCAGCTAAAGAAAAATGTCAAATTGCAGACAAAGGGAACCCCCTTTGGCTAACAGTGGACATCTCAGTAGAAGCCTTATGAACCAGGGGAGATTGGGAATCTATTTTCAGCATTCTTAAAGATTAGAAATTCCAATTAAGAGTATCATATCCTGGCTGGGTGCAGTGGCTCATGCTTGTAATACCAGAACTTTGGGAGACCAAGGCAGGTGAATCAAGAGATCAGGAGTTCAAGGCTAGTCTGGCCAACATAGTGAAATCCTGTCTCTACTAAAAATACAAAAATTAGCCAGGCATGGTGGAGCATGTCTGTAGACCCAGCTACTCGGGAGGCTGAGGCAGGAATTGCTTGAATCTGGGAGGCGGAGGTTGTAGAGAGCCAAGATTGTGCCACTGCACTGCAGCCTGGGCAACAGAGCGAGACTTTGTCTCAAAAAAAAAATACATACATATATATATATATTTCACCAAGCTCATAAGTGAAGGAGATTAATAAAAATCTTTCAAAACAAGCAAGTGCTAAGAAAATCTATAGACCAGCCTTACAAGAAATCCTTATGGGAGTTCTAAATACGGGAATGAAAAAACTATATGGCTACCACAAAAACACACAAGTACAGAGCCCACCAGCCCTATAAAGCAACCACACAATAGAAGCTTTTATTTCAGAACAGAACAGCTTATAACTTCATAAGAGCAAAACCTCACAGATCAATATTAACCTTGAATGTAAATGGTCTAAACTCCTCACTTAAAAGGCACAGAATGGCAAGTTGGAGAGAAAAACACAATCCATCCATATGCTGTCTTCAAGAGATCCATCTCATATACAATGACATTTATAGGCTCAAAGTAAAGGAGTGAAGAAAGATCCAGCACACAAACAGAAAACAAAGAAAATCACAGGTTGCCATTCTTATGTCAGATAAAACACACTTTAAACTGGCAACACTCAAATTGGACCAAGAAGGGCATTACATGATAATAAAGGGTTCAATTCTACAAGTCCTAAATATATTATGGACTATAATATATAGTTCAATTATATATATAATTTATAATACATAGTTCAACTAAATATATAGTTCAATTCTAACTGTCCTAAATATATTATGCATCCAACATTAAAGTAGTCAGATGCATGAAACAAGTACTTCTAGACCTCTGAAAAGACAGACAACCACACAATAATAGTGGGAGACTTTAAAATCCCACTGTCAGTATGAACAAATGATTAGGGCAAAAAACTGACAAATTCTGAACTTGAATTTGACACTTACCAATTGGGCCCAACAGACATCTACAGAATATTCTACCCATCAACTACACAGAATAAACATTCTTCTCATCTGAACAGAACATATCAATATTGAACACATGCCCAGACATGAAACAAGTTGCAATAAATTTGAAAAAATTGAAAACATATAATCATACTCTTGAACCACAGTGGAATAAAAATAGAAATCAATACCAAGAAGATCTCTCAAAACCACACAATTACATGGAAGTAAAAACAACTTGCTTTTGAATGACTTTTTAATAAACAATGAAATGAAGAAATTTTTTAAAAAAGTTTGAAATACATAAAAACAGACAAAGCATACCAAAATCTCTGGGCTGCAGCAAAAGTAGGGTTGTTAAGAGGAAAGTTTATGGTGTTAAATGGATATTTTTAAAAAGTTAGAAAGATCTTAGACAATCTAACATCAGAAAAAAAATTAAAATCAGAGCATAACAGAATGAAACTGAGACCCAAAAATACATACAAAGTATCAATGAAACCAAATGTCAGTTCTTTGAAAAAATGAAGATCAATAGACCACAAGCTAAATTAAGAAAGAAGAAAAGGGAGAAGATCCAAATAAGTTCAATCAGAAATGATAAAGGTGACGTTACAAGTGATTCCACAGAAATACAAAAGATTATCAGAAACTATTATTACCACTTCTTTGCAAACCAACTAGAAATTCTAGAGGAAATGAATAAATTTCTGTAAACACACAATCTGCCAAGATTGAATCAGGAAGGAATTAAAATCCTGAATAGGCCAATAATAACTTCCAAAATTGCATCATTAATAAAAAACCTACCAACCAAAAAAAGTCCCAGGCCAGAAGGGTTCACAACCAAATTCTGCCAGTCATACCAAAAGAAACTTGGTATCAATCCTACTAAAACTTTGAAGAAAATCATGAAGAGTCTCCTCTCTAACACATTCTAGAAAGCCAGCATCACCCTGATACCCAAATCCGACAAAACACAGTGAAAAAAGAAAACTACAGGCCAATATCCCTGATGAACATAGACACAAAATTCCCCAACAAAACACTAGCAAACCAAATCCAACACCACAGAAAAAGGTCAATTCACCATGATCAAATAGACTTCATTCCTGGATGCAAGGTTGGTTCAACATATATAAATCAATAAATGTCAATCACCACACAGACAGAATTAAAAACAAAAACCATATGATCATCTTAATAGACTCAGAAAAAGCTTTTGATAAAATCCAACATCCTTCATGATAAAAAAAAAAACCCTCAAAAAATAGGTATCAAAGAAACATATCTCAACATAATAACAGTGATCTATGACCAACTCACAGTCAACATCATACTGAACAGGCAAAAACTGGAAGCACTCTCCTTGAGAACTGGAACAAGACAATGATGCCCATTCTCATCATACCTATTCAACATAATACTAGAAATGCTAGCCAGAGTAATCAGGCAAGAGAAAGAAATTTTAAAAATTCCAAATAGGAAAAGAAAATGTCAAACTATCTCTTTATGGCCAATACATTCTATACCTAGAAAACCCTAAAGACTCCCTAGAACTATTAATGACTTCAGTAAAATTTCATGCTTCTAGAACTGATGAATGACTTCAGTAAACTTTCAGGATACAAAACCAATGTATAAAAATCAATAGCATTTCTATACACCAATAATGTTCAAGCTAACAGCCAAATCAAGAACACAATCCCATTTACAGTAGCAGAAAAAAATAAAACAAAACACCTAGGAATACATTTAACCAAAGGAAGGAGGTAAAACACCTCTACAAGGAGAACTATAAAACACTACTAAAAACAATCATAGATGATATAAACAAAGGGAAAAACATTCCAAGCTCATAGATTGGAAGAGTCAATATCCTTAAAATGGCCATACTACCCCCCAAAAATCTACACATTCAATGCTATTCCTATCAACCTACTAACATCATTTTTCATAGAACTAGAAAAAACTATCCTAAAATTCACACGGAATCAAAAACTCCCAATAGCCAAAGTAATACTAAGCAAAAAGAACAAAACCAGAGATACCACATTACTCACCTTCAAACTCTAAGGCTACCTAACCAAAGCAGCACGGTACTATTACAAAAACAGACACATAGACCAATGAAACAGAATAGAGAACCCAGAAATAAAGATGTACAATTACAGCCATCTGATCTTTGACAAAGTTGACAAAACTGAACAGTAAGGAAAGGACACCCTATTCGATAAATGGTGCCAGGGTAGCTGCCTAGCCACATGCAGAAGAATGATACTGGACCCCTATCTTTCACCATACAGAAAAATTAACTCAAGATAGATTAAAGATTTAAATGTAAGATCTCAAACTGGAAGAAACCTAGAAGATAACCTAGAAAATGCCATTCTGGACATCAGCCTTGGAAAATAATTTATGACTAACTCCTCAAAAGCAATTGCAACAAAAACAAAAATTGACAAGTGGAACCCAATTAAAGAGCTTCTGCACAGCAAAAGAAACTATCAACAGAGTAAACAATCTATAGAGTGGGAGAAAATTCACAAACTACACATCCAATAGCTGTCTAATATCCACACTCTCTAACAAATTTAAATAACTGAACAAGCAGAAAACAAATAACCCCATTAAAAATGGGCAAAAACATGAATAGACAGTTCTCAAAAAGAAAATATACAGGTAGCCAACAAACATGAAAAAGTATCTCATATCACTAAACACCAGAGAAATGCAAATTAGATACCATCTCACACCAGTCAGAATGGCTATTACTGAAAAGTCACAAAAACAACAGATACTGGCAAGGCTTGGGAGAAAAGAGAATGCTTACACACTTTTGGTGGGAATGAAAATGAGTTCAGCCATCATGGAAAGCAGTTTGAAGATTTCTGCAAGAACTTAAAACAGAACTACTTACTAATCAACCCAGCAATCCCACTCTTTCATATATATCCAAAAGAAAACAAATCATTCTACCAAAAAAACATGTGCACATGCATGTTCATTGCAGTGCTATTCACAATAGCAGAGACATGGAATCAACTTGGTGCTCATCAGTGGACAATATGGTACATATTCATCAAGGAATATTATGCAACCAAAAAAAAAAAGAATGAAATCATATCCTCTGCAGAAACATAAATGTAGATCTTTGTAGAAACAAAGATCAGATGGCTATAATTGCACATCTTTATTTCTGGGTTCTCTATTCTGTTTCTTGGTCTATGTGTTTGTTTTTGTAAAAGTATCACGCTGTTTTGGTTAGGTTGCCTTATAGTTTGAGGTGGAGTAATGTGACACCTCTGATTTTGTTCTTTTTGCTCAGTATTACTTTGGCTATGGGGCTTTTTTTTGATTCCATAGGATAGTTTTTCTAGTTCTGTGGAAAATGATGTTGATTGATTGATAGGAATAGCATCATCCTAAGTGAATTAATACAGGAACAGGACAGTAAATACTGCATGTCCTCACTTACAAGTGGGAGCTATACATGACATAACCATGGATATGAAGATAATGACAATAGAAACCAGGGACTACTAGAGTGAGGAGAGAAGAAGGGACAAGGGTTGAAAAACTGTTGGGTGCTATGCTCACTACCCGAGTAAGGGGATAATTTATGCCCCAAAGCTCATCATCATGCAATATATCTATGTCTATGTTATAAACCTGCATACATATCCCTTTGAATCTATAATAAGAGTTTAGAAAAAAAGGAAAGAAAACCTTTATCTCCATTGGAATCCACTTTCAAAAGGTAAATCTTACTATTACTCTCTGCTGTTTTAGCTATTTAGTGGCTTTTACATGCCCAAGAAAAAGACACCTTCATTGACATGTCATGCAATGTTGTATATCTTTGGTTCTGACCTCTTTTACAAACTCTTCTCTGGCCACTTCCTTCAAGTGCTCCATGGCCAGGTCCCATTGGATGACCTGTTCTTTTTAAAACACATCCTAAATTACTTTCCAGATTCCCTTGCCTTTCTACATCTTTGTTCCCAAAGCCTGAATTCCCTCCTCATCTCTACTCTGTTCAAGAAAATCCTATGCATCCTTCAAATGTGCACTTAAATATTACCACATTTGTGGCATACTTCCCTGTCCTGACAGCTGGAATCACTGAATCTCTTCTTTATGAACCCACAGAATTTTAAAAATTCTACACCACTGACACTGATCATGCTGTGCATTTATGCTTGGATCTCTAACCAAGGCACTGAAAATCCTGGAGAGCAGATTGATCTTATTTTAATATTGCAAAACCGGAGGCTTATTTCTCCACCTTTAGGATACAATAAGAGCTCAAGATTTTATGGTGGAAATAAATTCAAATGAAGGTTCCTTCTTCCTCTAAAATGCATTATTGTGTATTCGTGAATTAGTGCTGCATACTGATGAACTTACTCTATACTCAGCTCCTACTTCCAGTAAACAATCAATAGATGTTTATTGGAGGAGAAAATTAACATTATTCCACCAGAGTTATGTGCATATCTGTTGTAATAAGTTTCAGTCTGGATTATTATGCTTTCATGATCATTCTCATTTCTTTAAGAAATACTACCTTGGAATCAATTTATTCTATTCCAAATGATACATGTGTTGACGTCATAGAACAATCAGTAGATCTAAATGTGACACCAACATGTTCTCTATATTTCCAGGAAGTAACAGTGTGGAAAACAGAAAGTAAATATATAATCAACAGTAAATATGGAACTTGCACAATGATTTTAAATTTAAAAAAATCAAACTATAATTGCTGAAATGGTCAAAACTGACATCATAATGGCTTATGCTGGTTTTGAAAACTCAGGGGAAACCCAGATACTGAAATCAGAGTCAGGTTGACATCCTAGTGATAGTGGTTATTTCCAGTTTTTAAGAAAAGGTTATTTGACAGTCTGGCAGTGGTTCAGAAACTCTTTCATCTGTTTTCATGACTTCGACCCATCAAACCAATGACGGAAACATATCAATTAATCACCACTCTTCCAAGTCACCTTGCTGTATATCCTAGAACTCACCTGGTACAATCTTCCTCTACAAAATAACAAGTCACCCCATAGCTAGAACCAAATTTCTGCAGTCCCTGTGTCAAGCACTGCACTCTACAAAGCAAGCATTCAATAACATCCTCATGCTGTGTGAAAGAATAATTCTTAATTCCTTACTCCTCTCCCAGTGGATACTTGCAGGCTTACTGTATATTTAAGGTTTTCTATTATATCTGGTATGTTGCATTCATCACTTTCTTTCCACTCCCACTAAAATCACTTTAGTTAGGTTTTTGTCTAATTTCGTATCATCTAATTTCATTCTTTAACAAAAAAATTAAATCCCTATAATTTTCCAGAATTATAACTAGGAACATATAACTAGAACATACAGGTAGTTAGCTAGTTATGTTCTAATAACTAGAAAAAAATCCTTGCCTTCATGATGATTACATTCTACCCTCCAACCTCCTGTGGTATTTTTGAGGTTGCACACTTATATCTACAAGTTTAAGGCTAATTTTCAGACTGAGGTCAAGGTTTTGTCCCAACCTATGCCTTGCTAGGCTCTGCTAAGTTCTGCTTGTTCTTCCACGTACTCCTATACCATGGCAAATCCACTCCCACTGAAAGGTACCCTCTTCCTCATCCTTCACATGTACTCTTAAGAGGCTGTTAGTTTATGTTCACAACGGACTTCCAGAATAGAATGGAACTAGTAATACAAGTACTCTTTACACAATGAATACAATTAATATTTATTTCTTATTACCAAGAGGGAACCCCAGCAGGGAAAGGAACAGGCTGAAGAAAACAAAATCTTTACTCTAATTCATTTACTTTTATGCCTATTAAAATTCTGCCATTTTAAGATCCCTTCTGACAAAAATGTGTTCACAATTCAGAACCACCCAAACTCTTTGAGCAATTTCCTTAGTTCTCACATAAACAATGGCTCTCATTTCGCCCTACTGCTAGTCATCATCGCTTACAGGCAAATTTTGTCTCTACTCAACCAGAAGATAAAGCTAGATGAAGTAAATTGAATTAAGTAAGCTAAAGTAAACAAGAGAATAAGATGGCACAAAAAGTAAATATTGGCTTTATATGTTCATAAATAATTACCTTGCAGAACAAAAGGTAGATGGATTATCATCATCTACTTTTAAAATACATTTTCAAAAGTATTCTCATTAAATGCTGAATGTATACTTAAATTTAAGGCAGTGTATATATATGCGTGTATGTGAAAATGAGTACTAATACAGTAGCACAACAGATTTTTTTATCAGAATAATTTTAATCTGGAGTTTAATGCTCCCAGCTGAAGCAAATAAGTTATGTGGATAGAGATAAAAAGATCATATAGCAATGTAAGTTCCAACAGTGGACAAAGGATGGGAAGGAATGAAACAAGGTCATGGATGAGAAGGTGGAATGAATCAAGGCAGAAGAACTGTCATCTCACGTTTATAACTAAATAAATAAACAACTGAAAAATATCTCTGAACTGTAAGCTCAAATGTATTACAAAAAAACTATTTTGAATTACTTAGCATTTGAGACAATACCACTCAGTAGCCATTAAATACATTTTTATGAATAACTAACAAGAGATCTTGGGCCCTAAATGTTTCACTCTTAAGGAATTTCCAGATTCCTCTAGCGTTGTAACTCCCAAAATACATGCCAAGGTGCTCTGGGGTGCCATGGTGAACTCACATGGGTGCAACAGGATATTTTAAAATTTCAAGGCAAATACAGTAGTACTCAAGATCCATTAGACACCCCAGGAACCACTGGCTTGAGGTAGTTCACAGTGTTAACACTACATTCCTTTTGATGTCATTGTATCTTTTGGAAACTGGGCTTTGGGAGTTTCTGTGATGAAATGCAAAAATCACGTGAAAACCAAGGTGAAACAGAAAACGAGGGTGGTATGGTGATGGCGTCCACTCCAGCTCAAAGGTTTGAGAGGCTGTTTCATGGCCAACGCCATACTCTTGCCTATATTAAACTGTAGTGATTAAAAATAAAACAAATAATTTTAATTTATATGTTCTCTTTTTTTTTCTTACGGCTTTTAAGTTCTTACAACATAACATTTATTAAGTTATTTGGTGCTATTTAATGAACAGGATTGTTAGGTATTGCTTTTGGCCTAGAGGCACAATGAAAAAAATAACACTAAGGATTTGTATGTGGTGAACTGAGAAAGTTTGAGAACTTACACGATAGCCTCTAGAGTCTAGTGTATTTTTTTTTAAACTTAAGACACACACACCACACAATACATGCATACAGATCCCTCAAATACCATATACATCTTAATTTGCCTTCTGATACCAACAAGCACCACAACTATTTTCAGCTTTAATTTTTAAACTAGAGACTTGTGTCCCTTAGGCACAGTGGTTTTCCTGCCTAAAGGAAAGATGACTGTTAATAAGTCAAACCAAACATATGGTGTCAGCAATGATGCATGCAAAAAACTCAATTCATTCAATCATTAGATCTATCCAAAAGTATACAGGTTAAAAATTAATAAATTACTCTTCTAAAATATAGACTGAGCACCTTCTAAATGCAATATATAACAGCCCAGGAGACGTAAAAACTTTTATGCTGTTTATCATGCATTAGGAAACAGAATAACAAGGCTAGAAAATAGGATTTGCAGTTAGACAAATCTGGTCTGTCCCAGCATGACCTCTTACTATTGGTAAGACTTTTGAAAAGTTTTATGTGCTTGTTAGCTAGTTTATCTATTTTCTGGCCTGTTTATAGTCCTCTCATCTCTGTAATAGGGTTCATAAAAGTGTCCATCAGATAAGCTCATTATGACTGTAAATAAAATAATGCATATGAATGCACAGAACTATGTCTGACACTCAATAATTGGTGGCTATATATAGCATGTTATAGGGAAAATCGTCCTCCCAAAAATAATTTAAATCAATATGTTTCCATCACTCTTCTTAAAAGAGCAGCTTTATGTAAGGCTGATAAACTAATTAAAAATTATATTTCAATAAAAGTGATAAGAAAGAAAGGTTAATATATCAGAACAGCACAAACTACAAAAAGTAGACTCTTAAACCAAGTTTACTTCAATATGTTAATGCTGTAGTAAAAATATTTATTGAAAGGCAAATTAGAGTATTTTAATATTATGCCTGTCATCTTTTTTCTTAAAGCATATTCTTTGCATCTAATTGCCAGTGCCGTTGTCAAAACTTATTTTTGAAATTGTTGTACATTTCTTATTAAACTAAGTGCTTAAAGTATTATGTTGCCATCATATGGTGTATAAAAATGTATAATTGCTGATTCATTGTAACTATTATTTATTTTTAAATGAAAGTGCAAGAATACTTTCTGATACAACAAATTTGTTATCAAACTATTTTCTTATTCTTTTTTCTGCTGTCGCATAAAAATTGTCCCAGTTTGAGTTATAACTGCCAGTAGACGACCAGTCACAAGTGAGGCATTTCTCATTTGCCAGTCTTTGCTTATATTAAAACAACTTACAAATGCTTAATTTTTGTATCTAATCTCTGGTTATGAAAATGTTTATAAAGTTTACTTTTACCATAGAGATGCAATCCATTATGACAAAGGATTGCATAATAAACTCTGTTTTATAACATTAAAAAAAAGTAGAGATTCAGAGCAAAAAGTAATAAAACATTTGAAACTATTAAGTATCCTTTTCTTAAATATTCTACCTCTTGCTTCCAAAAGCCTGCCCTTGCTAGGTTTTCCTCCTTCTTGGTGCTTTCTTCTCCACTACCTCTTTGCTGACTCTATAGTAATTTCATTAAATAATGCAGAAAATAACTAATGGCAGGATTTACTAAAAATCATAAAGGAAATCTGGATAGGTAGAAAATAACTGTAACACAAAGCTTAATCGGAGAAATGCTACAAACAAGGGAAAGAAAAGTTGCATGGGACTCAAAGGAGGAAGAAGTTACTACTGACAGAGAAAACTAGGAAAGTCTCTTTAGAGGAGTTGCCCTTTCAGATGGGTCTTAGACATCAGGTAGGATTTGGATGTGCCCACAAAGGGAAGGATACATGAACCAGCAGGAAGAACAGGAACAAAGGATCAGAGGCAATAAGCATGGAAATGAACGAGGAACGGCAAGGAGTGAAATGGCTGAAATTTAGACTTCATCATGGAGGCGGGGAAAAAATGATATTAGAAATGCTATTTGAAGTCAAACTGTGGATGACTTTGGGTGTTCCCAGGGCTACGCCATCATCTCCTCTTCTCCACGGCATGAACTTCCACAGGGCTGGGTATCTTCCCAGTTTGATTGTCTTTATACCTCAGTGCTGAAGACATCACAAAAACACCTAGTGCTGAGAAAATACATTTTTAATTATTCAAGCTTTCTTGGTAATAAGCCAGGAAATCTTCTGTTCTGGTTCTATTTCTACCATTAAGAAGCTCTTTGAGCCTGAGAAATTAGCATTAGTTTTCCCTTCCAGATCAAGCTTGCTCATTGACCTGGTTGGTTGGTTGATGTGATTTTGATGAGTACTCAGGGTTTTAACTCTGTATAATTACCTTTCAAGAAGTTACTACTTTATATAATATACCCTAAAATCATAAAAAAAAAGATATGGTTTTGCCATTTGACATCCAAATGAATGACATTTCACTTCAAACTGTGGAGACTGTATTTAAGGACCCTCCTCAGTTTTTATTGTTGGAAAAAAAATATAGAATGTCTCTTCAAGAAAAGTGTTTGCCATATCTCTCAATTCCAAAATATACTTTTATATATTAATGTTCATAAAGTGATGAAGTCTTTCAATCATGAACAGAAGTCTATTTTTTATTGAAGAAATGTTTAGATCAATGATATGTCTTAAGAATTAAGGCACTGATGCAATGATTAACTGAAAAACTTTTTATTGAACAAATACTCCTTGAGTCCCTACCACATGTCCAAATACTATGTTAGGACACAAGGATACATTTTGGAAGAAAAAGACATTCCAATACAGTAGTAGAAGATTTCTATCTGGAGTAATCATGGAACTTTACGGGAGCAGAAACAGTCTCCCTGAGTCTCATGGTTTCAGTAGACATTCTGGAGCAGGTGATACTGATACAGTGAAAAGGACCCACAGGAGTTATCTATGTTAAGAAGAGGAATGTGCTTTTAGCCAGAGACAACTGTGTGAGCCACAGAAAAGAAGGTACTGAGCCACAATAAGATACCTGGAATGTAAAAATCATAGATGTAAGAGATGAGACTGGAATGAATGGCAAATGAATGACAGTCATTATGGCCCTGACTGTCATGCTAAAAAGTTCAGCCTTTAATTCTAAAAATGATGTGGATCCACTGATGGATGCCAAACGAGAATATCAACTGGAGAATAACACCATCATGAGGAGTATCACCACTGTCGATTACAAACTGATGGACAGGGATGGGCACGAGGCAACTGCTGCAATAATTCCGGCAAGTTGTGAAGATGTGGCTATTGAAACAAGGAATGAGATATTTATTTTATAAGGTAGAAAAGACGGAATTTCATTATTACTTGAGAGTGGACAATGAAAGGAATGAGAGAATAGAAGTTAAAACCTGAGTTATTTTCAAAGAGTAATTTAGGATCACATAACTTCTTAGTCAAATTCCCAAACAGGTAAAAAAAAAAAAAAATGAGTAAAACTCAATTATTAAGAACCCCAGGCTAGAGTCTCAGACTTGACCTTGCCAAGTTGAAGGATATCAGTCTAGTTCATTATCCTAGAAGACAAGGATCTTCCCTTGCTGGAATAAACCTGATTCCCACCCCAGGAGCAACAGGTCCACTGTATCTTTTTGAGAATATACATCCCAGAATCTAAGAAAGTAAAATAAATACAAAGGCTTCTCAATGGTTTGAAAGCTTTGAAGGAGTCTCCAAAGTGAATCATCAGAAGAGGGAGAGAAAAGATTCTAAGTGTAACTCAAAGCATCTATTCTTAAAAATTTACCAGGTGAGTGATGACTTTAGTGTGAACCTCAATGACTGCTCAATGCCAAACCACTTTTACTAAGCAACAATTATGTACCAAGAGTCATGTTCTACTTATCTCTGGCCCAGCTTCCCCATCTATGAAACTGGAAATAAGAGGACCTATTTGTTAGCATTACTGTGGTATTTAAATTACAAAGATCGCTTTGATAAATTGATAAATGTAAGGAATTTTCACTATCACTACTCTTAACATTTAGTTTGGCATATATGACCTTTCCTAATTTGTCTGCTGCCTCCCTCTCACCACCTCCTTCCTCACACATTGTGCTCGTTAGCTAGGTCAGACTACTTGAAGCCCACATGGTATCTTCTTACCTCTATGTTATGGCTAGGGTCAGTCCCCTCGTTGACTTTGTTTTAGCACCTGACACTTTCCTATCAGATCACTTAAGCAGACTAAATAATTATCTCCATGATTATTTTGAAACAAATATCTTTATGCCACACCAGACTCTAAAAGTCCATAAGAGCAAAGATCAACCCATTTTGATCACGCCTAAATCTCTCTGCTTATCACGTGCATTAATAAATTTTCTTAGGCAATATCTTATGCTTCTCGAGTCCTCAAGTTTTAAAACTGCACTTTAAGTAAAATAAACAAAAATATTAAGTAGCACTTGAGCCCTTAATGACAGTTTCTGTGTTCCTCACAAGAAGACCACAGTAAGAGAGACATCTGGTTTCCTTTTGACTTCACTAGGCCTCAAGGACTCCAATCACTTCTTACTTTCAAGGACTTTACAAACCCATTCATCAATTTCTCTATGACTGGGATCTACCTTATTTCTACTTTTCTAATTATCAGTTCCCCAATACCTTATTCTCATCCCCTCCATTGTTCTCATCACAGTGTTACAATCTACAGGCAATGGAAAAGATAGATGTTCTGGGAAGATAAACTTAGCTTGATACACCTGAGAACTGGAGGAGGCAAAGAATAGAGCTAGCTAAGAGGCTATAATACCAAAACGGCCATGTAAAAAAGTGCTGTCTCTGTTCTGTGGAAGTGGGAAAAGAGAGGCATATTTACTATCTGACTTGGGGACTGGTGACATATGAGGGCCAAAAGAGAAAAGATGGCAGAGGTTTTAAGTATAAATAACTGGGGGTAAGGTATCTAGAATGTCCAGTGAATGTGAAAAAATGCCTAAGTTAGAAATACAAATAGCATAGTTTACTATTTATCATTAAGTGGGGCAAATGTGGATACACTGTATTTCTTTTTTGTTGCTTTTCTTTTCTATCTATCTTCCAACTTTGCTACATTGAGCACATATCACTTTACTAATAGAAAAAATCAATTCTGTTTTCAAGTAAATTTTGTTATGGATATACTCACCTGCAGTGTAGTAAGATATTGTACAGGAGATGTTCAGCAGGAAGATGGAATTGTACGCCTGACGCTCATGAGTAGTCAAGGGTATAGGCATAGTTTCAAAGTCATCTGCATAAAGGTTAAAGCCCTGGGAATGCATGAGATCCTCAAGGGAAGGAGCCTGAATTAGAGGGCCAGAGGATGAAATTGTGTCTCATGCTGTGCAATGCTGACACACTCACAGGGAATGACTGGTGCTACATAAGAGCACGGGAAAGATCACACCAGCCCTGAGGCTTCATCCAGCCTCAGATTTAGTCTCAAGAGAATCGGAGGATGTGGTGTGGACAAGATCTCTGCACCATGAGAGTGTTTTGAAGTTACATCTGTCAATGTTCTTTACCTACTGTTACAGTGGTTTGTTTTTGTGTCATCATGCTGATGAAACTGGGATCAAGAATCAAGTCTTATTACTATTCTTCCTTGGTTTCCCCTCACTAAGTACTTTCACATACCAGGCACTCTTTATATACGTACATATATTTGCTGAAGAGAGCAATCACACATATAGAGCTACTTCTTCCTATCCCCTCCACTCTCAGACACCTTAGCTTTCCTTGGTCAGGCTGCTACTTGCTTTTCTATTGGACCAGTCCTCTAAAACCCAGATGACATGACATGTTCTGCCTTGAGGTGCCTTCTCCACATATCCCTCATTACCACTTTGAAAGTTCACCATTTTTGTCCAATGTACACATTATTTACCTGTAAGCACAGAACATGTTATTGTACTTTGCATTTAGAAAATCTGTCATTAGCTAGGCTAGAAACAAGGCAATAAACTGCCCGGTGGAGCATGACTCAGACTCAACATGCATTTTGGGGGGCTTTTGACACACTCATCACCAAATTTAGCTCTATCTACATTCCTAGACCTATTATCTTGACATTTAAGAGTCATCTTGTAAAACTCCTTGGAGAAATACAGTCTTTTAGAAATAGGTACTGAAGAGATAGTCAAGTCCAAATCCTATCTTCAGCTGAATTTCACAACCTGAAAGCACTTTACAAACTCTAACAACATACCACTGTGACCCAAATAAGTGTCAGAGTTGCTGGTGTGAAGAGTTAGTTACCCAAGGACTCCAGACACGGGGCCCAGACTGCCTTCATCCTGTTACTTTGTCTGTGGGACAGTTAATGTATTCCTGTGCTGTCTTGTCACATGGCTTGGGGGAGTAAGTTAGTATAGATGTGCCTTGAGTGGAAGTATTTGTCTTACAGGGTAGACCTTATTTGAAGTATTTAGAGGCATTTGTTATTTAGCAGAGCTCTGCAGTGAAACTTTTACATGGTAAAGAAACACTCTCTAAATTGTCTGCCAACTTAATTTATTTTCTACTATCGCAATATAAAACTAGAGTTTGGTTTTCTGATTACCAACAGACTGGGTTATCTCACTCAAATCAGTAAGCTGAAGCTGAACAGACCGACTGTTCCTGTTCTCCTCTGCCACTTATGATCTCAGGTAAGTCTCTTACCTCTAACATTTTTTATCTTTGTTTTAAATAAAAAGTGGGTTTAGCACCATCTGCTTGTGTACACCCTTAGCAATGCTGGGAAGATCAAGTGGAAAAATGTACGTGAAAATAGTCTGTAATAATAACAATTACAACAACAAGAATAATATCTAACACTCATTCAGCATTTATTATGTTTCAGGCACAGCTTTTTATAAATTAATTCATTTAATTCTTCTAAAAATTCTAAGATACAGATATTGTTATTATCCCCATTTTACAGACAGAAAAATCAAGGCACAGAGGCTAAGTAACTCACACAAGTCACAAAGCTAGTCAGTAAAGAAGCTGGAATAAATGACCATGTGCTACCTATACCCTGAGCATAGTGATAATATAACATTTGGCTTACAGAGACCACAAAAGAGTTTCTAAGTATCACAGGAAAATTAAATAATCATCATTTTATAGATGAGGCAATTGAGGTTCGGCAAGTTTTCACAGTTTGCCCAATTATATTTTCAGAATACCTATAATTTAGAATATATTTAAGTTATGTCTGAAGTACTGTGTTTTTAAATTGAGTAAAGTAGAGCAAATCTGTTGAAAACAGATTCAATGATCAATTTTAAATTTAATGGCCTAACCAGTTACTATACTGTGAACTTATAGATTAAATATGCCTGGACATTTATAAGAATAAGGGTTTAAGAAATATTAGCAACTATCCCTATAAATGTCCCAATGCCTGCATCAGAGTCCCATAGCACAGCAAGAGTTCTAGACAAAATAGTATAGCTTTTTTTTTTAAAATGTGTATGAGCAATTATAGTCACTGGATTTGGAGGGTAATAAAAAAGTTGAGTCTCAAATGGGAACTTTTTGTTTTCCTTTTCCCTAATTGACCTATTAATTAAAAAAAAAACTTATACATTCACATCCTAATCAAGATCAAATTTTCAGAAATAGGTTTTTATTCATTTCTTTTTCTGTACACACAAGTGATACTTACTAATATCAGAAATCCAGTTAGAAATAGAAAGGAGAAGGCAAGGTTAACCCACCTACTAATGAAACAACACCTTTAAAAAGGAAGAAGGCATAATCCCTGTGGGCCAGCTGTGTGCCAGGCACTCACAGGCCAGCAAGTACAGACAACATGGCTTGATTCTGAGTCAAACAGAACTGGGTCAAATCTGGCTCTTCTATTAGCTGGGTGGCCTCAGGCAAATTACTTCATTTCTCTGACTCTATCAAGAGCCTCTGAACACACAGAGGACCCAGCTGACCCTCTGGGGTGAAATCACTGGAATCCAGGCCAACTGCTATCCCCACGGGGTTTGATGGGATTTATCACCTTGTTTCAAGGTCTATTTCACAAGACCCTAGACTTTTTGAAGTCTTTCAAGACCATACTGGCCAATCTACATGGCTACAAGAGATATATCATAGGAATTTAGTGGATAAATAGGGCTCCATTCGGCACTGAACCAAATGAACATCAAGAGTCTAGCTGAGCCAATATTTCCTAATAAAAGGTATATATGATATCCTATCAGAACAGTACAGGTTCTCTCTATCTCACTGAACACCCACAACCTTCTCAAAGCAAGCCCCACTAACCTCCACTACCTGTTCTCTCCAGATACACACCAGAGTTGAACACTAGGGAGGGAGAGATGCATTCTTATCTGTGGACAGACAGGCTGTGATTTAAAGGTATTATAAGGTAGGTACACCTGGCTGACTGGAGTCTGAGTGGGCAGTTGAGGCTGGATTTCACATGAACTCATAACCCATAGGGCTCCCTATGAAGCTTAAACCATGAAAAGTGGAGCACATGCATGCTCCAACCATTTCCCACAGTGGCCTGGCTTTCACCCAATTCACTGTGCCTGTTGTCCAACCTGTAATTCAGCTGATAGGGCTTTTGGGCTTGAGGCTGCTAAAGACAGGTTACCACTAAGCATTAGACCTCTGGGAAAAACAATCTCCTCTACTGAGATGTTGAGCATAACACCACCACCACAGTATCTGTAGAATGAACGTCCCAAGACTCCAGATTTCTAATTTATACAGACTTCTGTGACTATAGCCTCCACAGCAACTTCAGTCTACAAACACGGCTACCAAAGTGCTTTCAAGCTTGAGAGTTAAACTGCTCCTGAAAGTATGCTGTAAAATAGCAAAGCTGAAAATGGTGATAACCTGGGGACAAAATATATTGTCATATTGGAATCATTATTAGGAATTAATAATCCCTTGTATATCATATCGTTCTTGCCTAGCATTTATACGGGCTCAAAAACTGGTAGCTAGTGTAATAGTAATCCTTGCAGATTTCTTAGGAACAGGCATGATCATCTTCAGCTAACACTGTTGGTTGCTTATCTGCCATTTATTGAGACAAAGCATTCTCCCTGTTTACAAGTAAGGAAACTAAAACAAGGAGGTTAGAGAACTTACCTAAGATCACCTGCTACATATGGAGTAAAATAAGGATCCAGATGGAGGCAGTTCAACTCTGGAATTTGGGCAATTAATCACTACACCCTTCCATCTCCTCTGTTTATATGAGGAGACATAATCCACAGACATAGAACTTGTCTGCTGTCATACTGTTACTTGGATTATACATAAAAGTCCAAATTACAGCTACATCCCCTTTTAAACAGCAAGCTATTTCTAAATCTGAATCCTGAAGATTTTCATGCAGCCAGAAGAGTTTTCAGACATTATGACACACAGTAACAAAGTACACAGACACAGCATTTTTGTAGATGAAAAGCCCCATCCAACAGTAGCTGATAACATCTCCTGGTCTCTGATAACCTCCTTGCTACTAGAGCAGATGAAAATGACTCCAAATGCATGAATCTGCTCATCTGTTTACTTGCAAAAAGAATAAGGCTCATGATTAAAAAGACATGACAGTCCCCACACCACAAATGCCCTTTCAAAAATTTTCCACATTTGTTCTGGCTTCAAGCCATTATAAAGTGTTTCCAATTAGACGTATCAGCTAAAATGAACCCATTTTCTGAAACAGAAGTGGGTAGTTTGGGTCTAGTACTTATAAAGCGTGGTTCCTGGTGTCACAGACCATGAAACAGACATGAAATAAGACTGTTTGAAGTTATTCCCACAGAGAATCCCAGATCTTTAAACTTCTGAGCAAGAAGATCCCTGACCCTTGACCAACTCCTTTCCACTTAATAGTGATGCAACTGAGCTGAAGAGACTGGTCCAAAGTCACTGAGCAGGTTAGTTAGTGGCAGGACTAAAATCTATAATGAGGAGTTGGTCATGCCCAGATTGCAAACAGCCTAGTCCAAGGAGTCACACTTAACTTCTGGTACAAACCTGTGGAGTCAAATTCTGATTCTGAATATTGTAAAAACAAACAAAAAAACTCTCATTTTCCAGATCTCTCAATGAAAACTTTAGGGCCAAATAAAGAAATCATAAAGCTATCATAGACCCTTACATAAAAATGGCTTAAAAAATATATACACAACCTCGTTTTGATAGAAGAGAGAGAGCCAGAGAGAAAGAAATACAGAAAGAGAAGGAGAAACAATACTTTGCCCCTGACATATACACACAAAAGTACTTGGCTTCTTGAAAGGGGGGAAAAAAATCTCAAACTCCTTTGTCTTCAGGGCAGAGAGAAAGGTGACAAAATTTGGAACACAGTGAGAGACTGAAGACAAGAATGTTTAAACTCCAGCTAGCCTGGAACTATTCCCGTTTCCTCTATGAACCAGCCTAGGGGCTTCCCCTCGGTTGGCCCCTGCACGGAAGGACGTGCGTGACACCCGGCTGCGTCATTGGCAGAAATGCCCGCGCCCAGAAAACGAGCTGGAGTGGAGAACAAAATGCAATTGCAGACAATCTCCCTCTGGTTCCCCTGAGGAGGCCTGCTCTGGGCGGAGAGATCCCAGGGGAATGTGCGGGAAGGAGCTAAAGCAATAGCCCCAAAGCGCCAGCGAATGCACTTGAAGTTTCAGCTGGGGCGAGAAACGTTTTTCTTTTCTTTGAAACTAAGTTTCCAACCCACCAGGAAAAATTTCCTCGCGACCTGGTGACTTTGATCTCACGCTTGGCCACAAGCCGCTGCCTCGAGACTGGAAACTGGCTGCGAGGCGCTCTCACCGGGTACCCTGACCCCCTCCCGGAGCGCTCACCTGCGATATCCCACAGCTGCAGGCGGACCACGGTCTCCGGGTCCCAGTGGAGCACCTTCAGCGCGAAGTCCACGCCGATGGTGGCCCGGTAGTGCGAGGAGAAGTTCTGGTGCACGTAGCGCTTGATGATGCTGGTCTTCCCCACGCCCAGGTCGCCAATCACCAGCAACTTGTACAGGTGCTCCTTGTGCGGGGCCTGCATGCTGGCGGGCGGCCCGCCGTGCCGAGCCTGCCCAGGGAAGCGCAGCCCGGGTGCGGCGCACGAGAGAGACTCGGGGAGCGCTAGCGTGGGTGCAAAGGAGAGGCGGCGGCGGCTGGGCGGGGGCCGGGGGCGGAACTCCTCCCCTAGGGGTTAATCCTCCTTCCTACTCCGCGCTCTTGGAGAGGGGAGGAGACAGGAGCAAGTCCCGGGACTGGCAGCTCAAAGGGGCTCGCGTGTAGTTGCCTGTTGCAGCACTTACTTGTCCAGCGCTTTAGTTTCCGAAGAGCTGTTTTCGCCTGTGATCCTGGTCACAAGCTTGTGAGGTGTGGATCTTATTTTCCACGTTTTGCCTGCAGAGAAAGCTGACCGTGAAGTACTCTGCAGGAGATGGCCGGTGAAGGGCCCCGCTGAACCCAAGTATGAAGTCACAGGGCTCCCAACCACCCCACACTGTAGAGAGAAAATGCAGGATCAGGAAGCCTAAGACTGGCTGGGTGCCCTGGTTCCTGCGTGCCCTGGTTTTTTAGTCGAGGGACCATAAGTAAGTCATTTGAGCTCCCCCAGCCTGTTCTTTCTCAATGAATGGCAATGCTGACCTCTCAGCAGCTTGGAGGTTTGATCACTGAGCACCTTCACATGCTTTCAACTGGTAATCAGTTAACAAGGAGGACGATTGGGCTGAAAAGGCCAAAGGCACTTGTGACTTTCAGCCTCTTCTCATACCCTAAAAAGTCAGCTGCACAGAGACAATTTTAACAATCCATCAGATTATTACAAATAATAATGGCAAACATTTATTGAGCACTTGCTATATGCCAGAGGGTTTAAAAATGATGTCTTTTAATCATCCCAGCTGTCTTAATGATAGATACCATATTTCCTCCTGTTTTACAAATGAGGACGCTAAGGGCTAGACATTTTAAATAATGTACCCACAGTCAAATGGTTAAGAAAAAAGCCAAATTCAAACTTGGTCTCTAGGTTGCCAGAGTTTTTTTTTGTTTTTTGTTTTTGGTTTTTTTTTTTCATTCATTTGATCAATACACATTGAGTACCTACCATGCACCATGCACAGTTCTGTGTCCTTGGGATGATACAGAAATTGGAATGCAGACGATGACTACGGGCCTCAAAACAATTTGCTTTCTCATGGGTGGAGACAGACAAGACAAACAAATGAAGTACAATTTGCAATATATTAGTTGGTAACAAAATAAGGCAGGAAAGGGGATGTGACGAGATTGTATGGGGTTTGGCCTTTAGATAGGGTGCCAGGGAAGGTCTCAGTAAGGAGACAATTTAGTAAAGACATAAAGAAAATGAGAAATTGGACATTCAGGCGTAGGGGGTGAACAGTTTATACCAAAAGGAGCTATTTTATACCTGAATGTGCTGTGAATGGAGCTTGGTCCACATTCTATCATTTCATCTTCTCAATTGCTTTATGAAGTGGGTTATTTTTCTTCAATTTATAAATAAGGAAGCCAGGATTAAGAGCAGCTTTCTCAAGGGCACACATAACTAGTAAGTGTTATTAGTGAGACTCAAACACAGGCCTGTGTGAAAGGAAGAAGGGAGGTTTGACAAGGCCATTGTCTTTCTGCTTCCCTCTTCTTGCCTGACACACCCTAAACTTTAGCCTCCACGTGCCCGGAACAAGCAGAGGGATGCCCTAGGTGTGTGACTGGGATAAGTCACATAACCTCTCTGAGCCTTGATTTCTACATCAACAAAAGAGAGTGATAATACCTGCTTTATAAAGTTGTTGATAGGTCGGGAGCGGGGGTTCACGCCTGTAATCTCAGCACTTTGGGAGGCTGAGGCTGACGGATCACTTGAAGTCAGGAGTTCGATACCAGCCAGGCCAACATGATGAAACCCCGTCTCTACTAAGAATACAAAAATAGCTAGGCGTGGCAGTGGGCCCCTATAATCCCAGCTACTTGGGATTCTGAGGCAGGAGAATCACTTGAACCCAGGAGGCAGAGGTTGCAGTGAGCCGAAATCACACCATTGTACTCCAGCCTGGTCAACAGCAAGAATCTATCTCAAAAAAATTAAAAAAATAAAAAATAAAAATAAATAAAAATAAAGTTCATTGATAAAACGTCAGGTCCATAGTAGGTGGTAAATAAATAGTAGCTATTAATATGAAATGATGGGTAAGCTTTAAATTCTCTCCACAAGCGCTGTGCTGTGCAGCTTCATCTTTCCTCAGAGAGTAACTCAGAAGCTTTGCTCAGAATGAACACTAAGTGATGGTGTGTAGAACTGTACACGTTTGTGTTTTATTGAAATGCTTAGCTGGGTAGGCCTCATTTACTGGTTTCCACCCACACAGGGACACACCAAGCAGGTTATATCTAACAAGTGAGACAGATATTCTACCTGCGTAAAGCATCAGCCAACACTGTCACCTCACTTCCCTGGGAGGAATTTGGGAGCCCAAGATGCTTAAGCCATTTTAAATGCCTGCAGAATTAGGGAGGATGACAAAATGAGGCCTTTGCCAGCTCTAAAGTCCTAGGTCTGTACATCTGAGAGACAGGTTTTGTCTGGACAATGAGCTGCTGGGCTAGAAACAAGGCAGGAGTTTGAGACATCTTGTGGGCCAGCCCTCGGTGTTAAAGGCAGCCCAACTTTCTCAATGGCCCAGACTGTTTTCCCAGGCCTGGTCCAGGCAGAGTCATCCTCACCCTTATCTGGTGTCCTCTTTTGATCAACAGTGTATTGCCACATCAGACATTTAGACTTATGACAAAGGACAGTCAGAACAAAGTTCAGGAATTTTGGGTCCTGAAGCTGATAAAATTGGAGGAAGGAGATCTTTAAGCAAAAGAATACAAATACAAAACCAAAAAGTATATTATTAGATCTAGGGCCTTAAAAGGGGTCCTGAAGCTTCAGTTTTATTGCCTCCCTAGGGGTGGGAGATCCCTCTCAGGGACAGCAGCCAACCCTGGTGAGCAAGCTCCCTGGCCAGGCAGGAAGTATGTGCAGTATTTCCAGCAGTACTCATTTAGGTCTCATGATCATTCTTCACGGTGGGAAGAAATTATTCTCGGTTTATATTTTTAAGACTTTTAGACTAAAGTAGCTTGGTAAGCACCCCAGTCTAGCAGTTCAGTAAAATATTTGTAAAAGAAGCCTAGGTCTCTGAACCTTAAAGTCCCCTGGGTAAAATGAGGGAGTTGGGTTGCAAGATCTCTGGAAAGTCCTTTGGACTCTCAAATTTCAGAATTCTGAGTCCTGTAGACACCATCTGGTAGGAGTGACACCCTAGCTGATTCTAGTCATCCCACAATAGCACCATTGCCCAAGAGGTGACATTTTCTCTCCTCTTTTTAGGTTTAGAAGAAAGGCCGTCTCAAAGCAAACATGATGCCATAATTCTTCTCTGGTTTCATGGCACTATTCTTTCCTCTGCTGCTGCACATTTTCCCACCAGACAAAGGCAATCCAAGCTCTTTTTTTTTTTTGGAGGGTAAACCTTCCTGTGCTCCCCTGCCTGCTTTGAACTTAGTTTCTACTCTCAGAACCAGGCTGCAGACAGGGAGCCAGGGAGAAACTATAAACTGGATCAGGCCAGACATTGAATAGATGGAAAGGATATTATCAAGCAGGTAGACCATTCTTGTCTCCTCTTTCATTCAACCCCATCTCCTGCAATTATGATGCTTCTTAAGAACCAGTCTTCCCCAACCTGAACATATACCTGCTCAGATGCCTTAGGATCAGGAAGATCTTAGCTTTTTCCTGACACAGCTTCCAAAAGAGCCAGTGCATCCTCCCTCTGGAGAGAACAGCTGTGTCATTCTTTCCCATCCCAGCAACCACACGGCACCACGGAAACCTGTTCTCCACAGTAACTCTAAAGCATCTCTGATGATCTTTTAAAAAGCTTACTACCCTCAAATTGCTAAACCACAGCATCTCACCAGCGTCAGGGAGGGAGATGACTCAAGTTTGTAAAGGGTGTGTGAGACCACAGTGTTCAGAATTCAAGCCTAGAACAATATTCCAGAAGGCACCGCATTAGGTTTCTCTGAGTCTCCATTCCCTTTCTGTCCAATGTGAATATCTATTCTAATATTTACGAAATGGAAAAACTAATTACAATGATTGCAAATTGCTTTGCAAATTTAAACTTGAAGGGACAAATCCTCATGTTTCTCTCCTAGGGCTGCTGTATTTGGTAAGTCCCTGTGAAGTTATATTATTTGCTTTTGCCATTAAGAGAGCCATGGGGAGTTATTCATTAGCTTATGTATGCTTTTAATTATTACTCTGAAGAAATATTTAAATGACTGCAAGATGAGGTCCCAAGGGCTTCTGCTATAGAAAAGGTATTCTAATATTTCTTAGATTAATACAAGAAATATATCTTAAAACAGATGAACTTTATTCTGCAAAAGGCCTGGAAGAAATGACCATACATTTTATCATCCAAATTATGATTCTTGAGAATGAAAGGGTAATTACAAGTAATTACACCAAACAAAGGCAACAAGACAGGGCTTTCCTAAATAATATTCATTCCCAAAGAAGAGAGAGAAGTTGGAGCTCTCAAATCAGATCTACAGCTACAGGGGCTTTGGAAAATTCTCCTAAACCACAATTTCAATAAATACGTCTGCCAAGTTAAAGTTGCAGCTTATTTGTCTCTTGTCTTCGAAAAGTTCTCTCTTTACCCAGTAGGCTTGTCTGAAACCTGTGCTAACTTGCAACGGAGTCATCTAGTATTGATTCAGGATTGCAGCAACTTTTGGGTTATTTAGAGAGAAGCCAAGAGGGATTCTGTATGGGATGTGCTTGAAATAAATACTCCAGTCTATGAGAAATTTGTTGCTAGATTTTTTTTTCCAGAAAGAAAGACTACAATAGGATATTTACGCATTATCATGAGAAACTGATTGTAAGTATATTTTTAACCCACCTGTAGTATGAATCAAGAAAACTAGATTATGCCCTAAACCATTTCAGCAGTATATTTATCACCAACTAAAATTACGTGCCTTAGCTGCACCAAACAGGCATGGCTGAATTAAGGCTTGTTTTTCTACTAACCCACCTAACATGGATGAGTGGAAATGAGCTAAGGAATGGCCAAAAGACAAGCATCTGAGAACATGGAGGAAAATGATTCTTTATGTACTAGAATTTCAACTTCCTTATACTGGGAGCCTACAACAAGGTAAGCCCTTTATCTTGGTAAGTTTATTTGATCTTTACAAGCACTCTGTGGCAAGTTCTTCACTTTATAATGAGGAAAATAGGGCTCAAAAATTTAAATATTTTTTCCAAAGTCACAGATATGAAGTGACAGAATGAGAATCATAACCCCTAATTCCTAAATCTGTGCTTTTTTGACTATATTACATTCCCTTAGCATGTCATAAATTCCAGGTCCAGACTTCTATGGTAGCTTTGTTTCTGCTATGCTAATAAATATTCAGGCCATAAAGAAAAGAGAGAGATTCGATTTCTATTTCATAAAGTTCTAACTATGTACAGAAACAGCCAATATAAGAAGAAAAGAAAAAATCTATGATTCAATGATAAAAGGATATATCCCATAATCTCTCATCAACTCAGGCAAAAAGTCAACACAGGTAAAAGTGGCATGCTGTGCATTTGTGGGAGGGGTCTGACCCAGTGCACATAGAGAGCATATACCAAGGAGTCTGCTCCTGTTGCTCTTGGAGAAGGCGCTAGGATAGTACTGAGGCTGTCTAGTAAATGAACTCCTAGTCCATAACAGGTGAGGACACAGGGACTTGTAAGCTCTAGCTGAGAAGGTTAACACAAGAAAATTACTGACAGACCACCACAGCATCAGCGAAGAAATATGTGTGTACAAAGGACTGTAACAGACATTTTTGAAGATCAGGGTCAGAAGAAGGGTCTCACGTTTATCTCAAAGAGTATATAAGATATAAGCCCTTACCATCAAAATGCTTCCATTCTGGTTAAAGCATCAGCATGTATACACATGGCCCTCTGCCTTCCACTCTGACCCTCTTCTCAGACGCCTTCTCTGGAAACTTCCCTTCTTTTCTGTCCATCCACTGAAGTTTGCTATTCCTCATCTTTGGGATTATGACTTTCCCTGCTTGAGCTCATCCACTCCTGTGACAAGAGGGAAAATGGGGTTAGGGAATTTGGCAATCTGGAATCAGGCAAACTTACCTGATGTCATATTCAGGTTCTACCACTACCCAGTCACAAGAACTTCATAAAGTAGTTTAACTTCTGAAAGCCTAACCCTTCATGTGTAAAATGAGGATAATAATTTTAACCTCACAACTTTTTGAGAAGACTAAATAAAATTCTATGAAGTGCTTAGCATAGTGCTTAGCCTAGGATATGCACTGAAAAGAACATGTTGTTGAACTACCAAATGTCTGCTGATGATTTCTATATCTGTATTTAAAACACAACCTTACTCCTGCATTGCATACCCTTGTCCCAACTGCCTGTTGGGCATTTCTACCAGGCTTTCTGGCAGACGGTTTCAATGCAACATGTGCAAAACTGAACTCATTATCTACTCTAACAGACATGTTCCCTTTCCTGTATTCCTGGTTTTTGGTCATGGTTCCACCCTCGCTGAAGTCTACCAAGCCCCAAAACTCAGTCACTCTTGATTCCTCTCTCTTTGTGACCCTTACAACCTATCAGCCTGAGTCCTCTGATTCTATTTCAGACAAATTGATGGCATTTCCAATGCTCCACAAAATTACTATTATAACAAAAAGGTGAATGTCTATGAATTATTATTGTAGAGAAAGGATCTTTAAATATTATGTGAAAAGCAGAAATAATAATAGGAAAAAATGTCTAGACATTAACAATCACCAGAAGCAAGATAAATTATACATGCAGGATGAGAAAAATTTTGCAACATTTAAGACAGGCAAAAGGAAATATATCTTATGTTAATTTGTTCTAATAAATGATTTTAAAACACTAAATTAGATAGAGAAGGACATAAATAAGCAATTGACCACAGAAGACAAAAAAACAATTATGTGAAAAGTAGGATAGTAATAAAAGTATGAAAATTAAGGAATAATGTAATACTATTTTTTACTTTTAAAATTGACAAATATATTTTAATACTAAAAATATCCAATTTTGATGAGAATGCAAAAAAATGGATACTATCATATGATGCTGGTGGGACTCAGGAAAAGCTGTTAAACGGAAATGTGGCTATATGTATCAAAAACTTAAAATGCATGTGCCCTTTGTTAATAATTCTATTTATAGGAATTTGTGGTAAAGAAATTATTAAAGATGTATGTAACTATTTAGCTTTAGGAATTCCAATTGCAGTGTTGCTTATAAAAACAAAAAATCAGAACTCCTTAAACAGACATGAGGTTAAATATTGTAATGCTGTACATCTGTGCTGGCACATTATTCAGCCTTTATAAACAATGTTAAATAAAATATTGCAGCTGGAAAAATGTTCACAATTTTTTACGACATTTTTAAATGGGAGGGCAACAAATCGCAAAAAGTTACAGTCCCCAATTTAGCATCAAATACATAATTTCCATTTTACACACACACACACAAATACACATACATTGTTGATGGAAAAAAGTACAGACAATTATGTATCCACATAATAGAGTTTGTCTCTGGATAGTGAGATTACTGCTTCTTTTTTTATATATTTTCCTGCTTTTCTATATTTGAATTTTTTTTGTATTTCATTTCTATGAAAACATTATTGACATCAAAAGAAGAAAACATTAAACTCAAATGTGTACTGAATAGGTCTTGGATGAGGATTTCCAGTGGCTCCTGTTCCAGGTTTCAACATGCAATGTATAGTGACAAAGTTTCCTGTCTGGCCACGAAGTGCTGGGTATCAGTGTTTTAGGTTTCAGTATTTTTCTAGCTGACCTTTCTCATTCTGATCACACAAATCTTATCAGTGCCGAGATGTGTGCCCTCCTAAGGGAACCAACGCACTATTTCATGGGTGGCACGATCAGGCTGACACTCCAAAACCAGTTAGACAAGGTACTCATGCTGTCCTGGAGTGACTGCCACAGTAGCCCTGGCTCAGCTTGTGAGGACAAGCTCCGTGTGCCTGAAAGGGAACTGACTGTCTCTCCTCAATTTGAATTAAAATTCCCAGCGGGGTCACCAATATCCAAACCTTGATATCATCTTCACTTCTTTTCTGCCTGTGCCCTACTTTTCCACTTGCAAATTCTTCTCTCCAGTGTCTTTCATTCACGCTGTAATTTCAGTCCCTCTTAATATATCAACAAGCAGTTGTTTCCTGAGGACATCTTCCTGATTCAGTTTCCCTTGCTTTGTCCTATCCCTCACCAACCCCAGATCAATCTTCAGAAATAAATTACTACAAGCTAGGCATGTTGGTATCGCCTGTAGTCCCAACTACTAGGAGGCTGAATTGGCAGGTTCACTTTAGCTCAGGAGTTCAAGCCCAGACTGGGCAACATAGCAAGATCCTGCCTCTAAAAAGTAAAATAAAATAGATACTACTGCAATAGGACACTCTTCTTATCACAACCTCTGAACTTATGTGTGAGAGGAATACATTGATTTGTTTAACATTTTGATGAGCTGAGTTTTCTGTTGATGCAGCCAAACCCTAATCTTAAATGATAAATCTTCTTAAGTCTGAAAGAAGTCATGTCTCTGCTTAGCATGCCTGTAAAATAGCAGTTTATATGTATACAATTACATCATTCTACCTCTCTCCAGCATTCTTTTTGTAGATTTTGTCTCCTCCTCTTTGACTCTGCCCATGAAAAGAGAGGGATATACTCTACCAGCACATGGTGCAGCCTGCTTCACAATACTGCGTGATCAAGAAATGTTCCATACTTGTTTACGCCAGGCTGTATTTAATGTCCTGACTTGCATAGAAACTCAGTAAGTCTTTTAATGACAATGAAACATATGAATCATGTAAGACCATGACTTATGTTATTGCCAACAATTTTGAGCCTGAAATGCAGTAAGCTACCTGGTGTTTTGTTTTATTTATTTTATTTTTATTATTATTATTTTTTTTACAAGAGGCTTGAGCATTGCTACTGGCATCCACATAAAGCAATGGGAAGATGAGGCACAAAGACTGCTATCGTGAAAGTTATCGGGCCGCATATCCCATCCTGACTCTATCACTAATTTCAGAGTCATCCTGATCCCTTAACTTCACACACGCTGTTAACCTCCTTGGGGTATCTTCTCTAAATTGATAGCACCTTCTCAAAAACAATCAGGTCATATGCATGACGGGTCTTAAAGACAGACATAATTATCCAACAACTAGTGAGTACCTTTTAAACACTTGTTCCTCTTTTAAGAATCTATCCAAAATAAATAATCAGGCAGTCTTTTCAAGATTTACATGCAAGATATTTAAAGCAGAATTATTTTTAGTAGCAATCTAAGTATTTATCAATATAAACTGATTGTATAGACAATGTCATATCCATAAAATTTAATATTTTATAGCCATTAAATGTCATGTTTATGAAGAATATTAATGGAATGAATATTCAAGCTATTATATTATTTGGGAAAAAGCAAAATATAAAATTACATATATATGTGCATATATATATAAATTATCCAGATTTCTTAAATATATGTACATAATTATACATATAACTAGAAGAAACATTTTTCTTCTTTATACTTTTCTAAATTATCTAGGATATATATGTATTGGTTTTAAAATCAATGAAATTACATAATTATTTTCAAAATCTTTCAGGATTTACTATTTATTTTTATTTATTTTTGATATTTTGAAATTTCACAGTTAGCATACCTTGGTTTAAGTCACCAAGTGGTCTTTTCCATCTGGATACAGATGCCTTGCATTTATTAGAAGCATTCTTGCATTACTTGTTTGATAATTTAATCTCTCTTATTTGTTCTCAATCTCTCAAAAATTTTAAAGTCTAACTCCAGGACAACACTAAGACGTTTTAAACAATGTTTCATTCTTTTTGTCTCTATATTCTACTTTCTGGAAGATTTGCTCATCTTGGTTTACAAAGTCTTTCACTGAAAGCTTTTTATTAGCAGCCTGATTTTGAAGAGATATTTATATCTATTTATCTACTTTTAAAAAACATGCTAGGTTCCCAAAACATAAATATACAGCTTAATCAATTAAGCTTTCTTTGTCAAACTTTAATATAAAAACGCCATAGCAGCTTCCTAAAAAAGTATTGGAAAACGTATGCCCCTAGGGCCCTGATGTGGTTTGTCTGAGTCCCCACACAAATCTCATCTTGAATTCCCATGTGCTGTGGCAGGGAGCTAGTGGGAAGTAACTGAATTATGGGGGCAGATCTTTCCTGTATTATTCTTGTGATAGTAACAAGTCTCACCAGATCTGATGGTTTTAAAAGCAGAGCTTCCTTACACAACCTCTCTTCTCTTGTCTGCTGCCATGTGAGAGGTGCTTTCATCTTCTACCATGATTGTGAGACCTCGCCAGACACATGGAACCGTGAGTCCATTACACCTCTTTCTTTTGTACATTGCCCAGTCTCAGGTATGTCTTTATCAGCAGTGTGAAAACAGACTAATACAGTAAATTGGTACCAGTAGAGTGGGGTGCTGCTGAAAAGATACCTGGAAATGTGGAAGTGACTTCGGAATTGGGTAAGGGACAGAGGGTGGAACAGTTTGAAGGGGTCAGCAGAGGACACAAAAATGTGGGAAAGTTTAGAGCTTGCTAGAGACTTGTTGAATGGCTTTGACCAAAAGCCTGATAGTGATATGGACAATAAGGTCCAGGCTTAGGTGGTCTCAGATGAAGATGAGGAACTTGTTAGGAACCGGAGCAAAGGTGACTCTTGTTATGTTTAACAAAGAGACTGGTAAAACCTTGCCCCTTCCATAGAGATTTGTGGAGCTTTGAACTTGAGAGAGATGATTTAGGTTATCTGGCAGAAGAAATTTCTAAGCAGCAAAGCATTCAAGATGTGACTTAGATGCTGTTAAAGGCATTCAGTTTTATGAAGCAGAGCAAAAAAGTTTGGAAAATGTGCAGTCTGACAATGCGATAGAAAAGAAAAACCATTTTCTGAGGAGAAATTCAAGCTGGTTGCAGAAATTTGCAGAAGTAATGAAAAGACTAATGTCAATCCCCAAGACAGTAGGGAAAATGTCTCCAGGACATGTCAGAGGTCTTCATCGCAGCCTCTTCTATCACAGGCCTGGAGGCCTTCTCTTGTCTGCCACCATGTGAGACATGCCTTTCACTTTCCACCATGATCATGAGGCCTCCCCAGCCATGTGGAACTGTGAGTTCAGTAAACCTCTTTCTTTTGTAAATTGCCCAGTCTTGGATATATCTGTATCAGCAGTGTAAAAACGGACTAATACAGGCGCCCCCACCATCACCCACCATATAAGAAGTATTTAAATAGCACTGGAATTTTATGTTGCCTGTAGATTTGCAAGCTCTGACATATCCTAACCTCAGCAATAACCTAGGTGTTTAGTGAAATAAATAATAGATGACCTATGGAGAGCAGGAATTCTTAAATTGTATTAATACTGGAAGATTCTTTCAGTGAGCTAAATTCAACTAGGAGCACCCTGGGAGGAAGGGAAAACTGGCTAGTTTCTACAATTTTCCCCCAAGTCACCTAATGACCACCTTTTATTTAGAACTTTTGATTAGAAAGAACTCAAAACAAAGGTAGAAAATGCAGGCAATGAGGAAAGATGGGAGGTTCAGTTGTTGCTGTTGTTTGATTTTTTTGTTTTTATGAAAGAAAAACAAAACTCTTAGTTCTGGTCTCTTAGACTCATGTCTGCCGGTTGAAGGTGTTTGGCAATGTTTTTCTATTGATCAGAGTTTATTTCCCAGATCTTTGCAAAACCATACAGATGATTGGGGACACCTCATTCAGCCAGTTTACCTTGGAAAAGAGATACTTAAAAAGACTGCTGGCATCAATTATTTTTTCCCAAGTAAGGCGTATTACTGCACAAATTTGCCTATGTTAGAGGGAATAGAGACATAATAAAAACCTGAGGAACCCTAGACATGGCTATTGGGCTTCAGGAGGTTGATAATCCCATGGTAATTCCAAAAAGAATCACCAGTTCTTCCAACTTGCTTGGTACTAGAAGTCTCAGGAATATCAGGGTTGTAGGCATTGCAAACTCCAGGACCCATGGGACAAATGTTTGCTGCTGATTTCTCCTTTTATTTTATTTTTTTTTTTTGAAACAAGGTTTCACTTTGTCACCAGAGCAGTAATGGAGTGGTGTAATCTAGCTCACTGCACCTGAACTCCTGGGCTTGAGGGGTCCTCCCACCTCAGCCTCCTGAATAGGTGGGACTAAAGTTGTGCACCACCAAGCCCAGCACTTTTTTTTCTTTTCTGTAGAGACAGAGTCTTGCTCTGTTGCCCAGCTGGTCTTGAATTCTTGGCCTCAACTGATCCTTCAGCCTTCGACTCCCAAATTGCTGGAATTATAAGTATAAGCCTCCATGCCCAAATGCTTTCTCCATTTGAGGAAAAGATACTTTGACCAGAACTTTTCTACTTACACATTAAAGTTGAGTTCCTCCGAGGTAATCTGGGTATGTGGTCTTGTTAAACACATTTTTCAACACTCTGGAATAAAGTCAGTTCTAGAATAAAGTCTGTGAGCCTCCAAGGAGCACATCTTTGCCTTCTGACATTAGAGCCCTTGGGAGTGCACTAGTTCAGTTAGTTGGATCATTCCTGAGTCACTCTGCAGTATTTTAGTTTACTTTACATTATGTATTATTTCTAAAGATAGTACAGTTTATTCTCCTCCACTTAGGAAAACTATACAATGCTAGGAACTTTTATTGATCTATTTTGAAATCAGTTTTCTTGGAGAATAACTGTCAAACAAGCATGCTCCTGAAACTTCCTTATCTCCACCCCCAATGGGGTCGTGGCCTCTTAGATTTATGGCCCAGTTTCCCAGTTCTTGGTATGCAGAGCTGGCATTCTTTCCTGTTGGTGCAGACTCCTGAAGCTCAGACTGACAGATTAGGCAGTCTCTTGCCCCCCAGAGAAATGGGCCAAATAAATAATAATTGAAGATGAAAGAGATTTTCACAGTTTCAACTAAGATTAAGCAGATTACATTTACTCTAACCCTAATCACAGTGGTAGCTTTATTGCCACTGGGGTTCACAGTGAGGTCACAAATCACTGGAAGTAAACAGGGACTTGGAAGAGTATGAGTTATGTATCAACATGCATTGTCTGCTGTTTGTTAATTAGCTATTGCTGCCTGGCATTTATTATACAGAGAAGTTAGCAGAACTAGAAAAAAACAAGATTTGGAACACTGGGCTGACAAGCATGACTGAAAAGGCTATAATCATGGGTCTCGGCAAAGAAAATGATGGTCATCTTTGCAGAACACTTGTGGCAGATCCCTGGGACACTGTATGCCAGGAAGCGAACTCTTAACTTTGCATTCATGGCTTTTCAAATGTTACTGAAAAATACAAATTATTGGGCCTCGTACTAGTTCTACAACTTATTTGGAGGGTGACCTTGAGCAGTCATTGGTTCTCTCTAAGCTGCAGGCTCTTTAGCTATAAAATTTGATGACTATTATCCACCATCTCTGGTTGTGAAAATTAAATCAGATAAGTAACTGGGCAATTGTGAGGACATCAAAGACATCACTATAGAAAAGTTAAGTTACAATTTCTCACTATGCCTCTTTTCCCATGGTATAAGATTTTTAAAACTCTGCAGTAAGACTAGACACTAATATTCTAAGACTAAACATAAGATTTACATTATAAGATTAAAAGAACTCTATTACCAATGCTATGAAACTAAAAGATTCAAATAATTCAACCTATGAATTATACTATGAAAGTATCAGTGAACATTGTCAACTAGAGGCGATTCCCCAGCCTCTCTGAAACTCTGTAGCACATGCTGCTTTGTATCAGGCAGACCTGAGTTTCAACTGTGCCTCTACTGCTCACTACAGGTACAACCTTTGGGGAAGTTACTTAATGTGCCTCTGAGTTTTTTTGTGTATGTACCTATGTAATTCAAATCTATTCTTTTTCATTGCCAAATAGTACCATTATTGCCATTCATTTATGAAGAAACAGCCTGAGAGGCTAGATTTCTTTTCTAAAGACATATAACATGTCAACACTTAAGTTGAGCTGGGCTGGGAAGGGTGGCACGAGACCCCCCATCAGCCACCTCCCTCTGCGCTGCCCCAGCAGACACTGCAGGCATGGGCAACTGCCCTGCGCACTCAGAGTATGTAATGTTTCAACATCATTCCAAGGTCCTTGAGGAATTGCCACAGTGTCTTCCACAATGGATGAACAAATTTACACTCCCATCAACAGTGTAAAAGCGTTCCTGGGATCCAAGATGGCCAAATAGGAACAGCTCCGGAGTGAGGTTCCCAGTGAGAACAACGCAGAGCGTGAGTGATCACTGCATTTACAAATGAGCTATTACTGCCCACAGACCAGGAGATTCCTGGGCTGAAAAGCGCCATGAGTTTCCAGCATGGCTGTTTCAGCCGGCACAGTGGGTCATGCACAAAAACTCACACAAATCTGGGCAGCCGTTTCACTGGAGCCTGGAACACCTGGGAGACAGAGCTGCCCATTCAACTGAAAAAAAGGGGGCTGAAACAGGGAGCCAGGTGATCTGGCTCAGTGGGACCCACCCCCACAGACCAGCAATCTGACACATTCTGGACTGAGAGTTTCACAGCAACCACAGATGGACCCAGGATGGTCCAGCTCTGTGCAGGGAAGGGCGTCTGCCATTACCAAGGCAGTCCACCACTGCTGAGGCAGTCCACCATTACTGAGGCAGTCCGCCATTGCAGAGGCAGTTCTAACTATACCTCTATAAACCGCAAGGAAGTTCACACAGCAGCTGGGCAGAGCCCATGGCAGCTCAGCAATGCCTCTGCTGGCAGACTACGACTAGGCTACCTCCTAGCTGGGCAAGACATCTCTGAAAAGAGGTAGAAGCACATCAGGAACTTATAAATAAAGCCCCACCTTCCCATGACAGAGCACCTGGGAAAAAAGGCGGTTATGAAATTCACCGCAGCAGACTTAAATATACCTTCCCAGCAGCTCTGAATGAAACAACACAACTCGCAGTTCAGTACATGAACTATAAGGGTCAGACTGTCTCCTCAAGCAGCTTCCTGACTCCTGTATATATCCAAAGAGTCACCTTACAAAGGAGAGCTCAGGCTGACATCGGCGGGTATCCTTCTGGGATGAAGATAACAAAAGAAGAAACTGGCAGCAACCCTTACTGTTCTGCAGCCATCGCATGTGATCCCCAGGCAAGTAGGGTCTGGAGTGGACCTCAAGCAGTCCTACAACAGAGAGTCCTCACTATTAGAAGGAAAACTAAAGAAACAGAAAGAAACTACTTCATCATCATCAAAAAGGATGTCCACTCAGACACTCCATCCGAAAGTCACCAACTACACAGACCACAGGTGGATAAATAAAGATGGGAAGAAACCAGTGCAAAAAGGATGAAAACACCCAAAACCAGAATGCTTCTCCTCCTCCAAGGAATCACAACTCCTCACCAGCAAGGGAACAAAGCTGGATGGAGAATGAGTCTGATGAATTGACAGAAACAGGCTTCAGAAGGTGGGTAATAACAAACTACTCAGCTAAAAGAACGTGTTCTAACCCAATGCAAAGAAACTAAGAACCCGGAAAAAAAGTTTGATGAAATGCTAATGAGAATAAACATCTTAGAGAAGAAAATAAATGGCCTGATGGAGCTGAAAAACACAACATGAGAATTTTGTGAAGCATACACAAGTTTCAATAGCCAAATTGACAAAGCAGAAGAAAGGATATCAGAGATTGAAGATCAACTCAATGAACTAAAATGAGAAGGCAAGATTAGAGAAAAAAGAGTGAAATGAAATGAAAAAAGAACTCCAAGAAATATGGGATTACGTGAAAAGACCTAATCTATGTTTGATAGGTGTATCTGAATGTGGCAGAGAGAATGATTCCAAGCTGCAAAACACTCTTCAGGATATTATACAGGAGAACTTCCCCAACCTAGCAAGGCAAGCCAATATGCAAGTCCAGGAAATACAGACAACACCACAAAGATATTCCTCAAGAAGAGCAACCTCAAGGCAAAAAATTGTTAGATTCACCAGGGCTGAAAAGAAGGAAAAAATGCTAAGGGCAGCCAGAGAGAAAGGTCGGGTTACCCATAAAGGGAAGCCCATCAGACTCATAGTGGATCTCACCGCAGAAACCCTACAAGCCAGAAGAGAGTGGGGGACAGTATTCAACATCCTTAAGAAAAGAACATTCAACCCAGAATTTTATATCTAGCCAAACTAAGCCTCATAAGCAAAGGAGAGATAAAATCCTTTACAAACAAGCAATTGCTCAGAGATTTCATCACCACCAGGCCTGCTTTATAAGAGCGCCTGAAAGAAGCCCTAAACATAGAAAGGAACAACCAGTAACAGCCACTCCAAAAACATACCAAACAGTAAACAGCATTGACACAATAAAGAAACTGCATCAACTAATGGGCTAAACAACCAGGTAGCATCAAAATGGTAGGATCAAATTAACACATAACCAATATTAACCTTAAATGTAAATGGGCTAAATGCCCCAATCAAAGGACACACACTGGCAAATTGGATAAAAAGTCAAAACCCATTGGTGTGCTATATCCAGGAAACCCATCTCACATGCAAGGACACACATAGGATCAAAATAAAGGGATGGAAGAAGAGATACCAAGCAAATGGAGAGAGAAAAAAAAAAAAAGCAGGAGTTGCAATTCTAGTCTCTGATAAAATAGACTTTGAGCCAACAAAGATCAAAAGAGACAAAGAAGGGCATTACATAATGGTAAAAGGATCAATGCAACAAGAAGAGCTAACAATCCTAAATATATGTGCACCCAATACAGGAGCACCCAGATACATAAAGCAAGTTCTTAATGACCTACAAAGAGACAGCCTCCCACACAATAATAGTGGGAGACTTTAACACTCCACTGTCAATATTAGACAGATCAATTAGACAAAAAATTAACAAGGATATCCAGGACTTGAATGCAGATCTGGACCAAGTGAACCTAACTGACATCTACAGAACTCTCTACCCCAAATCAACAGAATATACATTCTTCTCAGCACCACATTGCACCTACTCTAAAATTGACCACATTATTGGAAGTAAATCACCTCTTAGCAAATACAAAAGAATGGAAATCATAACAACCAGTCTCTCAGACCACAGTGCAATCAAATTAGAATTCAGGATTAAGAAACTAACTCAGGACCACACAACTTCATGGAAACTGAACAACTGGCTCTTGAATGTTGACTGGATAAACAATGAAATGAAGACAGAAATAAAGATGTTCTTCGAAACCAACAAGAATGAAGACACAGCATACCAGAATCTCTGGGACACATTTAAAGCAGTGTCTAGAGAAAAATTTATAGCACTAAATGCCCATATGAGAAGCAAGGAAAATCTAAAATTGACAAGCTATCATCAAAACCAAAAGAGCTAGAGGAGCAAGATTTTAAAAACTGAAAAGCTAGCAGAAGACAAAAAATAACTAAGATCAGAGCAGAACTGAAGGAGATAGAGACACAAAAAACCCTTTGAAAAATCAATAAATCCAGGTACTCAGTTTTTGAAAAAATCAACAAAATAGAAAGACTACTAACCAGATTAATAAAAAAGAAAAGAGAGAAGAATCAAATAGATGCAATAAAAAAGGATAAAGGGGATGTCACCACTGATTCCACAGAAATACAAACTATCATCAGAGATTACTACAAACAACTCTATGCACATAAACCAGTAAAAGTGGAAGAAACTGATAAATTCCTGGATCCTTGCACACTCCAAAGCCTAAACCAGAAAGAAGTCAAAACCCTGAATAGACCAATAACAAGGGCTGAAGTTGAAGCAGCGATTAATAGCCTACCAATCAAAAAAAGCTGCGGTCCAGATGGGTTCAATAGCCATTTATGGTAAAAACCTTCAATAAATTAGGTATCAATGGAACATATCTCAAAATTATAAAAGCTATTTATGACCAACCCACAGCCAATATCATCCTGAATGGGCAAAAACTGGAAGCATTCCCTTTGAAATCTGGCATTAGACAAGGATGCCCTCTCTCATCACTCCTATTCAATACAGTATTGGAATTTCTAGCCTGAGCAACCAGGCAAGGAAAAGGAATAAAGGGTATTCAACTAGGAAAGGAGGAAGTCAAATTGTCTCTATTTGCAGACGACATGATTGCATATTTAGAAGACCCAATTGTCTCAGCCCAAAATCTCCTGAAATTGATAAGCAACTTCAGCAAAGTCTCAGGATACAAAATCGATGTTCAGAAATCACAAGCATTCCTATACGCCAATAACAGACTTAAAGAGAGCCAAATCAAGAATGAACTGCCATTCATAATAGCTACGAAGAGAATAAAATACCTAGGAATACAACTAACAAAGGATGTAAAGGACCTCTTCAAGGAGAACTACAACCACTGCTCAAGGAGATAAGAGAGGACACAAACAGATGGAAAAGCATTCCATGCTCATGTTAGGATGAATCAATATTGTGAAAATGGCCATATTGCCCAAAGTAATTTATAGATTCAATGCTATCCCCATCAAGCTACCTATGACCCTCTTCACAAACTGGAAAAAACCACCTTAAACTTCATATGGAACCAAAAGAGAGCCTGCATAGCCAAGTCAATTCTAAACAAAAAGAACAAAGCTGGAGGCATCACACTACCTAACTTCAAACTATACTACAAGGCTACAGTAATTAAAACAGCATGGTACTGGTACCAAAACAGAGATATAGACCAGTGGAACAGAACACAGGCCTCGGAGGCAATGCCACACATCGACAACCATCTGATCTTTGACAAACCTGACAAAAACAAGCAATGGGGAAAGGATTCCCTGTTTAATAAATGGTGTTGGGAAAACTGGCTAACCATGTGCAGAAAGCAGAAACTGGACCCCTTCCTGACACCTTACACTAAAATCAACTCCAGATAGACTAAGAATTAAACATAGGACCTAACACCATAAAAACTCTAGAAGAAAACCTAGGCAAAACCATTTGAGACATAGGCATAGGTAAGGACTTCATGACTAAAACACCAAAAGCATTGGTAACAAAAGCCAAAATAGACACGTGGACCTATTTAAACTCCAGAGCTTCTGTACAGCATAAGAAACAATCATTAGAGTGAACCAGCAACCAACAGAATGGGAAAAAATTTTTGCAATATACCCATCTGACAAAGGACTAATATCCAGAATCTACAAAGAACTAAAACAGACTTACAAGAAAAAAACAAAAAAAACCCATTCAAAAGTGGGCAAAGGATATGAACAGACATTTTTCAAAAGAAGACATTTATGAGATTTTCATAATGTCAAAGACATTATGACATTTTCATATATTCAACAAACATATGAAAAAATGCTCATCATCACTGGTCATTAAAGAAATGCAAATCAAAACCACATTGAGATACCATCTCATGCCAGTTAGAATGGTGATCATTAAAAAATCTGGAGACAACAGATGCTGGAGAGGATGTGGAGAAATAGGAACATTTTTACACTGTTGGTGGGAGTGTAAATTAGTTCAACCATTGTGGAAGACAGTGTGGCGATTCCTCAAGGACCTAGAAATAGAAATTCCATTTGACCCAGCAATCTCATTACTATAATCCTATATTTACAATCCTATATTCAAAGGATTTTAAATCTTTCTATTATGAAGACACATGCACATGTACGTTTGTTGCGGCACTGTTTACAATAGCAAAGGCCTGGACTGAACCCAAATGCCCATCAATGGTAGACTGGAGAAGGAAAATTTGACACATATACACCATGGAGTACTATGTAGCCATAAAAAATATGAGGTTGTGTCCTTCTTAGGGACATGGATCAATCTGAAAACCATCATTCTCAGCAAACTGACACAAGAATGGAAAATCAAACACCGCATGCTCTAACTCATAGGCAACTGTTGAACAACGAGAACACATGGACACAGGAGGGAAGCATCACACAGTGGGCTCTGTTGGTGGGGAGCAGGGGAGTGACAGCAGGAGGTAGGCAGGTTGGGGAGGGATAACATGGGGAGAAATGCCAGATATAGGTGACAGGGAGATGGAGGCAGCAAACCACATTGCCATGTACGTACCTATGCAACAATCCTGCATGTTCTGTACATGTACCCCAGAACCTAAAGTGCAAATACCTAAGTTGACATTTGTTTTTATGCATATATTTTTAATTGACAATTATATTTATCATGTACAGCACATTGTTTTGAAATATGTCTGTGAAATGGCTAAATTGAGCTAATTAACATATGCATTACTTCATATACTTACCATTTTCCATGGTAAGAACAATTAAAAACCTACTCTCTTAGCAATTATCAAGAATATAATACATTGTTATTCACCATAGTTACCATGTTGTACAGCAGATCTCATGAACTTATTTGAATTACAATTTAAACCCAGAACCATCTAGATCCGAGTTTATCATCCTTTCCATTAAGCAATGATGCATAATCCAAAAGTGCAAAGCACATAGTAGACATTTGGTAAGTGCAGGCATAACAGCCAGTTGTCCCTGAGGCCAAAGTACCTGGATTCATTCTTGCTTTGCCATTTATTAGTTGTGTGTTCATGAGCATGATTCTTAACGTCTCTGTGCCTCAGCTTATTCCCCTGTAAAATGGACATAAAAGCAGTACTACCTTATATGGTTGTTCTGAGTACTGTGTTAATGTATACAGACTACTACAGTAAGTGTTAACAAATATGAACTATTATTGTTGAACAGCAATAATTTTCTGAACTTCTATTTACCAATCTGTAATCTAAGTATGTTACTGTCCGCTTTATGAAGAAGCAAGATATAATCACCAAAAATAAAATAATTTATTTTTAGAGATTTATTAGTAAATCGCAAGAGCTTTTTCCAATGCAGATATAAAATTCTGAGTTTTCATTTACCACTCAGACAAAATAGGGGATATTTATTATTTTATCTTTTTTAGTATATATTCATGAAGATGAATTTTCAAGAAGTTTGACAAATATAAAAAGTAGAAAAATAGATCTCATAGTTTTGTCATTCAGCACAATCACAGCCAACTTCTTTTTTATTTTATTATTTATTTTTCTTGTATATATAGATATGTAAGTACAATTAAAACAGAATTACATATGTAGGTAGATTTCTTAGTTCTACTTGTTTACATAATAAAGATTTCTTTCGCTTCAAAAATTATGAAATGCAGTTTATTCAGTTATGGTCCATTGTCCCTTAAAAGTATGTTTAAGATAAAGCTCAGCAAATTATTGTTTTTGAAGCCAAACAGAGCTTTTTAAATATAACAGCAGTAGAATCTTAATGAGAGTTTGTTCTTAACACATTACATATGAAATGATGTATCGCAGGAAATAGCATTTTAAGAAAATATTATTTCCTTTCTCAAATGATAATAAAACATCCACCTTTTCCCAAAATGAAATAAAAAGTAATAAAAATAGTCTTCTTAAGCTATATACATTATCTATATACTTTATCTTTCATATATTTTGGGAGTTTCTCCAAAGTGCAGATTTTCGAAAATATTATTGTGGACTTTGAACATAATTTTTTACCATATGCATTATCCACATCTAGCTATACTTAGCATTTTTCATCTGGAGTGTGTCAAAGCAATTCGCACAACTTAATCAAAACTCAGGTTTTTTAAATTAAAGATTAATTTAAGGTGATATTCTGCAACAACAAAAAATTCTGCTCCCACAATTTATTTTCTG